>NC_043713.1:73816038-73892998 GCF_006229205.1 Suricata suricatta
GGGGGGACCCCGGCTGAGGCGGCGGCGGCGACGTGGGCTGCGGCGGGCCCGCGGCGTCGGGCGGTGCGGATGTCGGGCTGGGCGGACGAGCGCGGCGGCGAGGGAGACGGGCGCATCTACGTGGGGAACCTTCCGACCGACGTGCGCGAGAAGGACCTGGAGGACCTGTTCTACAAGTACGGCCGCATCCGCGAGATCGAGCTCAAGAACCGGCACGGCCTTGTGCCCTTCGCCTTCGTGCGCTTCGAGGACCCCCGGTGAGGCCCCGCTCCGCCCACCCGCCGGCCCGAGACGTCGGGCGCCCGCCTTCCCGGCTCCCTCCTTCCCTTCGGGACCTCCCCTCCCCCCTCAGCGCAGACCCCTCACGGCGCCCTCGGGTGGAGGCTGAGGCCTCTCACCGCAGGCTCCAGCCGTCCTTTGCTCCGTCGTCACTTCCTTTAGGATTATTTTTTTTTCAAGTTTATTTAAAAACACAAAAGCGGGGTCTTTGGACGGCCCAGGCCTGCCCAGACCGGCCTCGGGGGTGGTACTCGAGCCCATTCTCTCCCTCACGGCTGGAGAGGCGCCCTTCAGGGGAAGCGGCCCAGGCCCTGGGAACCTGGGGCCGGAACCAGCGGGGAGAGGACTCGGTGAAGAGCAGTAGCGGCCGGTCGCCCTCCCTGCCCACCCCTCCGCCCAGCCAGAACTCGCCGTTAGCGGGGAACAGACTGCGGGGACGCGGTTGCCTTTGGGGGGTGAAAGGGGGGGTCTCTGTGATGGAACAGATCGCCATCCGCGTGCGCCCCTCCCAGCAAGGTCCCGGCCTCGTCCTTCTAAAAACACCAGGGATTTGGAAAGACTTCTAAAATGGTCGGGGGGGAGGGGGTCTCTTGATTTCATTCCATTCCTCTGAGGGAGGCACCGCCAGATGCTTAGGGCCCCAAGCATTTGATCCCTAAACTGGCTCAAAGGGGTCTCTGTGATTTTGCAAACTTTGTCGGCCTGGTGGCCAGAAAAGATCGGGGAACTTTAAAAACTGTGGTTGGTGCTTCCCAGAAGCCACCGCACTGGCCTGGTCACTCCGCCCGGGGTAAATGAGAGCCCGGTGTTTGCCAGCATTGACCCAGGGAATGCTGTCCCTAGTCTGCGCCCGGGGGGCTTTGCTGCAAGGACTGTCTGTAGGGTGTCTTGCCTACCTGGGTGTAGTGTGGTACAGGGCCAGGAGGGCAGCTGTGGACCCGGAGGTAGGAAGCACCCGGAGGCTTTGATGATTCCCACAGCGCTCATTCTCGGTGTCTTGCCATTTGCCTCAAAAACGGAACTGGGCATTTTCACACCGGAACTGGAGAAGGTTTGCACCTCTGTAACCGGTCCGGTGTGTGTTTTTGAAGTCACTATGTGTCAAGTAGCACTTTAGCTTTTTCAGCAACCTATAAAAGAGGTCGTGTTAGCCACATTTTTGGAATGAAGAAACTGAGGATTTAGAATCGCGGAGAAAAGAATGCTAGTAAGCGATCAAGGTAGGATTTGGCCCCTCCCCGCCTGTGCTGCCCTTCAGAACACAAACTTCACTGTATATGCGCTGCAGTGTCATCCTTCCCTCCTTTCTTTCATAATAGAAGAGCTATCTTTTGATATCACTAGTTGCCAAGATGCAAAGTGCCGCACACATAGTGTCTTTTTTAATCTGTATGATAACCGTGTGAGGGAGGTAAGTTGTTCACATTTAAGAGATGTGAAAACTTGATAAAAGCACTTACCCAAAGACGGCTACTGGTAAGAAGAGTAATCATTGGAACTGGTCAGTCTGTACTGAAATCTGCTCTTTGGCCCTAGCTGTTCTGCCTCTCCTTCACTTCATTATAAATATAGCCAGGTTTGTACTGGTCGGGGTCCTCCTTGCTTTTAACCTTGTGACTAGAGTTGCAGTAAGCAATTATGCACCTGTGACAACTGAACGATGCCTTCATTACTACATCTTTGGCTCTGCTTGTCCATCCAAGCACTGAGGCCATTCTTTCTCCAGTCCAGTGCTAGAGAACAGACTTGGTTCTACTAGGGCCCTAGAGAAGGCTGAAAGTGACTTCATTGAATATTTACCTCTCTGGCAAAACTGTACCCAGAGAGTGGTCTTCACAACTTAGCTTTTTTTTTTCTAAATTTTTAAAAAAATGTTTATTTTTGAGAGGGGGAGGGGGAGAGAGAACGTGAGCAGGGGAGGGTCAGAGAGAGGGAGACACAGAATCCAAAGCAGGGTCCAGGCTCTGAGCTGTCAGCACAGAGCCCGACGCGGGGCTCAAACTTAAAACCTGTGAGATTGTGACCTGAGCTGAAGTCAGACACCCAACTGACTAAGCCACCCAGGTGCCCCTACAACTTAGCTTTTCAAACCATGCTGAAGTGGTACACATGAGAGAGTTCCATATTCCTCACAAAATCCTAATTTGAGCCTGAATTTTTAAGTTTATGGACTTATTTTGAGAGGGAGAGTCTGAGCCAGGTGAGGGGCAGAGAGAGAATCTCAGGCAGGCTCTGCACCCTGCAGAGCAGAGCCAGACGCAGGCCTCAGTCCCACAACTGTGAAATTATGACCTGAGCTGAAAATCAAGAATCAGATGCTTAACTGACGGAGCCACCCAGGCTCCTCCCCAGAGCCTGATTTATTTTTAAATGATTTTTCTTTTTATAGATTTGATGGTACCAGCCCTTGTTGATTATTAAAGGACTAGTGTGTGGTGGGCATTTTAAGAAACTGCCTACAGGGTTAGAGAAATATACTGGTGAAATTAGTTATCTGTCCATTTTTTCTGAATAATTCCTTTTATAAGTAATGTTTCCTGTTTCATTATTATTTCATGTCTAGAAAACCCTGTGTGTGACATCTGAAAAGTTTAAATCCAGTATCATGAAGATTCTTCAGAACAGTGCATCAAGACTGTTTTTCTCAACTCTAGGTTTCCCTTTTATACTTATTACTCCTGCCCCTCACTGGGAAGTCAGCCCCCTGCACAGCACTAACTCCACAAACTTTTCTTTGCAGAGATGCTGAGGATGCAATTTATGGAAGGAATGGTTATGATTATGGCCAGTGTCGGCTTCGTGTGGAGTTCCCCAGGACTTATGGCAGTCGGGGTGGGTGGCCCCGCGGTGGGAGGAATGGGCCTCCTACAAGAAGATCTGATTTCCGAGTTCTTGTTTCAGGTATGTTCTTTTCAAACTGAATGAGGTGATGCATGTAAAATACTTAGCACACAGTCTGGCCTTCATGAAATGTTAGCTGTTACTCTTCCGTGCATGGAACATGGGCTTTCTTTTCAATAGACTGTACATAGTCTGAAGCCCTGTGGTCTTGCCAGTGAGGCAGGTATCTTGCAGTGAAACTGCATTGGTAGTGCAGCCTTGATAGAACATAAATTTGCCTTTTATAAAGGAGTTTTCTACTGTTGAGAGGGAAGATGGCAAAACCCTGTGTGTTAGAATTCTGTAGAAGTTTTCCTTAGGAATGTAGTAGGTTTCAGACTTGCTAGACATTCCAGGGGCCAGATTTGAATAACTGCTCGGCCTTGGATCATGAAAAAGGCCAGATTTTGGTGGTGGCTTTGGAATTAAATAAAAAAGAAAACAGAACAACTTGAAGCTTTAAGGCTTGTATTGCAGACTATAGAATGATATAGAATGAAATGTCTAGTATTCATAAGTGATGAAATGCCAAGCTCAGAGGTTTATGCATCTTTTCAAAATATTAATACAGTAGTGAAGACCTGGGGGCTTCTGCACCTTACAGGGGCATTTTAGGACCATGGTGGAGTGAAATGTATTGAAGAACCTGGCACTTTCTTAGATATGAATTTCACGCTGTCCAGCAGACTCCCATGGTGTTTAACAGTGATCCTTTCAGTATCTGCCTATCTTGTGTCCCTTTGTAATTTTTTAACCCCAGAACTCTATTCCCTCCTTCAGGATGTCATACATATCTTTTTTTCTCTCCATGCTGCTCTGAAATCCTGCTTAGAAAACTATTAGGAAATGGCTGCAGTCCTGAGCTGTGAGCGGTAAACACAGCCTTTGAGAGCAGGAGCACATTTCCCTTTCATGACATCAGGTAGGGTTGTATAATTCCCGACTAGTTTTAGCGTCTGAGTCTTACCTTATTCCCCACTGTATTGAAGAATGTTGGTGAACTTTAAAAGGTACTTTGTTTAGTTTGTCAGTCATTCACTCCTACAAGAAACACTCCTGTGTTGTTACCTTCAGCTATGCCTTGGTTACTTCATTGGATAGTTTCAAAATTCCCATGTTCTGAGAACCCAGTAAGCAAGAAATAGTTGGTACTGATAAATTTCATAATGGAAAAAAATTAGAACTCAAAGTCTTGGGAGTTTGATATTAAATATGAAGGATAGAGAAAGGCTGTGAATCTCAGGGATACCAAAACCTATAATGGGGTAGACGTCTTGTTCCGTTGGAAAGGCTTGGTCTCTGGAAAATTAGCTTAGGACCAGCTTTTTACAGTGGTTTACTACACATACTTTATTGCTCTTTTCTGGTTTTATATCCCTACGGTTTATGATTTGGGGATCTCAGGATTTAAAAGTAGTGAGTGATTGATGGAAAAGGGACCCTAGGTATTGCTGGCTTTTAACAGGTCAGTTAACATGGCTGAAGGATATGGCCTCTTATGTTGTCCATGCCCAGGACTTCCTCCATCAGGCAGCTGGCAGGATCTGAAGGATCACATGAGAGAAGCAGGGGACGTCTGTTATGCAGATGTGCAGAAGGATGGAATGGGGATGGTGGAGTATCTCCGAAAAGAAGACATGGAATACGCCCTGCGTAAACTGGATGACACCAAATTCCGCTCTCACGAGGTGGGTTCCCACCTTCTGCTGAGCTTGCACCCAGGCCACTCCACCTGAAGCTGAATGCATTTGCCATTTGATGATCTCACAGTACCATTAACGATCTATCTTAAGTGGACAGAGTCAAGGAATTCATCATGCCCAAGTCCTACAGGGCCATCACAGAGAAGTCTGTAGTCATAGTATTTTTAACCTGGAGAGAATACTGGTACAATCTGTCATAATGTGGTGAGCTATTCTGTGATACCATCCCTTTCACAATTGGTTTAATCTGCACTGTACCTCTGTGAACATAATCATTATGGTTGTGCCTCTTCTTTAGTCTGGGCTCTGCAAGCCAGCCTCATCGTCTCAGCTTTTCTAGGTACTGCTGTTGAGCCAAGTTGTCGACTTCATTTTTCCTTTCCCAGAGTAGTGCAGGATCCTCTTTGAAACTTTAGCCATCTTGGCATTTTCTTATAATGACCTTACTCTCAAGACTTAGTTTTTGATGTCTTTCCTCTTAAGAAGACAGCTGCTTTTGGATCTTTCTGTCTGATTCACATGTCGACTATCCTTTTGATATGATTGAGACTAGACAGCAGACAAACTGGACATTCTTTTTTTTTTCCTGGGTATATTGTCCTGACTTATTATGGGATTTAGATGTCTGAGGACATGAATTTCGGGGTCCATTTCTTTCCTTCCTTTCTCTTTTTTAGAGAGAGTGAGCGAGCGTGAGTAGGGGAGAGGGGCAGAGTGAGAGAGACAGAATCTTAAGCAGGCTCCACACTGAGCATGGACCTGGGGCTTGAGCCCAAGACCTTGGGATCATGACCTGAGCTGAAATCAAGAGTTGGCCACTCAACCGACTGAGTCCCTTAGGTGCTCCAAGGGTCCATTTCTTTTTCTAAGGACTCTTATAATTCCTTAATTTTATGGCATGGGAAGTACACAGCTTAACATTGC
Organism: Suricata suricatta; assembly: GCF_006229205.1. Taxonomy (NCBI): domain Eukaryota; kingdom Metazoa; phylum Chordata; class Mammalia; order Carnivora; family Herpestidae; genus Suricata; species Suricata suricatta. The sequence goes on from NC_043713.1 coordinate 73,821,825, forward strand.
TTTTACTCAGCCTGAATTTGGAACAGAAACAGAACAACATCTGGTCCTTAGTTATACTGCAAAGCAGGGTCTCCATAAGGATTAATCCAATTACTGACTTCACCTAGGGAATTTCACATGTCTTCATTCATCTTAGCATCTTTAGATCCTCTGAGTGTTGGCTGAGGGCAAAGGGCCTGAAGACAGGCCACCCTAGACATGACTCTTCTGCCACTCATTTATTTCTTAGCAGAGTTATTCTCTGGACTTTGGCTCCTCGATATGCAAAACAGGAACAATAAGATACTATCTCACAAGACTTGCCAGGAAGCTAACTTATGGTCCTGACACTTGTGAGGGGTTGAATACTGGTTAGCTTCTTCCATAGGTACCATCCTCAGATGCATAGATGAGGTGGCAGGGGATTGAATTGTATGACCTCTGAGATCCTTTCCAGTTCTTAGATTCAGAAGTCAGTGGTAGTAATTCAGATATGTTAATCGTAGTAGCTCATTTATGACCTGTGAAGTTGTCATTTATTATATGTGTCACCCTGGAATAGATTATAGCATTGTTTTCCTCATTGTTGGAATACGCTGGTTAATGTACCTACATCATAGCATTATTGTGAGGGTTTAATGAGATAACATCAGGGCCGCCTGGGTGGCTCAGTTAAGTGGCCGACTTCAGCTCAGGTCACGATCTTGTGGTTTGTGAGTTCAGGCCCTGCCTTGGGCTCTGTGCTGGCAGCTTAGAGCCTGGAGCCTGCTTCAGAGTCTATGTCTCCTTCTCTCTCTGCCTTTCCCCAGCTCATACTCTGTCTCTTAAAAATAAACATTAAAAAAAATTTAATGAGATAACATCATTGCAGACAAAACAGCAAGTGCTTCATACTTAACTATTATTGTCAGGCAGCCATGTTAAGTTTTAGTGTTGTATTATTCTGAGTCTTATTTTTCCTTCACTCTTTTTGTTTGAATTTCAGGGTGAAACTTCCTACATCCGAGTTTATCCAGAGAGAAGCACCAGCTATGGCTACTCACGGTCTCGGTCTGGGTCAAGGGGCCGTGACTCTCCATACCAAAGCAGGGGTTCCCCACACTACTTCTCTCCTTTCAGGCCCTACTGAGACAGGTGATGGGAAATTTTTCTTTATTTTTTAGGTGAACTGAGCTGCTTTGTGCTCAGAATCTACATTCCAGATTGATGATTTAGTGTCTTAGGAAGTTTTTTTAATTTTTTTTTTAAGGAATAAAATACAATTTCTACCAGGGCCATATTGGCAGTGAAACATTTTAAACTGCAGAAATTGTGGTTTTGGTTCAGAAATAAGTTGTATATTTTTCACCCCTGATTATGGGAAAAAAATTAGTGCTGTGTCTTTGTGGGTTGCTCTACTATGGAGATCAGCAGTTACTGTGACTGAGTCGGCCCATTCTGTTTAGAAATATATTTTAAACGTTTAGTAATTGACATGTGTGGTTGTCCTTGATTAAGTTCATAGCTTTCACCAAATAGGCACACTGGTTTAAAAAGAAAAAAAATGTCATTGAGCTGTAGTGACAGCTGTAGCCAGTTGGTAAGAAGCAGGAGTAACTTTATTTGGGGACAAAGATAGTTGCTATGATGGTGGTTTTGAAAATTTCAATCCCAAGAGTTGGTTCAGGCTTATAATTTAAGGCCAAGCTTATAAATGAAGCTGCTTAAAAAAATTTTTTTTTTAAGTTCATTTATTTTGAGAGAGACAGACACAACATGACTGGGAGAGGAAGAAAGAGAATCCCAAGCTGGCTCTGCACTGCCAGTGCAGAGCCTGATGTGGGCTTGAACCCACGGAACTATGAGATCATGGTGTGAGCCGGAACGAGAGTTGGATGCTTAACTGACTGAGCCATTCAGCCGCCCCTAAATGCAGCTGCTTTAAAGAAAAAAGGAGCATTTAAGATAGGGCAAAGGAATAAGAAGAATAAAACAGACTTTTAAAAGTTGGAAGCAGGGGCGCCTGGGTGGCTCAGTCGGTTGAGTCTCCGACTTCGGCTCAGGTCAAATCACGTTTGTGGGTTCAGGTCCCACGTCAGGCTCTGTGCTGACAGCTAGCTCAGAGCCTGGAGCCTGCTTCTGGTTCTGTATGTCCTTCTCTCTCATACTCTGTCTCTCTCTGTATCAAAAATAAACAAAACATTAAAAAAGATAAATAAAAGTTGGAAGCAGCATAAAGATCATTGGAAAATTCTTAAAACCAACTCTGTCAGTTTGGAGGGGGGAAAAATCTCTTTAATTTTTGGTTCTTTCACTTTTACCCCTAAATCTGTTTCACTGATCTTTGGTATCTGAGCTTTCTTAAAACACAAACCAAAAAACTGTACTATCTTGGATTCTACTCAATTCAGTAATTGTGGTGGGGGTAGGGAGGCTACTTTGTTCCAGATCTGGGGCTTTTTGTTAAAAAGCCACTTTATTGAAGTATGATTGACACGTAAAAGGCTGTACTTACTTAATGTATATAGATCAATGAGTTTGGGATTAAGTGTATACCCATCACCACCATCAAGGCTGTCACCATATCCATCATGTCCCAAAGTGTCCTCCCTACTCCTTTTAAGATTTATTTGTGGTAAGAACATTTAATATAAGATCTGCCCTCTTAGCAGATTTTTAGTGTTTTAGTGTTAGGTATTCCAGGGCTATTTTTTATTGTAAGTTCTTTTCATAAAAACTATAGCTATGGCTAATATCCCTTTTGCGAGTAATCACTTTGTGGGATGGTGGATGATTGTAGGTTAAGAGTGTCCAAGCTGTAGAGTCTACTTTGAACACTCTTCAGACCTTAGGAGAAAGTTATTCTTCTGCTCCAACAAAGTGGGTACCCAGGAACAGATTCAAGTTTGTTTGGTAAAGGTACAAGGTTTCTTAGATTGACAGAAACAGCAACTGAAAAGTACAACACAGGATGTTACACAGTGGTCAGATAGTTAACACTGTTGTACTGTCTAACAGTTACATAAATAGAAAAATTCATTTATGTACAGTTTGGCAGACCATCTTTTTGGGAGGAGATAAAGGAAAATAACATCTTACATACTGAACAGTCTCTGAGTAAATATTTGGTCCATTTCCTCAGAAGGTGACAATACCTTTTACTTCCAGTAGCAGCAGGAACTGATTGCCTTGTTTTGGCTAGATATTTCCCAATTCTGTCTTCAGAGAGTTAGTTACTGAAAAATACTTAACCATCAGTTTTTTTTAGGTGACCACAGGAAGTAGAAACATCAGTGTTCATAGTAACAAAATACCATCTTTGGGCTTCCAGGAACAGCTAGTCAGTGTGAGAAAAGGGCTTCTGTTCATCCTGCTTTGACAGAGAAATATTACCTGTTTGAAAACAGTAACAAAAAAGATGTTATAGCTGAGCCTGTTTCCCAACTGGCTCAACTGAGCTGACTTATCACTCGGCTTGTCATGAAAAATAAGCGATGCAAATAAGTGCAGCTACTACCCTGTTTTCCTGAGGGTCTGAAAGAATAAGGTACAAGTGAAGCCTAACAAATGCATACTTTTCAATAAGGAGCAGAGATAAGTTAGCCAGTTATGTGCATATAGGAGTGGAAGAAAGGAAATTAATGATTGTGAATTCACTTTGTCCCAGAAAGCAAAGTCTGACACAAAGTGCTATTTGAGAAGTAGCATATGTGACCAATGGGTATGTCTGCTAAAATAGCAACAACTATCAGGCTCTGAGTTGGATTATAAAATTGTTTTTCTCTTCACAGTTAATCTGAGGTAGTTTAGTGAATCAGAGGCCTAATTAAGAGTTGAGCCCACACTTTTTATTTTTTATTTATTTTTTTAATTTTATAAATAGGCTCCATGCTGGATGAGGGGCTTGAACTCAAGACCCTGAGATCAAGAGTCACATGTGCTCAGGGTGACTGGGTGCCTCAGTCGGTTGAGTGTCTGCCTTTTGATTTTGGCTTAGGCATGAAATCATGGTCTTGAGATCAAGCCCTGGGTTTGGCTTCACACTGGGTGTGGAACCTGGTTAAGATTCTCTCCCTCTCAAAAACAAAAACAAAAACATGCTCTACTGACTAAGCCAACCAGGCCCCCAAGCCCACAATTTTTTAAGCTTTCTTTCCCATACTCGCTTTAACCAGAGCTTTCCTTTAACGGACGGGTCTTGATCAAAGAGGTAATCCCTGTGCTGGGGGGCTGATGTTTGTCTCTGAGGCTACTTAGAATGGTTCTCCTCTGAGGTGATCTGAATGTGAAGCTGGCACTTGGAAAACCATCTACCTGAGTGCTTAAGCTCACATCCCCCATGTCCGGAAGGGTGCAGCAGTTCTACATTCTGAAGACCCACCCATCTGTAGAGGAGATAAAAAGTTCAACCCACTGAAGATTCTGGATTTTATTATTGGCCCAGAGTTATTTTTAAGTTTTCATTTAAAATAGTCATAGTAAATTTTAAAGATGCAAATCTCAACACCAGGGTTGCAAACTGATGGCTCCCAGGATGCATCTGGCGTGCAGGTATGTTTTATTTATGTGGTGTCGTTTTTTTTTTTAATCTTTGAATTAGTTCCCATACTTAAAATTTGGAAAATACCCCACACACATGAAAATGCCAGATGTCTGGGTTCTCTGGGAAAACAGGCTCACATTTCTGTCAGGCACTGAATGAGGAGCAGTGAATGCCAGTTGCCCCTTTAGGCAGCGTTTGAGCTCCAGATGTATCACTGGATACACCCCTCTCCACCACAGCCCTGTTTTGTTCATTCCTATTACAGACTGGTCCCTAGAAGGGAATATGACCCCTCGACTCTACTGCCACCTTAATGCCACCACCTGTATTTGCTTTATACTCTCCCCCTCCCCACTGTTAATACATACAGGTTTTTTTATTAGTTCCAATTTTATTGAGCTATAATTGACATACAACACTATAAATTTAAGGTGTACAACACAGTGATTTATATATATATATATATATATATATATATATTGCAGAATGATTACCACAAGATTAATTAATATCCATCATCTCACATAGTTATAATTTTTTCCTTGTGATGAGAACTTTTAAGATCTACTCTCTTAGCAACTTTCAAATACAGAGTACAGTATTCTAAAATACAGTCATTCTGCTGTACATTGAGGTTTGTGCCTTTTGACCACCTTCACCTAGTTCCCACTTTATACGTTTCAGAATACTTTCATGTAGCAAATTTGGGCCTCACAGCTCCTACTATGTTCTTAGTTGACTGAGGGACAATTGGTTAAACCACTTTGGGCAACACATACCTGGTGGGGCCACAAAATACTCCTCCACAACTCGATGGGCATTTTGTAGTAGTTCTTCAACACAGTTGCCTTCTACCACATTGTCAGATCTCAAGTACAGACATCTACAAAACCAGAAGCTCAAGGTTACCTTCTCAGAGAACAGGCTTCTATTCTAGAGCATGGGTGGAGAGGGTCAAGAATGGGAAAAAATAGCAGCATATTCTTGAGTTATGGTTACTGCTCAAAGATAGAGGACTTCTTGTCAACAGTAGACCAAATAATGATCCCTGCAGTTTATAGATTCTCTCAACCACTCAAGTGAGGTAAGTGATAATTATTCCTCAGAATTGGTATGTTCAACTATGGGTAAATTGCTTTTGGTGGAGACAGGTAAGGCAATTAAAATGTGTTAAGTCTTAACAGTTCAGCAAAGCTTGCCAAGGGAATAGAAAGGGGCACCTAATCTAGCCTGGGTGAGGAACAGGTATTCAGAATAGGTGCTGTCATTGCTAAAGGATGGGCAGGAGACCACTGGATTGGGGGGATGGGAAATGGACATTGAGGCAAGTTAAGAAACTTGCTCAAGAGTGGTTATAAGTGACTTAAGGATATTAGCTCTTAAGTGACAAGACTGGAGGCTGAGCACAGTTCTTGCCCCTTGTTACCCCTAAGATGAGTTGTTTTTTCAGTGTAGTCACCTTTATGATTATGTAAGTATCTGCCCTTGCATAGCCAAAAATCTCCCACTGTTCTCTGGGCCTGTGGCCTCATTAAAGTATCCAGATAGCAAGCTAGTGAAACCAAACTGGAGTTGAACATATCTATGGGGCTTCACTGCTGTTTGAAGGTTTACAAGTGCATGGCAAGATGTCTGAGTCTGCTTCCAGATACTTGAACTGAAAAATAAGCAGTCTGTCTGCTCAGTCACTGATAGGTGAGCAGGCAAGCTCGTTATGTTCTGAGCCAGACACAGACTGAGAGCTAAACCTAACAGGACAAAAGGGCAAGGACCTTACATGGACATCCAGACAAAGGCTGGAGGGAGCTAAGTTGTCATGATAAGGTTCTTCTAGGAAAGGACTAGTTCTGTTTCTTTTGTGCCCCCCCCCCCCCGCCCCGGGCTAGACACAATAAACATGGAGAGTTGGAGTCTGTTCCAGGATATGGCACCGTCTTAACTGTGTGGCCTTGAAAAAGCATGATCCTTCCAGACCTTAAGTTTCTTGCCTGAAAAATGAAGGTTGCACTTGGATTTTTTTTTTTTTAACCATACAGGGGCTTAAGAAAGCTTGGAGAACAAAATAAAATTATCTATAAAGATAACCACTGGGCCTTCTGGAGTTTGTATTTCTGTTGGGTGGTATGACAAAATGGCTAAGAGCTTGGGCTCCTGAGTCACAGCTGAATTCAAATCTTAGTGCCACACATGGCACATGTGCAAGTTACTTATCCTTTCCATATACCTGTTTATTTGTGGAGTGCTTCACAGAATTGCTGGAAAGATTAAATATTAAAGAAGATGTGATAATGGCTGGGCCTGCATTCTCAGTGCAGTAAAAGGTGGGTGCCGAATAGCACCTGCTTCTTTCAGAAAGTTAGTGCACCCAGGCCCACCTCAGTCCCACCCCGCAAGAGTACACTGCACTTAACCTACCTGCCCAGTCCCTACAGGGCACTTGAAGAGTCCGAGGAGGTAAGACTCTGCTACCACCCACAGGTGGTGAGAAGCTACTGCCTCCCCACAGTAGATAAAATAGCAATGGATTTATTCACTCACTTGGCAATCCGGTTTCCTAGATAAGTGATGTTTCCAAGAAAAATTCACTCCTTTAAATACCACACATTTTCATCTAAATACTGTTTATGATGGAGTTGTTTCCAGAAGAAACCCACACCTTCCTATTTTCATAATCATAGACTACTGAACCCAGGGTCTCTGTGAGGGTGGCACATCAGTAGTTCACTTGACAAGTCACCTAACTTGACCTCAGAATCACACATAAAAGTCCAAATGGGACCCGATAAAATTTTTATGCACCTCTCAATTACTGACTGAATAAATATCTAACTCACCTCATTTCTCAGGGTTTGACAAGAGGATTAAGCCCAAATGCTATAGGACACCCAGTTTGATAATAAGTCAACTATGCCTCTGGACTAATATTAGTTATGTACTTCCTTGGAAACACTGAGAAAAGTCACATGAATCCATGTGTTCTGGTTCAGATGAAAAATCCTGGTTGAGACAGTCTGAACTAGAAACCCTTGCCTCTAACGCTCACAGACGTGGCACTTTAGCCAGGAATGGTGGGAGATGCTACTACAAAGCAGTGTAATGGAAAGCACCACGGCAGCACCGAGGAAGAAGTGCCTCTGTCGGCCCTTGGGCTGCCCTGATGAGTGCTGCTGCAGCTGGGCTGCCCGCAGTCATCTCTCTGGACACCACTCTCTTTCCATCTATATGCCTTTGTCCTCCCTCCCAATCCATTTCTAGTTTGATGCAGACTGCAATGAGACGGAACCAATTTGGCTAAGAATTTTCAGTTCAAATAAGATTTGAGGGACAGGCTAAGCACTGAAGTATTTGGCTGCAGCGAGAGCTGTCATCTGAGTCCATCTTGAGTTGAGATGAGCAAGGATGAAGGTTCTAGAGGCTGACTTTAGATGGCATACCTAGAAGAGTATTTGAGAGTTGAGGCTCTGAGTTCCAAGTCCTGAATTCTCTTACTACACCGGTGAAGCCTGGGGGCATATTGCGTAAGCCTTCTGAGCTTTGGTTTCTTCATCTATAAAGCATATACTAGTATTCACCCTCCAGGTTTTTATGTGACAACTGAGATAATATATAAAATCTTAGCACCTGGCATGTAAGTGTGCTAATGCTTTTTAGCTCAAACCGAATGACAGGGAAGGTATTAATGTGCCAAGAGATTTCTAATAGCCAGTCAGTGCCTTTATACCTAGTGTGGCCTAAAATGGTTTAACACTGGTCTTAACTGGGTTCCATTTCATTAAAATTTTTTTTAATGTTTTATTTATTTTTGAGAGAGAGAGAGACAGCATGAGCAGGGGAGGGTCAGAGAGAGAGGGAGACAGAATCTGAAGACAGGCTCCAGGCTCTGAGCTAGCTGTCAGCACAGAGCCCGACGAGGGGCTTGAACCCACGAACCGTGAGATCATGACCTGAACGGAAGTCGGATGCTTAACCAACTAAGCCCCCCCAGGTGCCCCAACTCGGTTCCATTTCAAACATCAGTGAGGCAGTATTTTCAAAAACATGAAAGTCCCATAAATGCTACATCTCTAGAATGGAATAATTAACCGAAACTGGTTTCCAAGTTTATGACAAGACTGCAGATCATTGAACACCAAGTCACTATGCCAGCTACCAGATCCAAATACCTTTTCCACAAATTCTTCCCTGAGTAATAGTTGCATTTCTTTATAGTTTCCCTCTATAGGATCAGGGAAATTGACTCCTCTTTGTTCTTCTATTTGCTCCTTCCCTAAAGATATTATTAATAAGTAATATTCAACAAACATTTACTGACTGCTTGGTGCTAGATACTGAGAACACAATGAGCAATAATAATAAATCTGCTCCCTGGAACATGGATAAGCAGTAGGAGAGGGGCAGAGAATCAAATATTACAAATATGGGGTTCCTGGCTGGCTCAGTTGGTAGAGCTTGTGCTTCTTGATCTCAGGGTTGTGACTTCAAGCCTTATGTTGGATGTAGAGATTACTTAAAATAAGTAAATATTACTTAAATATGTATGAACACATGTAAAATTATAGCTCTATTGAATACCATGAGAGACAGGTCCTGAAAGGGAACATGACTTGATAAACAATGAAAATCTCCTTGAGGAAGAGGCAGGTGAAATCTGAAGAAGAAAGGAAAGTAAGCAAAAGAGAGTCGTGGGAGGGATCAGGTAAGGCTAAAGGAAAAGGCCAACAATCTCAAGAAGGAAAAAGCTAGAGGAACTGAAGGTGACAGCCCTGTCTTGGAGGTAGGCAGGGGCTAGGTTAAATGATGCATTGTAGGCTGTGGGGAAGCTTTTGTCTTTATCCTAAATAACACTGGAGAGCCACCTGAAATCTTGGGTAAGAAAATGACATTGGGGCACCTGGGTGGCTCAGTAGGTCAAGCGTCTGACTTAGGCTCAGGTCATGATCTCACTGTTTGTGGGTTCGAGCCCCACGTTGGGCTCTGTGCTAACAGCTCAGAGCCTGGAGCCTAATTCAGATTCTGTGTATGTGTCTCTCTCTCTGCCCCTCCCCCACTCATGCTCTGTTTTTGTCTCAATAATAAACATAAAAAGAAAATTGTTTAAAAAAAGAATGACATCAGATTTCTATTTTGAAATGCTATGTAATTTTGGGCAAATTGTTTGAGTTCTCTAGATCTGATCATCAGATTACAAAATACAGAAAGGATGTGAAAAATTTTTTGAGAGAGTGTGCCGGGTAAGCGCAGGGAGAGAGGGAGATAGGATCTGAAGTGAGCTCTGTGCTGACAGCAGAGAGCTCAGTGTGGGGCTCGAACTCATGAACCACATGATCATCATCTGAGCTGAAGTTGGATGCCCAAACAACTGAGCTGTCCAGGAAACCCTAAATATTTTTTTTAAATTCTCTATTTTAAGTAAACTCTTGGGGCTGGAACTGATGACCTCAGAGATCAAAGGTCATATGCTGACTGAGCCAGCCAGGTGCCCCTTCCTGGATTTTTTGTTGTTGTTATTGTTTTTGTTTTATATTATAAACAGATTTGGATACCCTGAATACTCCTGCATACACCTTGATGCACTTTTACAGATATTTCCGTAGGGATCACTAGGTCAGAAGATATTTTGACAGGACGTATTTTGGGACAAGGATCCAATAAGTAAGCAAATCAAACATGAGCGCACATTCTATTAACAAGGGACAGATCAACAAAAATAAGATAATTACGAAATAGAGGAAAATCCAACAAGATAAGAAGGAGTCAGGGATTGGAAAGGGAGAGGACATTTGGAGAAGGAGAGAATTTATGGAAGACAGATGTCAAGGAGACAGGATATCCAAAAAAAAAAAAAAAAAAAAAAAAAAGATAATAGCAACCGCAAAGATCCTACACAAGGAACGAATTTGGAATGTTGGAGAAAGTAAGACAGCTAATATGGGTGGAGTAGAGCAGTATGTCCGAGTAGACAGGGACTCTGAGGCAGGGCCTCGAAGGTGGTTATCAATTCGAACACTGGAGGATTTTAAACGAGACTGACCGGATCCATAACGAGCAAGGGAAAGAAGGAAACCACTTACCCCGCGGGGTGACCGTGGGCAAGTTATTCCATCTCGCTTAAGCCCTTCTCCCTTCCGTGAAAGGACACACTAATAACCGCCACCTCAAATGGCTGCGAAGGCGGAACAGACCAGGCTTCGGGGTCCGCGGCCTCGAGCGTTTACCTGTCCTCCAGTACTGATTCCATGGGCTCCACCCCGTCCGTGTCCACGGCGCGGAGCCGGTCGGCAAAGGCGATGGCTTTCTCCAGTCGGGCCACGGCCTCTTGGCTGCCGAAGTCCACAAGCGCTAGACGCTCCAGGTGCTCGATCACCTCGGCCGTGACCCGGCCACTACCCTGGGCGGATGAGGCTGGGGAGGGGGTCATGGGTGGGACCCGCTCCGTCTCCTGAGCCGCTTCACCGCCCGCCCGGCCAGCCCCGGTCTTTACCTGAGGATCCCCCTTGGAGGTGAAGCCCCGGCGCCAGCCCATCCAGGACCGACGGCCCAGCCACACCGCCCGCGCCCACATTTCTCTCCTCGGCCGCCGTAATCCGTCCTCACGTAAAGTCGAGCGACGCGCTTAAGAGTGACGACATCAGAGCGCGCCGCCACTGTCGCCGCCGCCATGAACAGCGTAGGGGAGGCCTGCACTGACATGAAGCGCGAGTATGACCAGTGTTTTAATCGCTGGTTTGCCGAGAAGTTCCTCAAGGGGGACGGCTCCGGGGACCCGTGCACCGACCTCTTCAAGCGCTACCAGCAGTGTGTTCAGGTGAGCCCTCAGGTGGCCTTCTCGTCCTCTGCGGTGTCCCGGGCCACACGCGGAGTGTCTTGCGGGGGTGGGAATGGGGAGGGTGAATAAAAGCCTCAGTGAGGGCAGTGGCAGGAGCTCTCCTCCCACCGTCACTTCCAGGCGCCTGGTATCTCTCTGAATGACGAAGTTAAGTATTTTGGCAGCGCTTGACATCTTACGGAGCACAGCAGCATTCTTCGGTTCATTTAGTGCTCATCCTCAACTCGCACAGCGGGCTTAGTTCTTACTTTATTCATGAACACTTAGGCCCTAAGTAGGAAGTGATTAATGCCAAGCTCACTAGAATCGTTTCCTTGATTTTTGCGGTAGTGCGGTATTCCACTTACGCTGGAGGGGGAAGCGGTGTTGTGTCTCTGGCCTGTTAGACATGGAGGGTCTCATTTTATTGTTCTAATTCATTAGTTCACTGGCCTGTTTGATTTCTGAACTGCCCACCAGTTCATTCCAGCTCAATGAATTAGATTGTAAGCATGGCACTGGGCACAGTATTCCCAGTAAGTTTAAAACATCCACAGGGTAATTCCAAGTCGCTATCTTTGTCCTATTTACAGATGGGAAAGTGAGGCTTGCTTAAGTACATAGCCAGTTAAGTCCTGGAACACAGATTTGAATTTGTGCCTGTCACAATAGAGTGAAGGAGATACCGTTTAAATGCCACATTTGAATTTTGTCGTTTCCTTACAACACCTTTCCAATCTCTCTCTGGACGTACATTTAACTTCTTCATAACGGTACTCAGGTTTTAAAAATTACAGGTCTTGAATCATAGTTGGGTGGGGTATTTAAAAAATTTTTTTTGGGGGGGTCCAATCGGATTTACTTCTGTACCATCATATTTACAAAGTTTGGTCCTCAAGCTTCATATAGACCTGTATCATGTGTTTTCCCTCCCATCAGAAAGCAATAAAGGAAAAGGAGATTCCTATTGAAGGACTGGAATTCATGGGCCATGGCAGAGAAAAGCCTGAAAGCTCTTCTTGACCTTGACAGTCACCTTGAAAATGGACTCCTCGAATCAGGAAAGAGGACTCTGGATTTCATCAGTTAAGGCTGTGAAAATAGCCATCAATTTGATGAGTTTAGGAGGGAGTTTTCTTTCCTCCTAATTTCCTCTCACTTGTAAAAGAGGATGAACCATCACGCTCAGCTTTGAGATCATTTCTCACTACTCCGGCATCTTACAGGAACTCTGTGTGCTAAAACTGAATGATTTCTTGGGATTATGGTTGCAGTACTTGGTCTGGGATCAGCTTTAAGTATCCTTTGTATGTGAACACGGACAGACTTGTCAGGATGATCAGGGTTCTTCTGAAGGACATTAGGTACATTGCACTGGGGTTATTCATGGAAGCAATTGGTTAGGGTCTCTTTGCTCTCAGGGAGCTAATGCTCTGAAAAGGGATCCTAGCACAAGTTTTAATCAATGCTTGGGAGCACGGCTTTATTTTTATATAATAACTGTTAAGATTGCTGGTGGACTGGGTTAGCCAAGAGGAAAACAGCTTTAACAGAGTTCCCTGCCTTAAGAAGAGGTGTCATATTTCAGATTAAGATATGAAAGCTTAAAGAGTGATGCAGTAAAAACCATTTCAGAGCTCATAGTGTAGTTTAGGAATTAAGATTCTTGGAGTAACTATGGAGAAACATCCTAAATTGCAAAGATTTGCTGTTGCCAGCTTTCAACCCAAGTCAGTTAAGCCAACTTGTATTATCATAAAACTGCCAAAAATGCTGCACCAGGTTAAAAGGGAAAAGAGTTTGCTTCATTTGCCTCGTCTACCCACCCTGCCCTGTAATGTCTGTAATCAGGAAGATGGAATAAATTGTAACACCTAGTTAGATTATTTGCCCCCTGGAGAACTCAGTGCACTTTATGGAACAGTTAATACACTGTAACCCCACATATCCCATATATACACTAATGGAGAGTTTTATCATTTAAAGGTGAAAAGTGAAAATTTAAGCTAAATAGTATGCTATAATAATTAGAAATCTCACTGATTATCTAAAGTTTACTCCCACAGTAAGCTACCCAAGTAAACTTAACATGCTTATATAACAGCACAAAAAATGCCAGGTGAGGACTACACACTTTGGGATGTCAGGTAATCACCAAAATTGCACCTGTTGAGTAATTTGGTTCATATATATATATATATATATATATATATATATATATATATATACACCCAATATAGTATGAAACAGTTTATAGAAGGCAAAAATTCTGTTTTCCTATCCAGTTTACCAATGACGACTTCATATTTAACAAGACCAGTCCTTAAATCATGTCAAGACATTCTACATTTATAATTTGACTGGTTATAGTCCATTATACAAGGATTATAAGAGATCATTGGAAGCCAGTTGAGGGATGCCCGGCAGCAAGCCGAAGTACAGTACGTCTGTTGTGAGCTCAGCCTGGCCACAAGTACACTTCCATAGTGACTTGGAAGCACAAGCACAGGCTGTGGCTAGATCACGAACTGGTAAATGTAGCAGGGATCCTTTTTTCCTTCCAGTAAATGGCTTTCATGCCTCGGGTTTCCAAATGCCTCATCTCTGCAGTACTAGTTTACTATGTGTACTATGCAATACCAAAACCTGGTAGCCTCATGAATCTTACTACAAAACTGTCTGGTTGAGCCTTAAGAATAAAACTAAGTAAAAGCTCCAAGCCAACTATGTTCCTTCATTGTAACTGCTACTGCGGGAATAGTTTTTTTTCTGACTGTTCTTCATTGTTTTTTTGACTTCATCCTCTCTATAAAGTGACTCCAACTATCACAGCTACTTCAAAGATTTTAAATTTTGAAGAATTAATTGCTCTTTAAGGGTGACTTTGTTACTATTGTTTCTCCTTAATTCTTAATGCTACAGGAAGGTTTTAATTCCAAAAACAAATAAAGCCAATGGTACATACAGAAATGTGTCATACTGCCTTCATTTCTCCAAAAGTTTGACAATTCCAGCCTTGAGGGTGTGAGAGGTGACCCCAAGTAAAATGTGAACTTGATAACTTTGGAGAAAATTATGAGTATTCTTCAGCAAATGCTGGTGGAATGGGACAAGAGAAAGCTAGGGCACAGGAAGTAGTTCCTCTGGAGAATCGAAGATACTGCTTTCAGATGTAAATTGCAGGTATTTTACTGGCCACTCAATATCTTTGCCACCCAAAGTCTGTTGGGACCCAATCTTGATACTTAAATTAGCTCCATTCATCTTCGCTTTACCCACCCCAGGATAAGAAACCAAGGACACGGGGCCTGGGTGGCTCAGTCAGTTAAGCATCTGACTTCGGTGCAAGTCATGATCACGTGGTTAACGGGTTTGAGCCCCGGGTAGGGCTCGATGCTGACAGGTCAGGGCCTGGAGGCTGATTCAGATTCTGTGTTTCCCTCTCTCTCTGCCCCTCCCCGTACTTGCACTCTGTCTCTGTCTCTAAAATAAACAAACATTAAAAAAAGAAAAAGAAAGAAAAAGAAACCAAGGACAAATCTATTATAAACACTTTCTAGAGGCCTATAAATGGCGGCCATAAACCTTCACAGCAGAAACAGAAATAACATAAATGTTGATTTCGGAGGGAAAAACACCACCAAAGAACGCAATTCTCAGCTCATGGACCAATTTGTTATTTATTTAAGCCATCTCCTGCCATAAGCAAAGGGATGGAAGATCAGTATACTGGTCATCATTTGATACAAGTAAAGAAGGTGAGCTTAAGGTCCCATATACTTTTCTGGTCCGTGTGCAGAGTCATGGTCCAAACAAGTGCTGTGGTCCCCACTGGGTAGTGGTCAGGTTCTCCTTATTCATCTTCATAGCCGGTCGGAAGTGGATTCACATGAGGGTTATGGAATAGAGTATGATTACCATCTCCCCAGGGAAAGGGCTGTGGAGTGAAGATGTCAATTAGGTAATTCCAGAAAAGAGTTCAGAGAGAGAACTGCCATGAACTGGTTAAGATACAGGGTGTGTGACAGACAATACCTGGCAATTAGTCTATCAGTGCTGGGTTTACAAATCAGAACGGAAGTGATGGGTACAGGAGAGGAGATGCTTATGTAAATGCAGACTTCTGGGCTTCATTCCAGAAAAACCAATCTCTGGATTGGAAACTGCAACCTACCCTCCTCAATTATTTTGCATATTCCCTTTGAAAAGCATTGCTCTAGGGCAGTGGTTTCCAACCCTGGATGATTTTGCCCCTCCAGGGATATTGGGCAATATCTGGAGACATCTGGGGGAGGACCTCTAGTGGGTAGAGGTCAAGGATGCTGTTAATCATCCTAAGACTCATAGTATAGTCCCTTGCCCCAACAGGAACTATCCAGCCCCAAATGCAAACAGTACTGAGGTTGGAAATCCTGCTATATGGCTTCTACCATAGAAGGGTGAGAGTGGGGATCAGACTCAAAAATTCTTTCTGAATCTAAGAATCTAGCTTAAGTTTCTATAAAGCCAGCCCTATGTGGGCTAAGTGATGTAACAGATATTAAGGTGCCAGAAGGGCCTCCTCTAGTTAAGAATGCTTAAAACAAGCAATGGAAAACAAATGATTGCATCTACATCGACAGCAAAGGACAAAACAGTTGAGAAGACAACCAGCAGAAATAAGATTAGAAGTTGTTAGTCTCTTAATTATGTAGCTGGTACCCTGTCAGATACCCAGGTCCTAGAAAGGTGAATCACCTTCTGACTTTGTCTCCCTAAGGGAGATTCCCAAACCTCCAAGTCTCATATAAACGACAGTTTCAGAACAGTACAGAAGACAGAGGTGGGATGAATCAGGGGGGAAAAAAAGGAAAACTTAAGGGCACTTATCGTATGACCTTGAAGAAGAAAAACAGATGTGATCCCCAAGTCTCGGTTACCCTTACATAAAACCGGAGAAAATAAAATTTTATTTGTGAGCATTAAATGAGAAACTGTTGTACATGCCAGGCACACAGGATTTTCGAGAATGAAGAACCTGCACTAGACATCTGTAATAAAAGGAGAACGGACAGTCGAAGAGCCTACAAGGGCGTACCTTGGACCTGATGCGGAGATGGGGGTAGGCGACAAACTCGGGTCTCTCGTGCTCTCCGTGACGCGACTTCAGGAAGACGTTCAGCATGCTCACTCCCACCCCAGGAAGAGCTACGAAGTAGGTGAGGGCCTTCCACATGCGAGCTGCAGAAGCGGGCACGACCACTCAGGCCAGGTGTGGCGCCCGCCCCGGTTCTCACCGCCCTCCCCCAAGGCCCCAAGCCAAGGTCACAGTCCTGCCCCGCCTCACTCCCCCGACGTGAGGCCCCCCCACGCCGACGGCAACTCCAGTACCTGAGCCCTCCTCGCCGTGGGCGCCAGTCGACATGGACCGCCCGAGCTGTGCCCCGGACCGACCTAGGAGCCCCGAAACCCGGGACACAGCCGCCACCGCCATTTTCATCCTGGACAGCCTCAGCGCCGGAAGCGGAAGTAGAAAACGGGCGGGGGGCGGGACCACAACCTCAATGGCTAGCACCTACTGGGCGGAGCCTTCTCGCCTTCACTGGAGGAGCCTGCGTTCTATCAAAAACCTTAGAGCCACGGATCTTGAGAGAACATGCGCTCTGCACCTTCCGTGTGCACGCCCCTCTCTCCCTACTGTCCCCACCCTGGTGAGGCTGAATGAGGCTAAGCCAGAGACGTTTATGGAGCGCGCTCTGGCATCCGGGAGCCCTGTCTTCGTTGGGAGTCCGTAGACAGTAACTGGAGGTTCTGAGCTCAGAACACCCCATCTCAAATGCCATTCCGGTCCTTCCCCGTTCTGTGACGTCGTTTTTTTCCATCTCACTGGACATAATAGTCATCGTCATCATTATTTGTCTGTCTTGCCTACTAGAATATGAACTCCATGGTGCCAGAGTTTGCCACCGCAGTATTCCCAGAGCCTGGCATCATACCTGGAACGGAGCAAGTGCTCAATACAAATTTGCTGAATGAATGAGTAGTAACGGGAAACAGAAGGAACCCTGGAATTGGTGCCAGAAGATTGGATTCTAATCCTGCCTCAACATCTTTAATTGTGGGCTTCTTTAGTCATGTTAACCATCTCTCCCTTGAAACTCTGGAAACAAAAAATCGGCATCAGTTTTGTCTCTAGAACCCCCTTCCCCCACTTCTTCCTTCCCTTTTCTTCTACTCATCTAAAAGCAGTTTTAAAAATAAAAGTTAAAATAACAATAATAGGGGAGAAGGCAATGTAAAGACTGAGGCAGAGACTGGAGTGATGTGGCCACAAGAGAAAGCCAGCAACCACCAGAAGCTAGAAGACACATGGAATGGATTTTTCTCTGTAGAGGCAGTTCAGAGGGATCGTGGCCCTGCTAACACGTTGATTTTGGACTTCTGGCCTCCAGAACTGTGAGAGAATAAACGGGGTTTTTTAAGGGAAGAAAAAAAAAACCCCAAAAAGATATTAAGATAAAGTGAAAGTAAACCTTTGGATCATAGGCCCTTTGGAGAATATAATGAAAATTATGAACCCTTTCTGCCAAAAAATGCACCTGGTCGTAAGCACACAATGTTGGGGGACGAAGGTACTATAAAGTGCACCTGGAGACCCCCCTAACAGGCCTTGTGTCACAGGTTAAAATCCCCTGAATAGGGGAACAAACAGGGACTCTGGTGTGGGATGACTGAATTCACATTTTGTTTTCATCCTTTACAGCCATGTGACCTTGGGCAAATAAGATAAAATGAATGCGGTAAGCCTGTGCAGTTTCATGAAGACAAAAATTTAGGATCGTGTTACTAGAGCATCACAACCTGATCTACCATTAGATCTTTCTCTGAGTAGCCAGGGTTTTTATAAACTATGGTACACCATATGATAACATCAGGATCATCAAATCCCTAGGCATTCTCAAACACAGCCAGAGGGTATATGAGGCCCCATAGTGTGGCCATGAGAAGGGTCCACACTCAAGGGTCAGGAAATCTTTGATCTGCCACCAGCTGTTTCCTCTTCTCTGAAATGGGAAGGTAATACCCATTTATTCATCCATTTATCCAATAAATATTTATCAGAACCCAGCTCCACCTTGGGAAGTTACTCAACTTCCATCCATAACAATGAGATTTCATTTAATAAACATTAACTAAGGGAACCTACTACGTGCCAGGCATGAGCAGTAGTACAAACCAGGTGTAAGATCTCTCATGTAACTTACATTCTAGTGGTGGAGAAAGGATTACATGAAAAATATCTGAAATATATTAAAAATTCAACACGTATTCATTTTCTCATAGGGTTTTCATACACTTTGCAGTGTGGTACTGCTAAGTAAAGATTCTATCATAGGCTTTGCTCACAGCACACACTTAGGTCTGATGCTTCTGATCTTATTGCCTGGTAAGCTCAACATTTCTAAAGCCTCAGATGACTGAGTTTAGACAGCCCAGGAAACAAAAATCATCAATACAAAGAATAGCTAACATTTATTGAACATTTATTTTGTGCCCATATCCATTGTTGATAAGCACTTTACACAAGTTGTCTTCCCTCCCTCACTTAAGTGAACACTTTGGAGTCATCTTTTTTTAAATGTTTATTTTTGGAGAGAGAGAGCATGAGTTGGGGAGGGGCAGAGAGAGAGGGGGACAGAGGATCCAAAGCAGACTCTGTGCTGACAACAGAGAGCCAGATGCAGGGCTCAAACTCACAAACCGCAAGATCGTGACCTGAGCCAGAGTCAGACGCTCAACTGACTGAGCCACCCAGTCACCCCTTATCTTTAACTCCTCTTCTCTCTCTCTCTCTCTCTCTCTCTCTCTCTCTCTCTCTCTCAGTCTCTCTCACTCACACACACACACACACACACACACACACACTTTATATCCAATTCATCAACAAATCTTTTTTTTTAATGTTTTATTTATTTTTGATACAGAGAGAGACAGAGCATGAGAGGGGGAGAGGCAGAGAGAGAAGGACACAGAACTGGAAGCAGGCTCCAGGCTCTGAGCCAGCTGTCAGCACAGAGCCTGACGCGGGGCTCGAACCCACGAACGTGAGATCTGACCTGAGCCGAAGTTGGAGCCTTAACCGACTGAGCCACCCAGGCGCCCCCATCAACAAATCTTACCAGCTCTTTCAGGCATATCCAGAGTCTCACCAATTCCTACTGCCCACTGCTACTAATTTGATGGAAGATGTTTTCATCTTTCACCTGGACAACTGCAACAGCCTCCTAGCTGGCTCTCTGCTACCTAGTCCTCATCTATTCTCTACATGGCAGTCAGAGGATCCTTTAAAACAGCTCATCTTCCTCCTTGGCTCAAAATCCTCCCATGGCTCCCATCTCAGAGTAAATACCACAATCCTTAGAGTAGGATACCAGGTCCTACACACCCTGACCCTGGCCACCACTCTCCCATCATCCTTTCTATTTTCCCCTTTGCCCATTTCACTCCAGTTACATACGCCTTCTTGCCTTCCCTTGAACACGCCATACATGCTTCTTCCTCAGGACTTTTGCACATGCTCATTTCTCTGCCTGGAAGAGTTTTCTCCTTGATGACCCCATGAATTGCTTCCTTATTTCACTCAAGGATGTGCTCAGAAGTCAGCTTATCAGAAAGGCCTTCCCAGACCACCCTGAAGTGAAATAACTCCTTCCCACTCTGACACTCCATCCTCCTTAGTGTACCTTCATGGCACTTACCATCATCTGATGTATCAAATATTTGTTGATTTATTGTCAGCGTTCCTTCACCAAACACCATGGGGCAGGGACTATGTTTTGTTCACCAGTATGACCCTAGCACTTGGCACATGATAGGCACTCACTGAATTAATCCCAACCAAGAATCTATGAATTAAATACTATTTTACCCACTCTTCATGTAAGTAAACCAAGATTCTGGGAGGTGCAGGAAATTGCCCAAAGTCAGAAATCTTTAGGCAAGTGGTGGACCCAGGCAGTCTGGGACTCATGCCAGTTCTTCTAACCTCAAAGCCATACAGGCTTTGCTTTAAGTAGAATGATATCAACTCCAAGAGGTCACCCTGTCAAGTTCATGCTGATCTGATGCTCTGAAAAGGGATCAGCAAGAAAAGGAATAGCTATTTGATTTCTGACCTCAGTGGGTTGGGAAAGAAAAATATTTCACATCGTGGGGTCCTTGAGAATGGACAGAACCATCAAATGTGTCCTTGGGGTACTGGACTGGCAGTTCCCAGCCTGTGCTGCCTCTCGCAGTGACCCCCAGGGCACCAGGCCTCTCTACACAGGGAGCCTCTCCAAGGCCATGGCCAGCCAGGCCCGGATTTGACGTCATCCTCTCTGGCAGCTGGTGATGTTTATGCCCATGTTGAAGCCACTAAGGTCATTGATGCTCTATTTCCTTAAAGCAGGGAGCTGGCAGGTGGGTACCTTGATAGCAGGGGCAGCTGCTGATGGGGGAGCATTGTTGTAAGAATGGGAGAGGTTCCCTAGCCAAGGACAGGGCTTCCTTAGGGGAATGGTTATCTAGGGGTATCATGCCTGCTATTCCTTTAAAAAAATTTTTTAAATGTTTTATTTATTTTTGAGAGAGAGACAGCATGAGCAGGGGAAGGTCAGAGAGAGAGGGCGACACAGAATCTGAAGACAGGCTCCAGGCTCTGAGCTAACTGTCAGCACAGAGCCCAGCACGGGGCTCAAACCCGCAAACCATGAGACCATGACCTGAGCCAAAGTCAGACGCTTAACCAACTGAGCCACCCAGGTGTCCGACCTGCCTGCTACTCCTAATGTGATGTTTCCCATTTAAAAGTACCTCCAGTTCCTGGACCAATAAATATTTGTCTGCTAAGAGACTAATCCGAGGAAGTCACTGAGACATTTTTCCAAGCACACTGCAGGGGAAGCTAGGGTGTTCTGATCACCACTTCCATCTTCTGAATAGCTTCTCTGAGATGTTCAGCATCATTAATTCATTTAATTAGGGTCTCAACTGAGTCCCTGGACTGGGGTGATGGCAGTGACCCTCATGGAACATCCAGTCTAGAGGGAGAGACTGATAAGTAAACAGTTACTACTATTTACCATACTATTACAGTGTGATGGGGTCTACAGTGAGAGGCAGTGTAGCATGGGCTTTGGTGTCAAGTTCAAGTTAGGGTTACGGTTAGGGTTAGGGTTAGGGTTAGGGTTAGGCACAGAGTGAATGCTCAAAAATTTGTAGGAGGTGGCATCTACGTCATGGCTCCTTCCCAAATAAATAATAGTGAGTCAGGGACAAATTTGGGTTGGGAGGGAGATAAGAATTCTTCAGGCAGACATCACCACTGAGAAAAGATATGGGTACTGTATCCAGCAGGATTCCAAACAATGCCTTAAGGCTGGAAGTGTGGAGGGAGGGAGCAGGAACTTAAATGGTCCTCAGGCTCCGGTGAGTTAAGATTTTATCTGATGCTGGGGCTCTTGGGTGGCTCAGTCGGTTAAGCCTGCTGCTTGGGCTCAGGTCGTGATCTCATGTTTGTGGGTTTGAGCCCCGCATTGGGCTCTGTACTGATAGCTCACAGCCTGGAGCCTGCTTCCTATTCTGTGTCTTCCTCTCTCTGTGCCCCTCCCCCCTCATGCTCTGTCTCTCTCTGTATCAAAAATAAATAATAAAACATTAAAAAAAAATTTATCTGCCAGCTACTGAGAAGACTCGGTTTTAAGCAAGGAGAGAGATGATCAGCTTTGCAATTTAGAAAGATCGTGGCTTCCATATAACACCCAGTGCTTCTCCCCACAAGTGTTATATGGAAACCAATTTGACAATAAGCTACTAAAAAAAAGAAAAAAAAAGAGTCATTGGAGTCACTGAAAGTGCTTGCAAAGGCCAAAGCTAAAAACACTGAGCAAATAAATAGTAGCAGATTATATCTCAAAGTACAAATAAATATCTCTGTGACTATACTGAAAAACGAAAAAGAAAGAGAGATCGTGGCTGTAGTGCACTGAGAGGTTCACACGGGGGACTGGCTGTGGAAGTCTGTTTCTTTGGGGCAGATAAAGCAGGCAGAATAGTGCAGCTTGCAGGTTAGAGCACTGGGTTCAGGGCCCCTCAGCCTCCTGGGTTGACCCTCTTGGCGTCTCTCACTTTCCTTTTCTGTGTCTCAGTTTCTTCATCTCAGAATGAAGACGATACTAGTACCTACCTCCTATGGTTTTGGGGGGTACTGAATGGGACAATGTGTGTAAAAAAATCTCAGGGGGCACTTGGGTGGCTCAGTCGGTTAAGTGACCAATTCTTGGTTTTATCTCAGCATTTGTGGGTTTGAGCCCCACATCAGGCTCCGTATTGATGGTGCAGAGCTTACTTAGGATTCTCATTCTCTTTCTCTCTCACTCTCTCTCTCCCCCACTCTCTCTCTCTCTGCCCCTCCCCGCTCACGCTCTTTTTCTCAAAATAAATAAATAAACTTAAAAAAACTCAGCACCTTCCTCAAAAAATAGTCATTTGTATTATATTATTATTATTAACCTTCCACTGTTAAAAGCAAAGCTAGTGTATGTTATATGAAACATCTCAAAAAAAGCTGTTGAACACAAAACAGCAGGCTATAAAATATTATGAAATGTGTGTTTCCAGGGCTCCTGGGTGGCTCAGTCGGTTAAGCATCTGACTTTAGTTCAGGTCATAATCTCAAGGTTTGTGGGTTTGAGCCCTGAGTCAGGTTCTGTCTCTCTTTTTCTCTGCCCCTCCCCCACTCGGGCTCTGTCTCAAAAATAAACATCAAAAGCATTAAAAAAAAAAAAAGAAATGTGTGTTTCGGTTTTTTGGTAAAATGCACAAAATTACTGTAAGGATTTTTAACTCATATGTTAACAGAAGTAATGTCTGGGTATTCATTTACTTTTAAAATTTACTACAATTAATATATATTACTTGTGTTTTAAAAAAAAGGCTTTCGCCAAAAAGCAGATGACGAAGTTGCTACCAGCACTTCTGTTGCTGGTATTCATCCAATCAGACTGTAAACCCCCTGAGGACAGGGACCCCTACGCCTGGTTCGGAAGAGGCGCTGAACAAACATTGCCACAAAGGGGACTGGACGGGGGCTTCTCTGGCACCCGCGTCTGCAGTACCGCTCTCTTCCTGTGGGTGGCAGGCTCCGCATGTGCGGGCACCGCCCACGAGTCTGGCA
The DNA here is from genome assembly GCF_006229205.1 of Suricata suricatta. Taxonomy (NCBI): domain Eukaryota; kingdom Metazoa; phylum Chordata; class Mammalia; order Carnivora; family Herpestidae; genus Suricata; species Suricata suricatta. Next base: position 73,845,327 of record NC_043713.1, read on the forward strand.
GATGTGCCTGCGACCTTCAACGTGGCTGTTGGTCTCAGGATCCTCGAAGGAGAGAGGGGTGTGGGGTGGGAAGCTGGGAGAAGGATAGAGGGCGCCCGCCCGAGCCTCAGGACTCCTTCTTTGGGCCTTGCCTCAGAAACGTTCTCTGCTTCTTCCCTGGATTTGAACAAAAAGAAAAAACTTCACTTCCTAGAGAATGTCCCCACCTCTCCCAATTCACTTCTTACTGGAGGGCAGAGAGGAGAGACTAAAAGGCCCCCTGGCTCCGGGGGTGGGGAGAGAGAACGAGAAATCATTCTGAAAATCTTCATCTTCATAACTCATCACATGGTGCTGCACTTGGCATTGACTAACTGTCCCCACCCAGTAGCTCTTTGATCTTAGGAGGGAGGTGTGTTAGCATCCCCATTTTGCAGTGGAGAGCCATTGTGGCTTAGAGAGGTAGTGCTCACTTAGGGATGCAGACCTCAGTGTTTGATTCCAGCCCCTTCCCTTGACCCACCTCTGTGTGTCAAACTGAGATTGCCCTTGGAGTGGATGTGTGCCCATTTAACTTAAATGATTAATACTAATAGCATCTATTTAGCTAATCCTTACTGCAATTCTTCCAGTAACCCATAAAATAAGAAGTACTATTATCCCCATTTTACAGATGAGGAAACCGGGCCTCAGAGAAGCAAAAAAAATGGACACAACTAAAGACAAGCTTGACAGAGCTAGGATTCAAATGCATGGCTGTCTGACTCCCATCTTTGCATTCAACCAATACATTTTTTAAAAAGTAAGCTCTATACCCAACATGGGGCTTGAACTCACAACCCTGAGATCAAGAGTTGCACGCCCCACTGACTGAGCCAGCCAGGCATCCCCCAGTACATGCTTTTTTTTTCTTAATAAACTATTTAGGTATTGAAATATTAAATAGGTAATACACCTACATGGCTCAAATTATAATAAGTAAATAAATAGATAGATAAATAGAAAAGCCACCTCCCATCCCTGTCCTCCAGCCACCCAGTCTCACTACAAAGAAGGTTAGCATACTAAAGATTGCTGATGAATCTTCTAGAGATATTCTGTGCATAAACGATCACCTATTTTACTGCTTCTTACACACTCGCCACTGATTTTCTTTTTTTTTTTTAACTGAGCTGAGGACTTCTTTTTTTTTTTTTTACATTTATTTATTTTTTGAGAGATAGAGTGAGACAGAGCATGAGTGGGGAGGGTCAGAGAGAGGAGACACAGAATCTGAAGCAGGCTCTAGGCTCTGAGCAAGCATTCAGCACAGAACCCGATGCAGGGCTCGAACCCACTAACTGTGAGATCATGACCTGAGCCGGAGTCAGACACTCAACCAACTGAGCCATTCAGGTGCCCCTCGCCACTGATTTTCTACAATTCAGGAAGGACCAAGTCCTCTTCTTCTAGAACAGAGCGGGAGTCCTCTGATAGGCACGTAGAACCACCCACTTTCTGTCTCAACTGCGTAGGTCTTCTCCAAGCTCCATATCATGTGTCCTCTTCCCAGCCTCTTGTCTCCAGCTTCTCGCCAACTGCTCCATCTCTTGTGATCTCTTTGCCCTTTGAGACTCCCCAGCCAGAATCCATCCCCGCTCCTTCTTTGCCCCTAGAAGCCCAGCCGGCATCCCTCTCCTTGCACATTTCATTATACCTCGTGTGATGGATGGTCCTCTCCCTGCCTGGCTCTCCTGCTAGGTTATTAATTTCAGGCATCTCGTCATCGGTTAGGTAGCCTGATAACAGCGCCACCATCCATGTTGTCCTCGTGCTAACAAAGTAGGGATCAGTCTTTCTCCTTTATCCTTGCATCCAGCCAACCACCAACTGTGTTTTACGTTTGAAATGTCTCATTGTCTCCATCCCTCTGCTTTGGTCATGGCCACTGTCCTTTCTCCCCTGGACTATTTCAGTAGCCTCCAAGCTGATCTCTGCCTTTACAGCTTCACTGCCCCCAGTCTATTCTCGTAGCAGCCAGGGTAACCCTTCTGAAGTGCAACTCTGATTGGACCACTGCCCCACTTTGCCACCCTTCAATGGCTTCCTGTTCCCTTAGTTTAAAACCCTTATTCTGACCTCCACCATCCTGAAGCATACAATCACTGCCCATCTCCACTATTTTCACAAAGGGCACCTCATTCATCCTCTGAGCTAGCTTTCTTTCTATTTCTGTTTTCTGTTTTTATTTCCAACCCCAGGGCCTTTGCCCATGCTCTTCCCTCTGCCAGGAGTACTCTTTCCACGCCCCATCTCCCTAACTTCAAGTAGCCCGGAGGCTCCGTGACAGCAGAAACCTTACTCCTGTATCCCAACAGCAAATATAGTGCTTAATCAATATTTTTTAAACAAAGTGATTCTGCTTTCAATTTCAACACAGCTTTTACTCTCTACCACGCAATATAACGTCATATTTCTGTTTTCATCTGACAACTTCCTACACTCCGCAGCCATAGCCTAAACTCTAGCCAGCCAATTGCCACACCCCTGTGTCTGCATTTCCCATGACAGGCAGCATGGTAGCAAATACTAATTGTTCTAAATTTTTTTATACCTTGTAGATTTTATTATTATTATTTTGCTGTCGTTCTTCTTCTAATGACAAAACAAATATGCCTGTCATAAAAACTTCAGACAGAAATAAATGAGAAGGTAGAGTCCCCCATGAGCCCACCCTTTAGAGCTATTGTTTGATTTAAATGACACCTATAACCTTGTTTCTATTTTTAGCCTTTGCAGGGGAGGAAGAGAAGGGAGCCTGACCTGCTCATGGTCAGTTCCTCTCAATTTCTACCCTGCTCTGGCTCCCCCTGTATGCACACAGCATTGTTCCTGACATTATCTGCGTTGAAATTGGCAGACATTTAGTACAAGTGACTATGGTGGAGAGGTCTACCTAAACCTCACCTGTGAGGGCTCCTGGGTGGCTCATTGGTTGAGCTACTGACTTCAGCTCAGGTCATGATCTCGCGGTTCATGGGTTCGAGCCCCACATTGGGCTTTGCACTGACAGTGCGTGGAGCCTGCTTTGGATTCTCTGTCTCCCTCTCTCTCTGCTCCTCCCCACCTCAAAAGTAAGTAAATGTAAAAAAATTAAAAATAAATAAAATAAACCTCACCTGTGATGGGGGCCGTTCTCCCACTTTAGTCAGACTCTAAGTCTCTATTCAAATTTGTGAACATTGAATGAACTCGAATCCTGCTGCAAAGTGGCAAAATTAAAGTACTTGATAAAATTCCTGGTCTTATTGAACCCAGGTTCGTATCTTGCCTTCATCACTCGCGTGTCACACTCCAGCTGCTTGGCCTTCTGTTCCTTGAACAAGCCAACCTCATCCTACCTCAGGGCCTTTGCAATTGCTGTGCCCTCTGCCAGCAACCTCTTCCCAGCTTGTCACAGGGGGTGCCTCCCCTTAAATACCAGCCTTCCAGGAGAGCCCTTGCCTGGTCACTTTCTCTAAAGGATTCCCTTTGTCTTTATCACAAGAATCTTTTTTTTTTTTCTAAAGGAAAATTTTAAGCTTTTATTCCTTAAGGTTTATTTACTTTTGAGAGAGAGCGGGAGAAAGGCAGAGAGAGAGAGAGACACACACACACAGAATCCAAAGCAGGCTCCAGGCTCTGAGCTGTTAGCACAGAGCCCCAAGCAGGGCTCAAACTCATGAACTGCAAGATCATGACCTGAGCTGAAGTCAGACACTCAACCAACTAAGCCACCCGGCACCCCTTAAGCTTTCTTTTTAAGTGTATATATTTATTTTGAGAGAGACAGAGAGTGCGAAAGTGAGGGAGGGGTAGAGAGAGGGAGAATCCCTAGCAGACTCTGCATGATCAGCACAGAGCCTAATGAGGGGCTCTGAAACTGTGAGATCATGACCTGAGCCGAAATCAAGAGTCGCACATTTAAGGGGCTGAGCCACCCAGGCGCGCAATTTTTATTTAAGTTTATTTATTTAAGTGATCTCTACACCCAACATGGGGCTTGAACTCATAACCCAAGATTAAGAGCCTCACACTCTTCTGGCTGAGCCAGCAGGTGCCCCGCAAGCATCATCTCTCTAATAGCACAAATCGTAATCTGTTTATTTAGTTTGGTTTGCTCTTCATCTCTTTCATTAGCGTGTAAGTTCTATGAAGGCATTTAATGTCTCTTGTTGTGTCCCTAACACTTTGCACTGTTCTTGGGGCCTGAATGCTAACACCCAACATTTCTGTGGTCCTACTGTCTGCTAAGCACTCTTTAGAGCATTTCATAGGAAAATTCATTCTATTCTAAAAAAAAAAAATCTTGGGGCCCCTATGGTTCATTCAATTAAGCTCTGACTTCAGCTCAGGTCATGATCTCGTGGTTTATGAGTTGGAGCCCTGCATTGACAGTGTAGAGCCTGCTTGGAATTCTCTCTCTCTCTCCCTCTCTCTCCCCTACCCCACTTGCACTCTCTCTCTCTCTCAAAGTAAGTAAACTTAAAACATTTAAAAAATCTCTTCGGAAATCATAGGTACCATTATTAGCCTCCTTTGCCAGAGGAGGTAATTGAGGCATTAGAAGGTCCAGTGACATGTGTCCAAGGACAGGTAACTAGGAACTGGCGGAGGACGGATTTGAATCCAGGTTAGGCAGGGCCAGAATCCTACTACCCACTTTAATATGAGTTATCAAGAGGGGACCACGAGGGTTATTCCAATTGGGAAGGGAGTCAGCAATTGCTCTGTGATAGGGTGGATCTAAGGAGCAGGTGTTCTGCAGGGCCCTTACAAAGGAATTCTCCTCCACCTATTCAAATGTCACCATTTGCTGCTGGGCACTAAGGACTCTAGATAGAAGGCCTTAGTTCAAACAAACAAAGGCTTAGCATTGACAATGGAGGTGAAAACAGCATTCAGATTAGAGGATGATCAGCTTCCGCCCACCATTAGTCGGCTGATCAGAGAGGCCTCTAATGTCCTGGGAGACCACGCCTCCCAGTCAGCTGGGATTCTCTTCCACGCCCATTTTCTTCACCCAAGATGGGAAGAAACAGATGCTTCCATCTGAGAAAGCATTGGAAATCAGTCACTTCCTCTGCAAAGTCTTCCTGATTCCTCAGGCTGAGCCAGATGCCTCTTCCACGTTCCCACAGGCCCCTGGGCTCATCATTCTGCTAGATTGTACTCGCCTCTCTGGTTTCCCTGACTGTGAACTCCCTAAGGGCAGAGACTGCTTCTTCATTGCTGTGTCTCTGACCCCTTTCTCTTGCCCTGTTCACTCCCTGTTGGCTTCTCAGATTTCATCTTAAATGTCACCTCCTCCAAGAAGCCTTCCCTGGCAACCCCCACAATCCCTGCAGATAACTTTTTTCTATGCAATGATTGCTTGTTTGCTTATCTAGGTCACCCTCTACCCAGGAGTTCCCACACCTCGGCATCTAAGAGTCACCCCGGGAGCTTGTAAGATGCAGATTCCCAGGCTCCAACCTCAGAGAGTGATTCCAGAGACTGGAGTGGGGACTGAGAATCTGCAGTTACTGCCCACACGGTGATTCTAGTATGAGGGGCATCAGAGGAAGGATGCAGTAAATAATTATATACTTGAGGGCAGGGGCCATCATCTCTGTGAACCCCCAATAGCCAGTCTGTGCCTGGTACATAGGAGGTGTTCATACATGATTGTTGACTGAATGCTTGAATGAATGAATGGCTGCCAGCCTTCTAATACATTCTCCAAATACAGCAACTTGAGTTTGGCCTTGAAACAACCACATGGAGGTCATAGGTTTATACTCTCCTGGAACGGAGCTAGGAGAATGCTGAGGTTCTGGTGTCCACAGGGCTAAATTGGAAACTAAAGATTCTACTTACTGCGTTGCAACGTGAGCAGCTTATTTAGTCCCTAAGCCTCAATGTCTTCATCTGTAGAACAGAGATGATAATAATAATGCCGGCATCATAGGGCTTTGGGGAAATGAAATGAGGCAAAGCTCTTAGCACAGTGCTGGGCCCTGAGTCAGTATCCCAAAACTTCTGGATCCTATTTTTATCATTGTTGTCGTTGTTGTTGTCATTCCAACTATTAGCATCAGAGCTAGAAGGGACCTCAGATTCTCAAATTCAGGAGCTTCTACTCAGGGTTCCATGCATCCACCCTCTCCTGGGGACTCTAAAATGGGGGTTTAGGAAGCGGGTCAATGAACATCCAGAAATAGAGTAGAAAATTGTGTGTGTCTGTTCGTTTTCCTAAGGAAAAGAACCCTAGCGTTCAAGTTGAAGGTGGGGAAACTGAGACCAGAGAGAGAAGGGACCTTGCTCCAGGTTTCTTCATCCATCCATTCATCCATTCATTTGTTCATTCATTCCTCATCTCTTCAACCAGCCATTGGATATTTTTTTTATATAAACACTCAAGATTCCAAACATTTGTTCCAGAACAGAATTACAAATCAGTATGACATTTAAAAATTCTTAAATGTTTTTTATTTATTTTTGAGAGACAGAGAGAGACAGCATGATCAGGGGAGGGTCAGAGAGAGAGGGAGACACAGGATCCAAAGCAGGCTCCAGGCTCTGAGCTAGCTGTCAGCACAGAGCCCGATGTGGGGCTCGGACCCACGAACTGTGAGATCATGACCTGAGCCGAAGCTGGATCCTTAACCGACCGAGCCACTGAGGCGCCTCTGAATATTTTCCGAGGGCCTACTATGTGCCAGGATGCAGAAGCAAACCAAACAGTCTCTTTTCCTTAAGGCCTACCTCCCACCCCAAGGTGTCTTCTTCTCAACTGATAAAGGCTTAGTGCTCGCATGCACGGTGATTCCTTTGCTAACACAATGCCCTGGGGGTAAGTCAGGCTCTTCGATTAAGTCTAAGTTCTTGCCCCAGTTTGAATGCCCTACTTTACTCGAAGCCTTTGTTTCCCTTCTCTGAACCTCATTATCCCAACCTGTAGAGAGAGAGTAAAAACGCCTGCTGTCCAGAGTAGTTGTGAGAAATAAATAGACTTGGAAGCGTTTTATAAACTGCAAAGTGCTGTGCCAATATTAGATATTGTTGGCTGGAGGGAGATGAAATAGAAATCAGTAAACAATTAAGAATTGCACAATCTCCTCCCTCTTTTTTCTAGTAAAAAATATTTAGTAGTAGAAGCTCTGTCTTATCCAATCTGATCACATGAGAAGCTGCTAAGTTTATTGAGAAAGTCCACTGAAACAGGAAATGATAAAAATAATACAACTCTTAAATATTCTACTTTAATGTAAAAACCTATTGTTGTATATTCATTCACCAATCTTTTGATGTAGGGCCAAAGCCTTGTCTTTGAGCCTAATATGAGAGCCAGCTGGTTGGAGTTTCCCACATCCTTCTTACATGAACCACTCCCCTGAGTTCTAGTTCGGGCTTTTTTTTTTTTTTTGTCAGAGGTTAATTATTTATTTTGAGAGAGAGAGAGAGGGAGAGAATCCCAAGCAGGCTCCATGCTGTCAGTGTGCAGAGAATGACTCCGGGCTCGATCTCTCTCATGAACCATGAGATCATGACCTGAACAGAAATTGAGTTGAATGCTTGACTGGCTGAGTCACCCAGGTGCCCAGTGGCTTGGGCTTCTTAACGGCTGATGTCGATCTGAAGGCCCTAGTTGTCCAGAATATTAGAATTCCACCCCTAGGCCCATTCCCATCCCCATCCAATAGTCTTTGTTGTCTAGGCCACCCCCAACCCAACTAACTGTCCCCACAATCAGTGGCCCATGATAAAAGTTTATTTTTTGCTCATACTATAAGATCAGAGTGGGTCAAGCTGGGGCTTTGCTTCTTTTCTTTTGTATTGATTTTTTTTTTAAAGAGAAGTTTTAGATTCACAGCAATTTTTATTAGCAAAAGGTCCAGGGATCGCTCGTATTCCCCCTGCCCCCCGCCCCATGCATAGCCTCCTCCACTATCAGCACCCCTGTCAGCATCACACGTTTCTTCCAACTGATGAGACTACAGTCACACATCATCATCCCACAGGGTCCGTACTTTACATTAGGCTTCATTCTTAATATAGTGCATTCTATGGGTTTGGACAATTGTATAAAAACGCGTACCGACTAACTTCTAAAGAATCTTTCCAGAGCATTCTATTGGGTTTATAGAAACATCGGTTTTCTTTTCCCACTTCTATGTTATCAATTTGTCACATACAATTACGTGATTTAATAACAGGAGTCAACTGAAGCGCCGACCCAGCTGACTCTTGGAAAGCACACAGTCACATCGTTGAGTCGGGAGGAGGTCACACTAGAAAAGAGTCCTCCGGCTGCTGTGGGCGCTGCGGCGTTCTGTTCTGGGTTTTACAGCAGGCAAGATGAGTGTTGGTTAATCTGGCGAACCAGAGTCTCAGGGAGTTCTTAATCCGGTGAGTTAGTTAATCCAGAAAGCTTCTACTATACCACCGCGTATAACAAAAAGTCATTCTCTGAGTAATCTGCAAGACCAAACCAGATTCTGTCCTTCCTTCTGCTCCTTTATAGTCTTTTTTTTTTTCACCTTTAAGATGGGTGAAAGTATTCTTTTAGGAGTTAATTAAGAATATACAGTCACATATGCCAAGTGCTAGATGAACTATATTAGACTTCAAATTCTTTGAATCGAGCCTATTGTAATAGGATAGGCTGGACGTGACATGACATGCCTAAGCGGGATAATGACAGCGGGGAAATCCTGGTATTAGGCAGTGGTTCTCAAAGTGCGCGGCAGGACCAGCAGCAGCAGCAGCAACCTGGGAACTTGCTAGAAATGCAAATTCTCAAGCTGCACCCCAGACCTGCTGCATCAGAAATTGTGTTTGGACAAGCCCTCCAGGGGATTATGCTGTACCCCCAAAGGGAACAGATGTTTCACATCCCAGATTTATCACTTAGAGGCTATGTGACCTCAGACAAGCCACTGTACCTCTCTGAACCTATTTCCTCTCTGGAAAATAAGAACAATCACACACCTACCTTACATGGATTGTGAAGATTAAGGGAGATAACACATGTAAAATGCACAGTACAGGGTCTGCCGCATGGCAGAGACCCAATCAGTGCTAGGATAGTTGATATTATTAGAAACACAACTGGCGGCTCTAATTAGGGATAAAAAAACAATTGAGAGAAAAGGGAAAAGATGCGAGGATTTTAAAATATTTCTGAGCAGGGGTGTGTGGGTGGATCAGTTGGTTAAGCATCTGACTCTTGATTCTGGCTCAGGTCATGATCTCGGGGGTTGTGGGATCAAGCATGGCATTAGGCTCTGTGCTGAGAGCTCAGAGCCTGCTTGGGACTCTCTCTCCCTCTCTCTCTCTCTGCCCTGCCCCTGCTTGCTCTCTCTATCTCAAAATAAATAAATAAACTTAAAAAATAAAATATCTCTGAGCAGCTACTCAATAGCAAGCACTTTGGCCTCATTATGTTTTTACACCTTCTGAAAAAATGTGACGTAGGTATAATTATACTCTCCCCAATACACAGATGTGGGGACTGAGGCTTGGTTAGGATGAATGACAGCTATGAAGAAGAGCTCAGAGCTGTGCACCATGTGTCCCAACACGCCCTGTGTCCCAAAAAGATGTAGGCAGGTTGGCAGCTCCCAGTAGCAGCACGCCCTTCGAACACATGCCCACCAGAGTCTGGCTGTTCTCCTCCCACCCCCCACCCCTGCTCAGTGCAGAAGAAGACTGGAGTTTCCTGCAGGAGTCAAGGCAGGATTGCTTTCTAGGTGGTCTGGAAGGGAGGCCTTTCAACTAATCTCTGCGGCACCAGAATTTCCTGGTTCTGTACCTTGGCCCATTTCTGCTGCTTCGGACACTCCCCCAACTTCTGCCCGATACCAGCATGATTCAGTTTTGGACCTCTGACCATAACTAAAAAATGCATTAAATCGTTATTCAACAGATATCCTACCTGTCTGTGCCAGGCACTGAGAATACAGAGATGAGCAAAAGAGACACGGACCGCTCTGTGGAGAACCTGAATGTTTACACGAAGGACACACAGAAGCAGACAAACCCTACAAGGTAGGGGCAGTGCAGGCATCGGAATACAGCCTGGCTCTGTGAGCGCTCAAAAGAGTCACCTGATCCAGTTCAGGAGTGGGAGGAAATCCTGGAAGGCTTCCTAAGGAGGTGACCTCTGAGTTGACAGGTGTTCGCCTTAGTGTTTCATCAATTTCTCATTTTATAGATGGTGAAATGAGTGCAGAGAGAAGTATTTAACTCATTCGTTCATTAAAGGAAGCAAATATATTCCCAGTATCTACATATCCTCAGTATCAGACCCTGAGCCTGAGCTAAAGAGGCGAATGAGGAAGCAGCCAGCTAGAGGGAAGGGCAGAGAGAAGCCCCAAACACTCAGGGGACATCATCCGCTCAAAACCCATCAGCGTCTTTGGAGAGGTTTGTACTGTTTTTATATTCTTTTTATTTTATCATTTAAAAGTCGGGTTATGGGGCGCCTGGGTGGCTCAGTCGATTAAAGCGTCCGGCTTCGGCTCAGGTCAGATCTCATGGTTCGTGGGTTGGAGCCCTGCATCAGGCTCTGTGCTGACAGCTAGCTCGGAGCCTGGAGGCTGTTTCAGATTCTGTGTCTCCCTCTCTCTCTGACCCTCCCCTGCTCCAGCTGTCTCTCTCTGTCTCTCAAAAATAAAATAAAAAGCAATAAAAAAATTTTTGAAAAAAAAATAAAAGTCGGGTTATTACAGAACGCTTTACCTAGAGTAAAATTCTCCCTTTTCAGTGTGGAGTCCCATGAGTTTTGACACATAGATACAGTGCTGGGGCCACTATCATGATGGAGAAAGACAAGGTGGCTTGCACTCCTGTTCACCCGACTTCCTGAGTCCAAGCTTAGCTCCCGATTCGCTGCGGAATCTGGGGCAGGTCCTCCCCTCCCTGAACCCTCAGTCTTACCGTCTGTAAAATAGGGACCATCGCCGTCTCTCTCACCGGGATGACGTGAGGATGCCCGGCACACAGTAAGCACTCAATAAACACCCACTATTACTGGTCTGTCCCTCTCCTTCCCGGTTCTAGAGCTTTCAAGCCCTCCCTCACCCTCTGAGTCTCTCTGTCTCTGTTTCTCTCTCTCTAAAACACACACACACACACACACACACACACACACACACACACACACACACACACACACACAAAGACATTTTTGAAGCCTCTTGTTTCTCAGAGAGGTTTTATTTATAGGCCGCGCCTCATTGTGAATGTGAAAAGGAGAAAGCCCAGGCCCTGCGTGGACCTTTCATGTGTAAATCAGCCCGGGCCAGGAGCACCGGGGTCACCAGGAGGAGGATTTCACTCTTAATTACTCCTGGAGAAAGCGGGCGGGAGCCCGGCCCGGCGCAGACTCCACCCCCGTCGGAGGGAGGCCTTGCCGGGAGCCCCGCGCCTACCCGGCCTGGGCCCCTCGCTCCGCGGGCCGGGGAGCTGCCGCTCGTCCCGGCCCGGGGCGGGCGCTTCGCGGACCCGGCCTTGATTTCTGCTGAACCCGGGCCATGGCAGAGGCGCAGGTGCCTCCGGGGAGCAGGGCCCCAAGTGGGTTTCTTTGACGCCAAGGCGTTTGGACGTGGAAAGAGGGCAAACGGCTTGGCGGAGTGGGAGGTAGGGAGCGATGGTCTGCGAAAGGGCCAGCGGAGGCCTTAGATTTTTAAAAAATTATGTTTTTGTTTTAAAGGTCTTTTATTCATTCTTTCTTTTCCGGTGTAGAAAGAACATGGTTTAGAAAAAAAGTATGGAAGTATTCTCCCTGGGCCCTGAACGTTGTTTACCTTAGAGAACGAATTTGGAGATGAGGAGAGGGACATTAGTAACATTTTTTATAGCACCTTTCTTTCCTTTTGACTTGTTACGACGACTGTGTGTTGCCTTTGGTAATTAAAAAAAGAGATACTTTCCATAATGCTTGGGATACCGCTTTCTGATGAGAAAAGAAATTCATATTCAGTGTAAAACACTGAGAAGATCAAGTATAAAAACCACACCATGATCCCACCCCAAGAAAGTCACTTTTCATATTGAGGTATAAGGCCTTTGATTATTTATTTCTATGCAAGGTTTCTTCGGTTTTATTTTCGTGTGTCCGTTTTGCACACTTAGACTGTGCAAACACTTTTGGGCACAATTTAACACGTTGACTTTTTTTTTTCCCATCTGCTTTTGGTGTGTCTTATATATTCATGTTACTGGATGGCAATATCTTTACATTTAAAAATACACAAACCCCTGGGCCCCAGCAATTCCACATCTAAAACATTCTACTGGGCTGGGAACAGGTAAATAGTATAAACAAATACATTCATCATAGTGATGTTTATAGATGCATAAGCTTGCAACAGTCTTGGTGTTCACCATCAACCTTGATGGTCATCAGTAGGGGATTGACTAATTATATAACATGACAGTAGAATGTTTTATAGTCATTATAAGAGAATATCATACATAAAAAATACCCCCAAATTATTTATACTGCATTGAATAACAAAGCAAATTTCACAATAATTTATACTGTGAATCTCTATTATATATGCATGTATATGTATTATCTATATATAAATGGATAATCATATCTAAGTGTATGTGCACAGAAAATTTCTGGAAGAACACATACGAATCTGGTAAAAGTTACTTTTGGAAAAGAATAAAAGGTAAAGAGGGGTCAAGAACTTTTACTTTCCACCTTATACCTTTGTGTACTGATTGAATTTTTCTCTTAATGGGAGCATACATTTGTAATTTTTTAAAAAGCTAATAAAAACAGAGCCTAGCTATATATAATTCTGATAAATTCTTGTTAAGGAAAATACAATGTTCACTAAATAAACACAAAGTTTATTAAAGAAATACAGCATTGATGAAAGAAAATACAATCCCCTATACCATCCAAAGACAAACACTGTTAACATTTTGGTTTATTTCCTTCTAGTTTTAGTTCTAAATATATTTTGTTAACTTTAAAATATATACTAATGGAAAATATACACAAACGATGCATTTGTAGTCAAGTTAGAAAATAAATACCACTCAAACCCTGCTATTCAGAAATAACCACTGTTTACATTTTTAGTGTGTAAACTTTGAATACTTCCCTGCAGCGTTTTCTTTGGGGAGTTGATTTTGTTTTTGCTTTTTTTAATAGCATTCTTTCTATATTTGTAAATTTGTTTTTCTTTAATACAGTCTCGTATTTTATATGCTTTTCCATGTTATTATTATTCAGTCATAATTTTAATAGTTACAAAATATCCCAGTAATAAACAAAAAAAATCCTTCCCTCAGACATTCCCCTCTTAATGATTGCTAAGTTGTTTCCAAGTTTCTGTGATTATAAACAATTCAGATGAACACTTTATACTTACATCTTTTTCTCTATGTCACATAATGTCCTCATATCTCAGCAGTGGAGTTAGCAGGCTACAGGGTGGGTCTATTTTTCAGACTCTCTTTTTTTTAGGATTTTATTTTAAGTAATCTCTATACCCGACATGGGGCTCGAACTCACAACTCTCTGAGATCAAGAGATGCATGCTCTACCGACTGAGCCAGTCAAGCTGCCCTATTTTTCAGGCTTTTAACCAGCATTGTTCAATCGTTTCTCAAGTGTCTGATGGACAGAAGCATTCTGGAGAAGAGAGATGGGAAGGGAAGGGGTGATATTGGGTGGGAACTCCTGGAATTATAGATTTCTGCCTGTCTGCTGCAGTTATCCCTTCTTTTCTTTTTCTTACAAAAAAAATTAAAAACATTTATTTGTTTTTGAGAGAGAGAGTATAAGCGGGGGAAAGGAGAGGCAGACGCAGAATCTGAAGCAGGCTCCAGGCTCTGAGCTGTCGGCACAAAGCCTGACATGGGACTCAAACCCAGGAACTGTGAGATCAAGACCTGAGCTGAAGATGGAGGTTTAACTGACTGAGCCACCCAGACACCCCTCCCCTTTTTTTTCTCTCCTAACATGGCATCACCAAGGACCAATCGCCCAAGCGCTTACTTTTTGCTTCACACTTTACATGCATTATCTCATTTACTTCTCACAAGAACCCTGAAGGTGGGTGGTCTCCTCATCCCCACTTTGCAGATGAAGAAACTGAGGCTTAAAGAGGTAAGTGTATTTCCCAATGTCACAAAGCTGGTAAGTGGCATGACTGAGGTTTGAACCGAGCAATCTGATTCCCTTTGCATAAATTTATAGACTGATGAAACTCCTATTTTATAGATAGATAGAAGCAGAAAAAGGGGATGTGAGTTGCCCAGAGAAGTAGCTTAGCTCAGACTGCTGGACTTTTTCCCACTATGCTCCATTGTCTGCTCACAGGGCGCTAATCCAGGGAGCTGGAACTGAAGGCGCTCCAAAATTCTTTGTATTAGAAAATCTTCCTGAGGGACTTTGGGTTCCAACAAGATTCAGAGTCTCTTGGAACCACAGCTCCAGCTGTGTGTCTCCCCTCCAGGGCTGGGTGCTGCCTGTCCATCATTAAAAAAAAAAAAGAAAGAAAAAAAAAAAAACGAAAGAAAAATGGAAACAGTAGTTAAACACCCACAAGCCCAGGCAGGGAAAAAATCGGGCAGCCCCAATGCATGTTCAGCCATGGCCATTCCATGGTTTGGAATATGAAGTATTAAGATGAATAGAAAAGAGATGAGGGAAGAGGAGGCGGAAAATGCTCAAAGAATGGGTGCATTCTGCAAAAAGACTGCAAAAAGAGGGAAGAAGATGACGTCTGGAGAAAGTGAATTGGAATCAGCTGATCCCCTCAGGTAAGAGAAAAATAAATACCCTGGTCTCTGAGTTCCTACTTCAAAGAATTGTAGGGAATCTGGCCTAGAACTTCTAGCCACTGTGTGTTACAGATAAGTCTCTGTGGCACAGAGAGAGAGACACACACACAGAGAGATGGAGAGACAGAGAGAGGGGCAGAGACAGAGAGACAGAGATTCTCCCCAGGCCACAGAGCTAGCAAGCCTGGAATTCTGCCATTCCTCTGACCTCTCCTGTCACATTGTCCTATCATCCCTTGGCTGAAGGTCAGAGCCCCAGGAGGTGAAGATCTAGATCTGTCTTTCCTGCTCGAGGCTGGGCTGTGCTCCCAGCTTGTGTGGATGCAGATGCTCTGATGCCAAGGATGGAGAGGCAACTAATGGACTGGAAAATTTCAGGGAGACCAGGACAGTAGGTATCCATCTATCCATCCATCCACCCAACTGTCCATCCATTCATTCATGCATTCATATATCCATTGATTTATCTATTCATTTGCCAGTCCTTCTCTTCATCCGTCCATCTGCCTATCCTTCTGTCCATCCATGGAACATCCATGGATATCCATCATCCGTGTTAACACTAACCAATAATCACAGGAGCCTTCTGGTTAAGACTGAATTCTGGCACCAGACTCTCTGAATCCTGGCTCCGCCACATAGAAATTGTGTGACCTTAGGCAGATCACCCAGCCTCTGTGTGTCTTAGTTTCCTCATCTGTAAAGTGCAGATAACAATATTATATCTACCTCATACGGTTGTAGTAAGCGTTAAAGGAGTTAATAAGGTGCTTGAATAAGGTGCTGTGGAATACAGAGGCAAAAGCCAACAGTTTGGTTCGGTGGCCATCTCAGGGAAAGTTGAGGCTCCTGTTCCTTGATTCAGTGTTTTCAGGGTCCTTGTTGGATGTGTCCAACAAGTCCAGGGATGAGAGGAGGGAAAGTGGACCCCCGTGGCTGTAGTTGGGGAGCCATGCAGCAGATGCCGGGGTGCACTGCTGAGGGCCCCATGCATTCACCAGCTGCAGGAGGGGAGGGCAGCTGAGAGCTCACCGCTGAGTCCCCCTGTGTGGCTCGCCCGAAGCGGAAGGGAGCTATCGCCCTTACGCCAGTTCCCCTTGTCAGGGCAGCTCATATCTTTGGACTGTGCAACACAGGCACAAACACTCAGCTCCCTCACGTCCACTCAAGCCAATTCTGGTGGACCATCTTAGCTTCAGAGCCTCCGTGGGGTGACTGAAGCCACCATGGGGACTGCGTTACAGCGTCTACCTATTTCTGTTTCCTTCCCTTCCGTTCCACAGCTGTTGACCCAAGAGCGCCTCCTAATGAAGTTCTGCATGCTCATCTCCATCTCTGAGTCTGTTTCCTGAGAACCTGGCCTATTGGATAAAGGATACACACATCACTTAAAGGCTGTTTGCCACGTGCAATATACTAAGTTCCCGATAGATAACACTCTCAGGGAGTAGGTACTGTTTATTACTCCCATTTGCAGATGGGGAAATTGAGAGGATTTGCTGAAAGTCACACTGCTGGGAGATGGCAGAACCAGGATTCAAATCCAGCAGTCAGGAGCTAGAGTGTACGCACTTGACCACTACGCTACACTGCCTAATGAGGTTCTGACCAAGTACAGGAGTTCAGCGTGGGGGGTGGGGGGTGGGTGGAGGTGTGAGCATGTGAAGGGGGGATCCATGTACCTATGGGGTCACAGGTGCACTCATGTGCCTGTGTATTCACTGTGAGTGTGATTGCATGAGTGCATGGCCCTGTTAACATGTGTTCTGCCGCCATGGGGGTGACTGAGCAAGGCATGAGGGGGTGTATGTGCACATTCCCCATTCAGGTTCCCACAGGATCCATCTTGGTTTCTCCTCTTTCCTGCTGGGACACAGAAGGAATGCGTGTATGCATGTGGCAGCAGTGGGGTGGTGGCGGTGGTGCAGGATTTGGGTTTGAAAGCCTAACTGCCACTTCCTTATTCCCACCGTGCCTCTCAAGAGTAGGTAAGGTCTAGACTACTGGGACATCAGGCTCTCGGTGGAGTAGAGTTGATAAGTGGGACAGGGAGGTCAGAGAATGAAGTGTTTGAATTAAAGGAAGCACCCCCAGCCTTTGGTTCTGCCTGGCCTCCAGTGAGGGTGACTGGTGCCCCAGTGGGGACCATGTAGTAATGAGTGGGAAAAGGCTGTGGAGTAAAACTGTTGGGTTTGAATCCCGGCTTTGTCTTTTAGCTGCGTGACATCAGCAGCTCACCTACCCTCTGGGGTCCTCTACTTCCTCTCCTGTAAAATGGGAGTTTAATAACAGTAACTACTTCATAGGTTTATAATAAGGCTGAATACATGCTTGAAATAAAGCTGAGCCCATAGTACGTCTTCAATAAATGCTTGTTCTCTATTATTTTGAACCTACCCTAGGCAAGGAAGGGCGGAGGAAAGTGCTTTTCCAGAGGAAAGTGCTTAAGTCAAGTAGCTACGTTATCTAACCTTGTGAAGCCCGTACTGTCCTGCCGATTTTATAGATGAGGAAACCGAGGCTCAGCAAATTAAGTGACTTGCTCCAGATCACACAGCAAATGAGCGACAAAACCAGATTTCAGATGTTGATCTTACTCAATTCCAGTGTTCTTCCTATCACACTCCAGCCGCCCTTCTTGTTTGGCCTAGAAGCTTCTGGGCTGTGACAACTTGTCCCATAAACTCTGTTCCACACAGGTTATTTTGCTGCCTACATGGTTTTCTCTCATGTTGCCTACTCACAAGGGAATATGTAGGGATTTGCAGGTGGTCAGATTTTATGAAAAAGGAAATAGACATTTCTCTTTGTGCAGAAAGAAATACAAGAGAGACGGTTGAGACAGTTGAGGGGGGAGCTCTTAGAGGAAAATGGGAGGTTCAAAAGGCAATTAATGCTTCTGTCTGAAACTGTAAACAGATAGTTACTGGCTCTGACACCACCAGCACGCAGACAAAAGGCAGACAGAAACAGCGCACCACAAGGAAGCCAGGATAGACTACGCCCAGAGTGGAAATTAAATGTTTTCCTGAAAGCAGAAAGGAAAACCATGGTTAAACCCAAGCCATGGCTCTAAGTCTGTGACTCCATGACGGTATAAGTTTAGTGAGTTAAAGGGCCATAATTTGTACCTAGGTGTTGTGAATCTTAAAGTCTTACTCGACGTTCTCTCTTGACCTAAGTTTGTAAAACAAAAGTAATAATTAGAAGTGAGTCTTCAACACACACTGTCATTTTAATCATATATATGTGTGTGTGTGTGTGTGTGTGTGTGTGTGTGTGTGTGTGTGTATAGAGAGAGAGAGAGACAGAGAGAGAGAGAGAGAGAATCATTGGCATATTTAGTCAAAACTTTGGTTGTAAGCAACAGAGAATTCAAACAAATACAAACAAACAAAAGTGATTATTAGTGGCTCACAACTGGATCTAGGCACTCAAAGAGTTCAGTTAGCATCCTTGCCATATCTTGGCTCTGCCTTCTTCTGTGGCTTTGTTCTCAACCACACATGCTCCTCTCCATGGTGACAAGATGGCCCTCAGAAGCTCCAGGCTTGCTTTCTTCTCCTGGTGGAAAAGAGATTGCCTGTCTCCAGCTAAAAATCTCAGGGTTCCCTCTGATTGGGTGTCATTGGGTCACATGCCCCACCTTCTGTCCAATCCTTTAGGCAGGCTGGATCACAGAGGCGAAGTAAGTCCCACCCAAGGTACAGAGACTGATATTGGCAGAGAGAGAGATTTCCCCAGGGAAGCTGGGGTGCTTTTTCCAGAAGACAACACATGTTCACCATCTGGTAGTTCCTGCCTCTCTGTTAACCAGGCTTAAGGAGAAGCTGTCATCAGGAATAATAATAATAATTAATAATAATAATAGCTAGCTTGTATTGAGCACTCAAAATGTGCCAGGTATTATGCTAAATGCTTCATAGGCATTATCATATTAATTCCTCACATTATCATAATTACTATTCATATTTATTCCTTATCATCATCTAACTTCACCAACGGGCAAACTGATGCTTAGAGCATCTAAGAAACTGGCCCAAGTTCATACAGATCGTAAGGAGTGAAACAGGCAGTCCTTTCCCCAATCCTGTGCTCTTAGCTTCTCTGGGAGCTACCTTTAGAGCTGGTCTATCTCTCAGAATTGCCGGCTTCCTTCAAAGAGGGAGCGCAGAACCTTCTCAAGGGCGACCTTGCAGACGGTCCCTGGTGCGAGATGGCAGATAGCATTCTAATGCTCCCTTAGAGCATGATTCTCCGAGGGCTCTTCCTGGAGCGGCGCCATGGACCTAGTGCCATGGATACTGAGAGGCTTGACAACAAGCAAAGTCGGACGCAAGGATCATTGTGAGTGTAAGAGGTTGGATTCCTTGGTGCCCTGGCCCTCCCACCCACTGGGAGTTGGGCAACAAGAAGGTGCCATGGAGGGACTGTGTTAGGGTTGAGCTTCTGTTCTGCCACTAACCAGTTGTAGGCATTCTCGAATAAACTCCATTAATCGCTCTAAGCCTTAGTTTCTGAATCCATAAAATGCTCATAATAACATCTTCCTCAGAGGGACGTGAGGATTACATTACATGAGAAATAATGCCTGCCTGTCACCACACCGGTGTCCCATGCCGTTTGCTCCCTCTGCATCATTCCCCTTCCCACCCCAGAGATTTAGCAAGGGGCAGGGCAAGGAGAGAAAGGAAGGCACCTTCCACCTCTCCTGGCCGGCCTGCTGGGCTCTCCTTCTCTCTTGCTCCTGGGTTTGAATCCCAGCTTCGTTGTCCTCTGCCTAGCTTTGTGACCTTGGGTAAGTCCCCGTCACTCCCCTCCGCTGGAGAACACAGCTCCCTCCTGAAAACCCCATCTGCAAATTTGCCCGGCACACTGCCTGTTTATTCTCTGAGTCTGAAATGGTGAAAGGGACGGAGCTGGGTGGATTAGGCTGCTTTGGGCAGGGCCTGAGACGTCTGGTCAGCAGAGGGGCCCTCTCCACTCCACTTCCCATCTCCTGAATAATTCATGACAAACAAAATGGCTGGCCCAGACTCTGGCCCTCCCTCCTCCCAGCTGGGGAAGGGAGAAAAGTTTCTAATTACAGGTCAGCCGCCTGGCTCCCTGGGCCCCTGGGCGCTGCACACAGGGGGTATTTATGGGAAGAGAGGGAGGGGAGGGGCTGGGTCCCAGCCCCTTTCCAGAAGAAACTCAACTCCTTTTGAAATTGCAGCCTGAGCTGGCTAAGGCACAGGGATAGACTGAGGCGGGGGAAAAACCCCTTAGAATCAGCAGGAAGAGAAAACCCTGCTGAGGGGTTGGAGTGATGTGTCCAGAAAAATGTCAGGTCAAGAAGGGGCTCTGAGGAAGAGCTGGTAAGGGGAACACATTTGCCCAAGTCCATGGAGAGTACAGCCAAACTGGGCTTCATAAGGAGAACATCCTAGGGGGAACCTGGGTGGCTCAGTAGGTTAAGCATCTGACTCTTGATTTCAGTTCAGGTCATGACCTCATGGTTCGTAAGATCGAGTCCCATGTCAGCTCCACGCTGATAGTGAGGAACCTGCTTGCGATTCTCTCTCTCCCTCTCTCTTTGCCCCTCCCCCACTCTTGCTCTCTCGCAAAAGAAATGAATAACATTAAAAAAAAAAAAAGGAGGACATCCTGACTCCAAAACCACAGACTTACCTTACAGCTTCTTCACCTGTAAAATGGGGAGAAACACAGAAGCCACCTCACAGAGTGGTTGGTGAATTACATGAGTAGATACATATGAGGTGCTCAGAATACTGCCTGGCACATAAACCCCAAAATATGTAATAGTATTATGGTTGTGCTTTTGTGCATTATGCTGCCTCCAAGGGGAGGTCAGTAAAGGACGAGAATGACAGAAAGAGAAGGTTCAGGGAGACTGGGAGAGAAATGGAAAATTCATTGTTAGGGAGCTTAACATAGTGACTTAGGATAAGGACCCCATATGCTTCCAATTAACTAAGAAGAGTAAGGACCCCAGGACTAGGCTGCCTGTGTCGGTCCCAACTCTGGCTCTTTGTGGCTGTGTGATCTTGGGCAAGTTGCCGTACATCTCTGAGCCTCTGGATTCACCATCTGTGATAAATGATAACCATTGCCATTGGTAGAGAGCAGTGAACAAAATGGATAAAGTCCCAGTCCTCATGGGGCTTACAGCTAGAAAGGTTATGCTAATCAAAAGCATTTATTGAATGCTTACTGCGTGCAGATCTTCTGCCTACCACGTCACAGAACTCGCGGTATACCAGAAAAGCCAGACTGATCTAGAACATACACTGCTGTGTCCAGGTCCTGTGCACCCTGCTGACATTCTCTCCACTCAACTTCAGAGCATTCACCCTCATCTTATATACGAAGAAGCTGAAGCTCAAAGACGTCAGGAACAGAGAAGGGATTTGAAACTACAAGGGGAGAATCATTCAACAGCATAGCCAAATCTCCAAACTGCATGTTAAGGGATAAAAGCCAGACACGAAGAGTACACATTGTATGATTTCATTTACATGAAATTCTAGAAAAATGCAAACTAACCTATAGTGACAGAAAGCAGATCAGCGGTTGCCTGGGAACGGGATTGGGGGGGATGGGAGGGCAGGCGTTGACTGCAAAGGGCGCACAGGAACTTTTTGGGGAGATGGAAATGTTTTACATTTGACAGTCGTAGTAGTTACATGGGTGTAATCATTTGTCAGTGCTCACTGAACCGGACACTTAAAATGGGTGCATTTTATGCATGTAAATTCTATCTCAATGAGTGTGATTTTTCAAAAGAGGGGAAAACTGCATGAGACTTCAGAGCCTGCAACCCTTCTTATATTATTTGAGTGTCTGATTTCAAGTTCATTTGTGGGCAGAAACTGTGTCAGATTCAAGGACTAGCAAAATGCTTCTCAAGCCCACTGGTTCAGATCAACAGTTTTATCTTGGGCACCTTCCTTGTGCTGGGTGCTGAGGTCACAGAGCAATCAGCCTAGTGGAGCAGAAGAAAATGGGCAAACAGGCCCAATACGGTGCCATATATGTTCTGCTGGGGCAAGTTAGACATCAAGGGTGCGCCTGCTGGGCCTTAATAATGGATATTGCACCAAGCCCATGACTTGGGGTGGTGAGGATCCCAGCCTCTGGAATCTAATGCCTGGGTTCAAATCCCCACTCTGCTCCTTGCTAGCTGTGTGACCTTGGGTGACCACCTTAACATAGCCTACTTCAGGGGTGCCTGGATGGCTCAGTCGGTTAAGCCTCCGACTTTGGCTCAGGTCAGATCTCACGTTCGTGGGTTCGAGCCCCGCGTCAGGCTCTGTGCTGCGAGCTAGCTCAGAGCCTGGAGCCTGCTTCCGGTTCTGTGTCTCCTTCTCTTTCGGCCCCTCCCCCTCTCATGCCCTGTCTCTGTCTGTATCCAAAATAAATAAAACATTAAAAAATAAATAAAAAAAAAATAGCCTACTTCAGTTACCACCTCTGGAAAATAGGGAGCCAAGCAGCTCCAGCCTGAAGGGCTGTATGAGAACTGCGATGGAAGGCAGGAGACAGCTCCCACTGGACACGGCATGCACAGTAAATGTCCGATCATTGTTAGCTGTTCCTATCATGAAGAGTAAGGAGCTGGAAGGCACAGAGAGAGATGGGGGGGTGGGGGTGGCGGGAGGGTCTCCCTCCCCAGTCTGTGGATGGGAGAGGGGTCAGGGATGCTTTCCCAGAGAGGTGATGCTTGAGGAGGAGTTGGCTACTTTAAGTGGTCATAGGAGCAGGAGAGAGTGGGAACCTCCTGGAGCAAATGCTCAATAAATATTTGCTCAATAAACAAAAAATAAAGTAAAATAGAGACTGTGCAAGTCTTGCCTGTAACCAGGGGGATAGAAAAGCCTGCCAGGGCAGACTGGAGGGTCCTCAGGAAGCCAGATATGGGTGGCTGACCCCACTGGCAGGCTGCAGATTTTTCCGGAATACAGACCCTCCTTGGCCTGACCCAACACCACACTATGCCCTGTCCTGTGCTCCAGAAGCGATGTGGACACCTAGGATTTCAGACTTGGGAGCCTCGCAGGAGGGTGACCCGGTGGGGTGGGCTGGCGGGGCGGGGGTCCTCCTGGGCCTTCTCCCCTTAATGGCCAAGTCCCTGCGAGGCGCCTCCCGCGCCCCCGTTGTCCGAGCCACAAAGGGCCCGGATCAATGGAAGGCGGGAGCGGCCGAGGGGCCTCCTCTTTGTGCGGCTGTCTCAGGCCTGTTTGCACCGCCGTCTCCGCGCCCCCATTGATCAGGCATGTGGAAAGATTCCGCCTCCCGGGTTCCCTTTGTGGCCGCGTTGCCAGGCTGCGCCCGGCGTGACTGCACCGCGCTGGGCGCTCCCGCCCACGGTGGGCACCGGGCTGCGAGACGGGGCGGGGTCCCCGAGAGGGCAGGCTTGCCAGAATTCGCAAATAAAAACACAGGACGCCCGGATTAAATTCGCATTTCTGATAAACGATGAGTCCAGGCCAAACAAATAAATAAATAAATGGTCTAGGGTAAGTACGTCCCAAATATCGCGTGGGACATACTTATACTAAAAAAAAGTATTTGCTTATTTGTCTGAAATTCAAATTTCACTAGGCGTCTTGTATGCTATCTGGCACCAATGAGAATAACCGAATAACACTGTGCTGCCCGGTACATAGGCGGATTCCTCGCCCACCTTCAGTCTTTCTCAGGGATTTGTTTTGTTTGCTTTTGCCTTTTGGCCATTATCATGGAACTCTTGAATACTCCTTAGTATTTCCCCTTAATCAATTAATTTTTTTTAACTTAAGGGATGTAACTGATGCATAGGTGACATACATTCATTTGAACCAATATTAAGCGTGCCTCCTGGTGCATTTTCCCCTGTACAGACACCCATGTGACTGCTCCCAGATCAGGCTATAATGAATTCTCATCACCCCAGGAGGTTCCTTTGGATTTGCTTCCTGTCCAGACTGGCTTTTGTTGGCAGCCACCATTCTGACTTCCCTCCCCATAGATTAGTTTTAGTTGTTCTTGAACTTGGTTTAATGGAGGCAAAAAGTATATACTCTCTTGAGTCTGGCTGCTTTAACTCAATATCGTTTGTGAGATTGGTCCACAATCTTGGGTAAGTAGCTTGGTCCCTTTCACTGCTGGATTAGAAGTATCCCATTGCATGGCCACACCCTGGTTTGATTGTCCATGCTCTCATTGATGGATGTCTCCACTGTTTCCAGTTTTTGACTACTCCGAATAAAAGCTGCTATGATCAGACCTGTACTAGTCATTGTACGGATTTAAATATATTTAACCTAAGCAATACTATTTGTGAATTCCATAGGCTTGCAATGTTGGTTTTTATTTTTTCCCTCTGTACATTCAATATATTATTCTTCCACATATTTATGTGAGCATTTTTATACCAACCAAGCTCACCTCCTGCACTGTCAATGGGCGCAAGCCAAAAAGCAGAATAAAGGTTAAGAGAACAGGTCGGCTCAGGGTGGATCCTGGGCAAGTGAGTTAGCTCCTTGAAGCCTTGGTTTCTTCATCTGTGAAATGGGGGTGATAATGCTAATTACCTCGTAGGATGGTTGAAAGGCAAACTGGGATAATGCTGTATAAAAGGGCTAAACACAGGGCTGGCATATAGTGGATGCTCTACATTATAGCCTCTCTCAAGCTCCGGATTAATGCCTGCCCTCATTGAGGCAGGTACTATTATCAGCAACCTATTTTACAGTTGGAGAAACCAAGGCTCTGGGAGACAAAGTCACTTGCTCGTGTTGGCATAGTTAGCAAGCGACAAAGCCACCATCCAGTGTGATTTCCATAGCTGGGGAGGCAAGAAGGATCCAGGAAGGATGAGAGGCCCAGTGCCTTGAAGAGAGAGCGGGCTCTAAGGACGGGCTGGGTTCCTTCTCCTTCCTGCCTCTGTGTCTTCCAACAGCACCCAACTCCAAGGCAAGCAGGTGGCTGTAGGGCCTAGTTTCTCTTTGGAGAATGGAGAGAAGCTGGGTTGGACATTTCTAGGAGAGGCCAAGCCTCGCAGCCACTGGGCAGGTGGGAGGACAGGCAGGGCGAGTCTGACGGGGTCGGAGGGGCGGGCAGAGGAAGCAGGAAGCTGGAGGAGAAGCCCAGCCCTCACGCAGAACTGCAGCCGCAGCCGTTGGGCAGAGCCCGGCATCAGCTACCTGCCTTCTGAAGGGCACGGGAACTGCTGATCTCAGGCGATTAGCATAACAATCCCCGATCCGGCGTCCTCGGGGCCCAAAGCTTGGTCTGCACAATCCCATTTCAAGCCAGCTCTTTCTTTAGCTGGCTAATTATGGGGGGCGGGGGGTGGGGTGGGACATGATCTTCTTAAAGGGGCCCCTACACCCAAGATCCAGGCTGGGGCTAGGAGCAGGGAACGGTCCCAACAATACTTGAGCTCTGGCAAAGTGTGGGTGCCACCACCCTGCACCATAGGGAAAACGACTGTCCTCCCTGGAGATTTCAAAGGGCTTCCTGTTTCAACCCTTCTTGGCCCCATTAGTGCACAACCGTAAGATATATTCTCTTTACAGCTATGTCCTGGTGCTGGGCACAGGGTAGGTGCTCTACTAAGTCACAAGCACAAGCACAAGCACAGAACCTGTGGGTCCCAAACTCAGCCTACTGATCTAATGAGGCCCCAGCTGGGAACTAGCGGAGGCCACTGAGAGCTTCATCTTTGCAGGTCCCTGAGGGTGTTTCTTCTGCCCATTCCCACCCTCAGGTCTTGAACTCCTTCTTGTCCCTCCAGCCTCCAGGCAACAGAAGTCAAAGAAGGCACATAGGTTAGAAAGGGCAGAGCACAGAGATAGCCCTGGGTTTGAATCCTAACTTCTTACCTTATCCCCTGTGTAATCTTAGGCAAATCTCTTAACCAATGAGGCAAAGTTTTCTTATCCATAAAATGGGGACCACCAAAATGTGCTTCAAACACTGTTTATAAACATTCCCTAAAATACCGTACGGGAGTGCCTGTCACATGGTTGGGCTCAGAAAATGGGATTCCTTTCTCTGCTTTCCATAGAAGCACCTACTGTGGGAACGCCTGGGTGGCTCAGTCTGTGGAGTGTCCGACTGTTGATTTCAGCTCAGGTCATGATCAGGTTCATGGTATAGAGCCCCGGAGGAGCCTGCTTGACATTCTCTCTCTTTCCCTCTCTTTCTGCCCCTCCCCTGCTCTCTTTCTCTCTCTCAAAATAAATAAATTAACATTAAAAAAAAAAAGAAATGCCTACTGTCAATGTAGCTATTGTTTATCCCGTACCCATTATATACCAGACTGTGTTCAGTGCTTAAATTCTCCCTTCAACCCGCAAAACCCCTCTGTAAGGTGGCTTCCACACTATTTGAAAAAGAGGAAGATGAAGTCAGAGAGGCAAAGGGATTTGCCCAAGGCCACCAGCTAGAAAGTTTCAAAAGGAGGCTGGCGCCCAGCAGACCCTAAAAACAAAGCCTCTGGAGGCCGGGAAGTGCTGGTAGTTATTAGGGCCACTGCCCCCTTCCCCCTCCGAAGGCCAGGCAGCCTCAGGTCTCCGGATCCTGTGCTGTGTGTTGGACTTTGTGCTGAGAGCCGGGTGGAAGACAGACAAATGCGTCACTCTGCTCTCCCAGAGTTAGGATCTGACAACAATCTAGTAATTTCTGTGAGTGATAAGGGCCTCGAAGAAGATAGTATAATGAGGTGATGGGTAGAATCATGGGGGCCCAAGAAGTCTTCTTTTGAGGTAGTGTTACTAGAATTTTAGGATAGCCCTGGGAAGATGGGTGGGGGACAGGAGAGCATACCAAAGAGCAAGTGCAAAGACCCTGGGGCAGTGTGGGGCTCAAAGCATCCGAGGTACCAAAAGGCAGCCCTGTGGTTGGAGCACTGTGAGAGAGGGTTAGAAGTGGGGTGGAAGGAAATTGGGGAGGGAGGAGGGACCCTAACCAGGCAGATGGGATTTGGTAAGAAATATGAATTCCCTTCCTCCCTCCCTCCCTCTCTCCCTTCCTTCCCTTCCTTGTCTTCCTTTCCCTCCAGTGCCTACTATTTTCCAGGCACAGGGCCAGGGGCTGAGGGCCTGTCAGTTTCTCCAGCTTCTCCCTCTCTCCTCATCTCCCCTCCTCTCCCTTCCCCCTTCCCTTCTGCACAGCTGCCCCACCCCCACCCCAGTCCAGCTCTCTCCCCCTCCACCCCATCCCATCCCCTCCCTCTGACAATGAGAACGAACCCGGAGCCCAGCTCTCCATAGTATCGTCCCTTTAAGGAATCCCTAAATCTGGACACCCCTCTCCTCCCCCACCTGAGAACCAATTAGGGCTCCCGAATTCGAGTGGAGGCTTTTGTGTGTCACGTGTTTAGGGAACAAAGCCCTCTCCGGCAGGAATAAAAGCTTCTATTCAGGAGCCAGTTTGTTCTCATTCTAATCGTTTCCACTTGAGCCTAGCCTCCTTCGCGGGTTCCCAGGGCCGCCCAGCTTGGGCCTCACCTTCCCGCCTCAGCACCCCGCATTCGAGCCCTACCCGGAGGCAGGTGGCCACAGACCCAGTGCTCGGCCCATCCTTTCTTCCTGAAAGGTCATATGATGTCAGCCAGCTCTGAGTTGGGCCTGGTGCTCAGAGCCTCACATGTTTCATCCTGTAGGACTGACACTCTCCTCAATGCAGCAGAGGAAACTGAGGCACAGAGCGGGTAGGGAGCTTGCCTGAGGTCACAGAGCTAGTAAAGGGGGAGTCTAGGCTCTCCAGCATTATGCTTCAGAACCCGCAGCTGGTCCTAGAGTAGCAGAGCGAGGGAGAAGAGAGCTGTCGTTTTTACAAAGCCTCTGGGGCCAGGCGCCTGCTGAACATTAGCCACGCCTCACAATGCCCTGTGAAGAAGCGACAATGGAGGTCAAAGTCACAGAGGAGTCTATGGCAGGAAGGGAGTCGGAATTCAGGACTCTCCGATGGGGAGAGTATGGGACTTGCATACAATGGAGCCATTAAGAAAAATGGATAGAGGGGCACCTGGGGGCTTAGTCAGTTAGGTGTCCAACTCGGGCTCAGGTCATCATCTCCCAGTTCCTGAGTTCCAGCCCCATGTCTGGCACTGTTCTGACAGCTCAGAGCCTGCTTGGGATTCTCTCTCTTCCCTCTCTGCCTCTCCCCTGCTCTCTCTCTCTCTCTCTCTCTCTCTCAAAATAAATAAATAAACTTTAAAAATAAAATAAAATAGGGGTGTCTGGTCGCTCATTCCATCAAGCTTCTGATTTTGGCTCAGGTCTGATCTCTCAGTTCATGAGTTTGAGCCCCACGTTGGGCTCTGTGCTGACAGCTCAGAGCCTGGAGCCTGCTTCAGAGTCTGTGTCTCCCTCTCTCTCTCTCCGGCCCTCCCCTGCTCATGCTCTGTCTCTCAAAAATAAATAAACATTGAAAAATTAAAAAAAAAGAAAAATGTATTGATATCGAATGGTCATTGATATAGTCCCAAGAGGAAAAAGGCAGTCTGCTGAGCATAACACAGTCCTATCTGGGTAAAAGAGAAAGGAAATATCTGGGCATAAATACACAGTTACACATACTGCACATTTCTATGTGCAGACGGAAAACATTTGAAGAAGAATATGCACTAATCAGTATCTGTGTTCATTGCCTTTCGGGAGTAGAAATAGGAAGTGAGACAGAGGTCACTTAGTACCATTCTGTGCTGTTTGAAAAAAAAATATTTTTAGGGGCGCCTGGGTGGCTCAGTCGGTTAAGCATCTGGCTTCAGCTCAGGTCATGATCTCGCGGTTCATGGGTTCGACAGCTAGCTCAGAGCCTGGAGACTGTTTCAGATTCTGTGTCTCCCTCTCTCTCTGACCCTCCCCTGTTCACACTCTCTCTCTCTCAAAAATAAATTTTTAAAAACCATTAAAAAATAAAAAATAATATATATTTTTTAACATGATCGTATATTTCTTTCACGATCATTTTTGTTTTATTGAGGTTAACATAAGCCCTTTAAAGTGTAGGATTTAGGTGCATCTAGCTTTTTTACAATGTTGTGCAACCATCACTCCTATCTAGTTTCAAAACATTTCATCACCCCAAAGACGAAGCCCGTACTCCATTAAGTAGTTACGCCCCGATCCCTCCCTTCCCCAGCCTCTGACAACCACTGCTTTCTGTCTCTACAGATTTACCTATTCTGGATATTTCATATGAATGGAATCATAAAATTTGTGACCTTTTGTGTCTGGTTTTTCTCACTTAGAATAATGTTTTTAAGTTCATGCCTGTTGTAGCAGGTGTCAGCATTGCATTCGTTTTTACGACTGAATTATATTCCATTGTACAGATACGCCACGTTTCATTTATCCATTCATTCCTCAGTTGATGGACACTGGGTTGTCTCCATCTCTTGGCGATCATGAATAGTGCTATGATCACTCATGTACAAGGTTTTGTTTGAATACCTGTTTTCAATTCTTTCAGGTATATGCCTGGGACATGGGTCGGAGATAATTCCATGTGTAACTTTTTGAGGAACCACCAAAGCATTTTCCACAGCACCACACCATTTTACATACCCACCAGCAATGTGAAGAAGGCTTCAATCTCTCCACATTCTTGCCAACTTTTGTAATTTTCCTTAATTAAAAAAATTATTATAGCCCAGGGTGCCTGGGTGGCCCAGTCAGTTAAGTGACTGACTTGATTTTTTGGCTTGGGTCATGATCTCACAATTCTTGAGTTCGAGCCCCACATTGGGCTCTGCACTCACAGCACAGAGGCTGCTTCACATCCTCTGTCTCCCTCCCCCTGCCCCTCCCTTTGCTCCTTCTCAAATATAAATAAATGTTTAAAAAATATTATAGCCATCCTAGGGGGTATGAAGTGGTATCTCATTGTGGCTTTGATTTGCATTTCCCATTTGACTAATAATATTGAGCATCTCTTTCTTTCTTTTAATTTATTTTTGAAAGAGAGAGAGAGAGAGAGAGACAGCGTGAGCAGGGGAAGGTCAGAGAGGTAGACACAGAATCAGAAAAAGGCTCCAGGCTCTGAGCTAGCGGTCAGCATAGAACCTGATGTGGGGCTCGAACCCACGAACTATGAGATCATGACCCAAGCTGAAGCCGAATGCTTAACCGACTG
Organism: Suricata suricatta; assembly: GCF_006229205.1. NCBI lineage: Eukaryota > Metazoa > Chordata > Mammalia > Carnivora > Herpestidae > Suricata > Suricata suricatta. The sequence continues at coordinate 73,875,249 of NC_043713.1, forward strand.
AACCACTCAGGCGCCTCCTTTCTTTCTTCTCCTTCTTTCTTTTTCTTTCTTCCTTTCTTTTCTTTTTTCATATATTTATTTTTAGAGAGGAGGAGAGAGGCAGAGTGAAAGAAAGAGAGCGAGAGCGAGAGCGAGAGAGAGAGAGAGAGAGAGAGAGAATTTCAAGCAGGAACCAGTGTCAGCACACAGCCTGACATGGGGCTTGAGGTCACGACCCTGGGATCATGACCTGAGCCAAAACCAAGAGTCAGACACTCAACCAACTAAGGGTGCCCCCCTCTTTTTTATTTTAAGATTTTATTTATTTATTTAAAATATTTTATCATTATTTTTTAAAGTTTTTATTTTTTAGTAATCTCTATCCCTCACGTGAGGCCGAACCTCATGGGTCAGACATGAAAGGTCGCCTGCTTTTCTGGGCCAGTCAGGTGCCCCAAGATTTTATTATTTTTTAGTGTAATCTCTGTCCCCCATTCTTTCTTTTTTTTAATTTAAGAATAATTGACATAGAATGTTGTGTTCGTTTCAGGTGCACAACTCAGTGATTCAGTGTGTATATACATATGAAATGGTCATCACAATAAGTCTTGTGACCATGTGTCACTAGACAAAATTATCACAGGGCGCTGGCTGGTCCAGCTGCTGGAGTGCGCGACTCTTGATCTCGTGGTTGTGAGTTTAAGCCCCATGTAGGGATTACTTCAAAATAAAATATTAAAAGAGAAACAAATTTGTTACAGTATTATCAGTTATATTCCATGCTGTGCGTTATACCCCATGTCTTATATATTTTACTTATATTTTATATATTTCATTCATTTTGTCGGTTCCCAAACCCTCAGGCAACTAACCATCAGTTTATTTTGGGCATCTTTTCATTGCTTATTGGCCACTTGTGTATCTTCTTTGGAAAGATATCTAATAGCTCTTTTGCTCATTTTATTTATTTTTTTAAGTTTATTCATTATTTCTTTAAGTAACCTCTACACCCAATGTGGGGCTCAAACTCAGGACCCCGAGATCAAGAGGCACGTGCTCTTCTGACTGAGCCAGCCAGGTGCCTCTCTTTTACTTATTATTATTATTATTTTTTTTAATGTTTTATTTATTTTTGATACAGAGGGAGACAGAGCATGAGAGGGGAGGGGCAGAGAGAGAAGGAGACGCAGAACCGGAAGCAGGCTCCAGGCTCTGAGCTAGCTATCAGCACAGAGCCTGACGCGGGGCTCGAACCCACAAATGTGAGATCTGACCTGAGCTGAAGACGGAGGCCTAACCGACTGAGCCACCCAGGCGCCTCTCTTTTACTTATTTTAAAATGGGTTGCTTGTTGGGCAGCTGGCTGGCTCAGACAGTAGAGCATGCAACTCCATCTCGGGTGGTTGAGTGTAAGCCACACGTTGGGCGTAGAGCCTACTATAAATAAAGAAATAAAGAAATAAAAGCACCTGGGTGGCACGGTTGGTTACGGATCTGACTCTTGATCTCGGCTTGGTCGTGATCTCAGGATTTGGTTTGTGAGTTCAAGCCCTGCATTGGGCTCTGTGCGGATGGTGTGTAGCCTGCTTGGGATTCTATTTCTCCTTCTCTCTGAACTTAACTGGCTTGTGTTCTCTCTCTCTCCCTCTCTCAAAGTAAATGAATAAACTTAAACTTAAAATAATAAATAAACAAATAAATAAAATCGGTTGTTTGACTTTTAAATTGAGTGGTAACAGTTCTTTATATATATTCTGGACTCTAGTCCCTCATCAGAGATCCAATTTGCAAATATTTCTTCCCATCCTGTAGGTTGTCTTTTCACTTTCTTCATTGTGTCCTTTGATGCACAAAAGTGTTTAACTTTTTTTTAATTAAAAAAATTTTTTAATGTTTATTTTTGAGAGAGAGAGAGAGAGAGACATCGTGGGCAGGGGAGGGTCAGAGAGGGAGACACAGAATCCAAAGTAGGCTCCAGGCTTGGAGCTGTCAGCACAGAGCCCGACATGGGGCTCGAACCCACGAACCCCAAGACCATGACCTGAGCTGAAGCCGTACACTCAACCGACTGAGCCACCCAGGCACCCCAAAAGTGTTTAATTTGGGTGAGGTTCAATTTTTCTTTTGTTGCTTCTGCTTTGGGGACATAACTAAGAATCCATTGCTAAACCCAAGGTCATGAAGGTTTCCCCCTATGTTTTCTGCTAACAGTTTTATAGTTTTAGGTCTTCAATCCATTCTGCATTAATTTTTGAAAATGGTGTGACGTAGGGGCCTAAGTCATTCTTTTATAGGTAGACATTATTCTATAATAATTATTTTAACCCTAGTCTTTAGTGTCTTAACCGATGACATCCAAATTTTTGTGATCAGACATCCCTAAGAGGAAACAATCTTTGACCCATATTGCTAATATATGTAGATTTACTTATTTGTATATATAGGTGTAAAATTATGCTGTTATAATAACTGTGTTTTAAAATAGACACAAAAGAATTAAAAAACTTTTTTTAATGTTTATTTTTGAGAGAGAGAGAGAGAGAGACAGAGCACAAGCGGGGGGAGGAGCAGAGAGAGAGAGGGAGACACACAATCTGAAGTGGACTTCAGGCTCTGAGCCATCAGCACAGAGCCTGATGTGGGACTCGAACTCAGGGTCCACGAGATCATGACCTGAGCTAAAGTTGGACACTTAACTGACTGAGCCACCCAGGCTCCCCCTCAAAAAAAATTTTTAGAAGGATGAAATAGAAAAAATACATCTAGAAGTCTTGGTCTTTTCTTGGTGGATCATTTAGAGTGCTCCCAAGACTATCAACTCTCTCTGGCACTTGCTGGTCCCGATGACAGAGAGAGGTCAGCAGTCTTTCTAAAAGGGACACCCAGAACCGCCATCATGCGGTATGGGAATGAACCTTCCAAAGTGGATCTGTCTTCCCTCTCCTAGGTCCCAAAGTCTGATAACGGAAAGACAAGTGTTGGAACCCTGGCTCTGTTTCCTAGTTGTGTAACCTCAAGAGAGCAGCTCTGTCTTCCTGAGCCTTAGATAATAGTCCTGACTCCATAGCATCCGGTCAGGGCTCTATGAGCACATATGAAGAGTGCAGGGTTGGGGCGCCTGGGTGGCTCAGGCGGTTAAGTGTCTGACTCTTGGTTTCAGCTCAGGTCATGATCTCATGGTTGGGGGTTTCAAGCCCCACCCATTGGGCCCTGAACTGACAATGTGGAGCCTGCTCAGGATTGTCTCTCTCTCCCTCTCTCTATCTGCACCCCCATCCACTCACATGCTCTCTCTCTTTCAAAATAAACAAATAAGCTTAAAAAACAAAAAAAGAAAGCAGAGGCTGGCATCTGGTCACCTCAGTTAACAATCACAGTGATCATTACTGACTATATCAAAGAGCCAGATCCTGACAGACCTTTGGATCCTTCTGCTACTTAAAGAATTCAAGGCAGGAACCTCTCCCTGGAGAAACAGAAGGAAGACACAGAAGAGGGCAGCAGGGATAATGACTTGGCCCCGCTCTCTGGGAGGTAGCGTGGCATGGTGTGTGAGTCATGCCTGGAAAGGAGAGGCTGGGTTGAAGCCCTGCTCTTCCTCTTAGCAGTCATGTGAGCTGGGCCAAGTGGTGACACTTCTCTGACCCTCAGTGTCCTCCTTTGTAAAAACAGAGGTAATAATTATACATGCATCATAGAGTTATCTTTTTAAACACTTTATTATGTTTATTTATTATTGAGACAGAGAGAAACAGAGCATGAGCAGAGGAGGGGCAGAGAGAGAGGGAGACACAGAATCTGAAGCAGGCTCCAGGCTCTGAGCTGTCAGCACACAGCCCGATGCGGGGTTCGAACCCACAGACTGTGAGATCACAACCTGAACCAAAGTCAGATGCTCAACTGACGGAGCCACCCAGGCACCCCTAGAGTTATCTGAGTATATGAAGCAGAATGTGAGACAGCTCAGTCAGTTAAGTGTCTGACTTCTGCTCTACTCATGATCCTGTGGTTTGTGAGTTCAAGCCCCGAGTCAGGCTCCATGCTGATGGTGTGGAGCCTGCCTGGGAATCTCTCTTCCTCTCTCTCTGCCCCTCCCCTGCTTGTGCTCGCTCTCTCAAAATAAATAAACAACAACAACAAAAAGCATGAGAAAGTACTTGTCCTACAACAAGAGGCTGATAAACAACAGTAGTTACTATTATCACAGTAGTCCCCCCATCATTATCTGCAAGAACCCCAGTGGGGCGCCTGGGGGGCTCAGTCGGCTAAGCGTCTGGCTTCGGCTCAGGCCATGGTCTCACGGTTTGTGGGTTCGGGCCCCAGGTCAGGCTGTGAGCTGACAGCTAGCTCAGAGCCTGTAGACTGTTTCAGATTCTGTATCTCCCTCTCTTTCTGACCCTCCCCTGCTCACGCTGTCTCTCTGTTTCTCAAAAATAAATAAAAAAACATTAAAAAAAACAAAAAAATAAAAGAGCCCCAGTGGATGTTGGAAACCGCCGACAGTACCAAACCCTACACATACTGTGTGTTTTTCCTATATGTACATACCTATAACAAAGTTTAATTTATAAATTAGGCACAGTGAGAGATTAACAATAATAACTAATAATAAAATAGAACAATTATAACAATATACTGAAATAAAAGTTATGTGAATGTCTCTCAAAATGTTGTGCTGTATTTTTTTTGAAGTTTATTTATTTTGAGAGAGAGAGGGAGAGAGAGAATCCCAAGCAGGCTGCACATTGTCAGCACAGAGTCCAATGCGAGGCTTGAACCCACAAACTGTGAGATCATAACATAAAAAAAAAATGTACCCACCTTAGTTTGGCGTGTGTGTTATGGGGGCACTAAATGAGTCAATTAATGTAAATTGTTCAGCAAAGCACATGGCATGTTATGGCTCCTACTCTTACTGTGATTGTTGTTCTGTTATGTCAGATAGAGAGACGTGGACCTGCGGACAGGATATTTGACTCAAGGCCCAGATAAAGGACTTAGCTGTACGCATGGAACATAAGAGACATTTAGTAAATATTGAATGAATGAATGAATGCACCTTTTCTTTCTCTCTTTCTCTCTCTTTCTTTTTTTAAAGTATGCTTCATGCCCAGTGCAAAGCCCAACGTGGGGTTTGAACTCATGACCCCAAATCAAGACATGAGCTGAGATCAAGAGTCGGCCACTGAACCAACTCAGCTTCCCGGGCGCCCCTCTCTCTCCATTTCTGATGAATGAGTTCCATCCTGCCTCAGTCAACCAACAGAGACGAGGCTTTAGTGTAGAGCCAGCACCATGCCGGACAGTCGAAGCAGGGCCATAGCTGGGCAGGTGGGAAATACACAATTTGCCCAACACAGGTGCCCACTGGCTCTCCTTTGGGGAGTACCCACTCCTCTATTGCTGCCTTCCTGATCCAGTTTACATTCCAGGCTTCACATTCCTCTCCAGCCTGCTGCATTCTCTCCCTCCCTGGCGCCCCCAAACCGCTCTTAATTAAGTTCCTCATATTTTACTTGATACAATTTGCCCCTTTAGACTGGCAGCATGTCTCATTCAGGAATGTTTATTTTTATCTATCTATCTATCTATCTATCTATCTATCTATCTATCTATCATCTATCTATCTATCTATCTATCTATCTATCTATCTATTTATCTATCTATCTATCTATCTATCTATCTATCTATCTACCTACATATCTATCTCAACTCTACACCCAACATGGGGCTCAAACTCACAACCCTGCAACCAAGTCGCATATTCTACCAACTGGGCCAGCCAGGTGCCCCAGGAAAGTTTAGATTCCTCTAAAATAATGGGTCATGGGGCCATCTCAGTTAAAACTTTAAAAAATACCTCTAAAGTAAGTGACATGGTAGAAAAGGCATATATTAATATTTATCAGATAAAACATATAAGGTACATGTATTAATATGTATATTTGTATATAACACATCATATTATATAAAATATATATGTATTATATATTTATAATACATATACATAACACATAGAACATATAAATATATAATACATAATATATAAATTTGTATATACTTATTTATACTTAGCCATAATATGATATGTTATATTATAAATATAAATATTGTATATATATATTTAAAAGAAAGGTTGTACAAATAGGGGAGGGAGGCAGAGGGGGAGAGAGAGAGAGAGAGAGAGAGAGAGAGAGAGAGAGAGAGAGAGAGAATTCCAAGCAGACTCCATTCCCAGTGCAGACTTTGACTTGGGGCTCTAGCTCACAGTTGTGAGATCATGACGTGAGCTGAGTTGGATGCTTAACTGACTGAGCCACCCAGGTGCCCAGACAAGCATATTTAATTCATTCAGTGGAAGTGATGATGCAAAGATGGAGCCACCAAGTACTAGCTGTGTGACCTCGGGCAGGATACCTCTGTCTGATCTCCATCTGTAGAGTAAGAAAGGGACATCGGAGGCTCTCTATGGCAGCTCTTCTCAACCTTTTGAAAATGGGACACTCCTGATGAATGGCATTCTCATGTGATGCACGCTTCCATGGGCATTCAGATAAGAATTCCTGAAAGCTCTACGTAACCCACCTCTTCCTCTCTCCCTGCAGAGAACGTGTCCGAAGGCCAGGGAGCAAGTGTGACATTATTAATAGACATAATCTTGAATCCACTCTCCCTCATGTTTACTTTTCTTTCTTTCTTTCTTTCTTTCTTTCTTTCTTTCTTTCTTTCTTTCTTTCTTTCTTTCTTTCTTTCTTGTCTGTTATAAAGCAAGTAAAAACATTTTCAGCCTCAGTAGAGGAAGTGATTAAAAATACCAGACCAGAAGCCAGGGAGTCCTCTGTTGAAATCCCCTCTTTGCCACTTCTGAGTAGAGTGGGCAAGTTACTAAGCCTCAGTTTCCTGGTCTGCAAAATGGGAGAATCATACGGAGAACCAGCCTCAGAGGGTTGTGGAGAGGATTAAATGAGATCATGAAGAAAAGTTCTTAGCAACATCCTGATTATTTGGCAAGGGCTCAATAAAATTATCGTATCTACTTCTGTTATTAGTTGCAAGTTACATGTAACACACTAGAAAATTAGGATATGATACTGAACAGTGAACACTAAGCTCTTAAAAATCTTTTTTAATGTTTATTTATTTTTAAGAGACAGAGAGACAGAGTGCCAGCAGGGAAGAGGCAGAGAAAGAGAGAGGGAGATACAGAATTCGAAGCAGGCTCCAGGCTCTGAGCTATCAGCACACAGCCCGATGCAGAACTCGAACCCGCCAGCCATGAGATCAGGACCTAAGCCGAAGTCAAATGCTTAACCCACTGAGCCACCTAGGCGCCCCTTAAATTTTTTTTAATGTTCACTTATTTTGAGGGAGAGACAGAGCATGAGCAGGGGAGGGACACAGAGAGAGATCATGACCTGAGTGGACATCCCAGGCACCCCACTAAGCTCTTGATTAGATTCCACAAACTGATTTTTTTTTATGGTTTTCTAACCCACTGGTGGAGATCCTGAGTGCTCACGGATTTCCCTGCTAAGGTGAGAAACAGTTTTATGGCTGTAACCCATTCTTTCTTTGCCTGTTCACTCTATCTCCACTCTTTCATTTTAGCACCCCTTTTATTATTATTATTTATTATTTTAAGTAAGCCCTATGCTCAAAATAGGCCTTGAACTCATGACCCTGAGATCAAGAGCAGCACGGTTTATCGACTGCGCCAGCCAGGAGTCCCGATTTTAGCCCCTTTTAAAGTTTTTGCCATTTAAGGGCGCCTGGGTGGCTCAGTCGGTTGAGCGTCCGACTTCGGTTAGGTTCATGGGGTTGAGCCCTGTGTCAGGCTTTGTGCTTATAGCTAGTTCGGAGTCTGGAGACTGCTTCAGGTTCTCTCTCTCTCTCTCTCTCTCTCTCTCCCTTCCCTATCTGTGAGCTCTCTATCTCTCTCTCAAAAAAAAAATAACATAAAAAAATAAAGTTTTTACAATTTAAATAAATAAAGTTTAAAATGTTGCCTTTTTAGTAGTTTCATTCTCTCTTTTATTGACCTATAGTTTACACAAAGTAAAACACACAACTTTTAAGTGTATAATTTGATACATTTTAAAAAGTATTTTTTAAAAGTTTTAAAATTTATTTTGAGAGAGACAGAGACAGCGTGAGTGATGGAGGGGCAGAGAGAGGGAGAGAGAGAGAGAGTCCCAGGCAGGCTCTGAGCTGTCAGCACAGAGCCCACTGTGGGCTCAAACCCATGAGACTGTGAGATCATGACCTGAGTTGAAACCAAGAGTCAGAAGCTTAGCCAACTGAGACACCCAGGTGCCCCTTGATACATTTTTTATATATAATCACAACCTAGATTAGGATACAAAGCTGTGTTGTCTACTTCAGTGACCATTTAGCACATGTGTCTAGTCATCACTTAAAATTTACCTGGTATTACCTAAGAAGTACCATAAGCACAAAATATGCACTGGATATAGAAGAATATAAAAAATGGATGTAAAATATATTTATATTAATTGCATGCCAAAATGTAATGCTTTGAATATATTATAAAGTTAATTTTACCTTTTCCTTTTTTCTTTTTTTAAGCTTTTACTTTTTTTTTCTTTTTTAATGTTCATTTATTTTTGAGAGAGCAAGTGAGAGCAAGAGCGAGCAGGGCAGGGAGGCAGGATCTCTGAGTGCAGAGCCTGATTCGGGGCTCAAACCCACGAACCACGAGATCACGACTGAGCTGAAATCGAGAGTTGGACGCTTAACTGACTGAGCCCCCCAGGCACTCCTCCTTTTACTTTTCTAAATGTGGCTCCTAGAAAATTTAAAATTACATATGTGGTTCACAGCTGTGAATTGCGTCTTATTTCTGTTGGACAACACAGGTATAGGACATTTTCATCCTCCAGAAACGTCTTTCTTACTTCCCAGTCAGTGTCTGCTCCCTTTCCACCAAAGATAAACAGTATTCTGACTTCTCTCCTCATACATTAGCTTTGCCTGTCCTAGAACTTTATGGGGATAGAATCGTACAGTATGTATCTTGTGTGTGTCTAGCTTTTGGTTAACACAATGTTTTTGAAATTCATCCATGTCCCCTTTGTTTGTTCCTTCTAAGTTTTGCATAGAGTTCCATCGTATGAATATATCATGTCTTATTCTTTTCCAATTGACGGACATTTGGATTGTTTCCAATTTCTGATGATTATGAGTAATGCTTCGATGACTGTTCTTGGAAAAAATCTTTTAAAAGTCTCTTTCAAATTCTTTTTACTGTGTTTTTTAATTATTTAAATAAATCCATACTCAAAGAAAAAATCCATATACATAGCAACATATAATATACACTACCCCCTTGTTAATGATTTGATGTTAATGGTTGATGGTTTGATGTAAATCCTCTCAGACTTTCTCCTCCACATTTAGAATCATGTATTATCACTATTAATAAAATTGTCATTTTGGTGGTTCCTCTCTTGGCTGCCTCATACCTGTGGATGGCTGCATAGCCCTTGATCTTTGCCCTTCTTGGTCTAAAGTTCATAGAAGACCCAAGTTGGAAAAGATGCAGGAGTAGCTTAGGGAAGGCAATATATGGCCCTCCTTCCAATATTCCCTGATTACCTGTATCCATGGCAGACATTGCTAATCAATCATAGCTTTCTATCTTTGCTTAGCCCCAGCCACTACTAATCAATAGAAAAACTGAAACCGATTTCCCATCTCTGAAATAATCTGGCCACCTTCCATTTTGCTGATGAATAAACTAGGTAGGGCTTAGAAAGGGGAAGAATCTGCTTCAAGGTCAGAAATAGAGCCCCTGCCTCCTGACTCCCTAATATTTTTTTCTACTACACTCACGGATTCCCAAAATAATTTCCCTGGGATCCTTAAAACCCAATCCTGAAAACCTCTAGAGAAAAGGCATTTTGTTCCCCAGACAGGGCTCACAAATGGAACCTTCCTCTAGCCTGTCCCTCACGTTTATGCCCTGAGTGTAATCAGAAGCCCCTGCCAACAGACTGGCATCCCCTCCCCCAGTCACTACTGACAGACCTGTGGTTTCTGTTCTCCAGGTCTGCAGTTTAGTTTCCCAAAATAAACATTAAAAGAAATAAAGGAGGCATGCTCTTAGCATCTTTGCCTTCAGCCCCAGAGTTGTGGAATTATTAACCGACCAGACTAAATCAAATAGTTAATTACAGCAGAGAGGCGACTTCAGATGCTGAAACCATAAAACTCCAAAAGCATTCCTCTTTTACCAACACATCAAACCGACTCTGGCTGTCATTGGAAGCGACAGTGAGAAAGTGGGAGAGTCAGCAGGTCTGGACACACTGTGGGTGTTCTCAGCTGGACAAGCAGAATAGTTTATTTAATTCTCTCCCTGCCTGGGCAAGGGGGAGAAGTTAGAGGAGAAAATGGAGACAGAACGTAGCATAATGTTTAGGTTAGGTAGAGCTGGGTTTAAGACTGGACCCCCATACATGATGGCTGTGTGACCTTGGGCATGTCATTTCATGTGTCTGAGTCTCAATTTCTTCATCTATAAAACAAGCATATTAATAGAACCTCCTATACCGGATTACAGCACTGATTAAAATGATGTGGTTAAGACGCACCTGAGTGGCTTAGTCTGGTAAGCATTTCACTTTGGCTCAGGTCATGATCTCATGGTTTGTGGGTTTGAGCCCCATGTCTGGCTCTCTGCTGACAGCTCAGAGTCTGGAGCCTGCTTTAGATTCTGTGCCTCTTCTTTCTCTGCCCCTCTCCCACTCACTCTCTGTCTCTCAAAAATGAATTAAAGTTAAAAATTTTTTTAAAAATTAAATGATGTGGTTTAAAAAAATGTGTGTAAAACTCTTGTGAGTGTATGTCTTTAGATTGTAAGCTCTGTGAGAGTGGGAGTAGCTGTCTGTCTCCTTCGTCATCTTGCATCCTCCATCCCTAGCACAACGACGACGGGATCTAGGCAAGCACTTAATAAGCAACTATTAAGCCCCCATTGTAAGGTGTGGTCTTGAGGATGGGGGTGGTGGTAGAAGAGATTGCAAAAAGGCTTAGTACAGGGGCCTTGCCCCTACATAGCCTTCATTCCAGCATAACACACTGTCCAGAACCATCAATAATAGTAAGTGGATTGTTATGCACCGAATAGGTAGATAATATAATGTAGTGGTGCGTGGTGGAGATTCTGACATCAGACGAGTTCAAATCTCAGCTCCCCCACTTGCCACCATCGTAATCCTTATTGGGAAGTTTACCTCTTAATGCTTCTCTTTCTGGATTTGTAAAATAAGGACCTACTTTATAGGGTTGTTGTAAAGATGAAGGAGTTTCCTGAAGCGCTCAGTATGATGTCCAGAACATAATAACTGCTCAACAAATCTTAACTATTACTTTTCCCATTTACTATGTGACTTTAGAAAAATCACTTAACTTCTTTAAGACCTGTTTTACTGGTCAGTAAAATAAAAATATAGTAGTTCCTATCTTGAAGAATTGATGGGAAAATGGAATGGCAAAATCCCTGAAATGTGCTTTGCATGGTGTCTGGTATATAGAAAATACTTAAGGGGTGCCCGGGTGGCTCAGTCGGTTAAGCGTCCGGCTTCAGCTCAGGTCATGATCTCACGGTTCGTGGGTTCGAGCCCCACATTAGGCTCTGTGTTGACAGCTAGCTCAGAGCCTGGAGCCTGTCTTCAGATTCTGTGTCTCCCTCTCTCTCTGACCCTCCCCTGATCGCATTCTGTCTCTCAAAAAAAAAAGTACTTAATAATTTCTAGATGATGATGAAGATGACGAGGATGATAAAAACAAGGTACTAGGGGAGAAAAGAGTAAATTTATTTTTAAAAATATTTATTTAGTTTTGAGAGAGAGAGAGAGACGGAGTGCGAGCAGGGGAGGGGCAGAGAGAGAGGGAGACACAGAATCTGAAGGAAGCTCCTGGCTCTGAGCTGTCAGCACAGAGCCCAACATGAGGCTGGAACTCACAAACTGTGAGATCATGACCTGACCCATAGTCAGACACTTAACTGACTGAGCCACCCAAGCATCACAAGAGTAAAACCATTTTGATAGATAGGCATTGGGATAAGAGAAAGATTTATAATAAGTGACTTTGGAGGTAACAATTTTATTGAGATATAATTCATAAAAATACAATTTACCCATTTAAAGTATATATATATATATATATATATATATATATATTTTAATTTAACATTTATTTATACTTGAGAGACAGAGCACGAGCCGGGGAGAAGCAGGGAGGGAGACACAGAATTGGAAGCAGACTCCAGGCTCTGAGCTGTCAGCACAGAGCCCGATGTGGGGATCAAACCCATGAACTGTGATATAACCACCTGAACTGAAGTCAGACACTTAGCCGAATGAGCCACCCAGGAACCCCGAAAGTATATATTTCAATAGTTTTTAACATATTCACAGAATTGTGCAACTATCACCATAACCAATTTTAGAATGTTTTCATCACTCCAAATAGGAAATTATTTCCATTAATAGTAACTCACTCTCCATTTCCCTCTACATCTCCCTGGAGCCCCCACCCCCCAAGCTCTAGGCGACCAAGCACCAGTTTATTTCCCATTTCTGTGGATTTGCCTACTATAGGCACCCTGTGTAAATGGAACCACACAATTTGTTACCTTTTGTTTCTGGCTTCCTTCACTTGGAATAACGTGTTCAAGGTTCATCCATGTTGTAGCATGGATCGATATCGTATTCTTTTTTATAGCTGACTAATATTCCACTGTGTAGAGCTGATAGACCTTTAGGTGTTTCCACTTTTTTGGCTATTATAAATAACACTGCTGTGAACTTTCTTGTCCAGATATGCATGAGTAACGTTTCCATTTCTCAGGGGGCAGATACCTAGGAGTGGAATTGCTGGTTTAATGGTAAGTCTGTGTTTAACTGTTTGAGGATCTGTTTTTCTAGACTGTTTTCATAGTCCTGTACCATTTTATATTCCCACCAGCAATTTACAAAGGTTCCAATTTTTCCACTTCCTTGCCAACATTTGTTATTATCTATCATTTTGATTATAACCATCCCAGTGGTTGGGTGGCGGTATCTCATTGTAGCTTTGATTTGCACTTCCCAGATGGCTAATGATGTTGAGCATTTTTTCAAGTGCTTATCAGCAATTTATATATCTTCTTTGGAGCCGAGTCCATTCAGATCCTTTGCCCATTTTTAGTGGACTTATTTTTTTTTTCATTTTTGAGTTATATGGCTTCTTTGTATATTCTAGATATACAAATATTGGATTTACAAACAAATGTCTTCTATTTTGTGTATTGCTTTCCACTTCTCAAATTTATTTTTTAAGTTTATTTATTTATTTAGAGAGAGCATATGGGAGGGGCTGAGAGATTGAGGGGAAAGAGAGAATCCCAAGCAGTCTCCCCACTGTCAGCACGGAGTTAGAGCCCGATGTGGGGCTTGAACTCATAAACCCATGAGATCATAACTTGAGCCAAAATTAAGAATCAGATGCTTCACTGACTGAGCCACTCAGGCGCCCTTCCTTTTCCACCTTTTTGGTAATGCTCTTTGAAGCACAAAAGGTTTTTTGTTTGTTTGTTTTTAAATGTTTATTTATTTTTGAGAGAGAGAGAGAGCACAAGCAAGGGAGAGGCAGAAAGAGTGGGACAGAGGATCTGACGTGGACTCTCCATTGACAGCTGTGAGCCTCAATGTGGGGCTTGAACTCACAAATCTCTAGAGCATGACCTGAGCTGAAGTCAGGCACTCAACCGACTGAGCCACCCAGGCACCCTTGAAGCCAAATGTTTTTAAATTTAATGATGTCTGGTTGATATTTTAAAATATAATTTTAGATCTTACATTTAGATCTTTGATTAGTTTTGAGTTGATTCTTGTATATGGTGTGAGGTAGAGGTGGTTGAATTCTTTTGCATGTGGACATCAGGCTGTCTGGCATCATTTCTTGAAGTGGCTGTTTTTTCTATTGAATTGTATTGGTATCCTGATAGAATCAGTTGATTGTAAATGTGAGGGTTTATTTCTGGACTCTCAACTCCATTCTATTGACCTATGTGTGTATCATGACGTTAGTACCACACTATCTTGAAGGTAACGGAATCTGACCTGGGCCAAATTAATTGGATCTAAAATGCACAGTCACAGAGCTTCCTTATCTTTCCCTAGTGCTATAGAATTTTTAAGGTGCTTTCATACATATGTTCTCACCCAAATCTTGCAGCAACTCAGAGAATACGTGGAAACTCAGAAGGCTGAGTGGCATATCCTTAGACTGCCTCAACGAGAAACTGTGGGCATCCCAGGACCAGGTGGCCAAGTGTTCTCATTACCCTGGCCCATTACCTCCTGGCTGAGTCCAGAAATTTGGGAGGAGAAAAAAAAAGCATAGAGAAAAATTAGGGCAAAAATGATAGAAGGTGTGCAAAACAAACTGATTATAAATCTTTGGCTCCTGATCAGCCTATGATAAAATTTCCCTTCTCCTGTATGGACAGAAATGGAATGTTTTGGGTAACCCAGGGTTTTACTAGGGTCTTTGCTTTTTCAAAGAATGAAAACATAGTGAAATACTTTCAACATTAAAACCACATGGACTGTAATTTGATTTTTAATTTTGTTGTTGCTGTCATTCTAAAAGACTCTTCACTATATTTTAGAGCAATGTTTCTTCAAGAGCAGTCTGAAGAAAACCTCAGCGATCAGCATCATCTGATCTTTATCAGATGCATTACAAATGCATTTTTCAGAACTCCCATCCACCCTTTATCTACTGAAAATCACTGGGTGATCTTTTATGCACATTAGCGTTTGAGACCCTCTATTTTAAAGCAATGAAAGTCAAATTATGAATATCAATTATTATCGCACTCAAGAGATGCAGACATTTTGCTTAAACGAGAGTTCTGGATCATACAGGAGATTAATGTACCTATTTCCTTCAAGTCTTTGCTAAAACATCACCCCTCCCTATAAATGTACTGATTTAAAATTGTTTATCACCCTCTTCTTCATGTCTTCCGCCCTCCCTTATCCCCCTTCCTTCTCCACCGCACTTACCAACATCTGACATACTGTCTGTCTGTCTGTCTATCTACCTATCTATCTATCTATCTATCATCCCACTCCTGTCTCTAGAAAGAATGTTTCACAAAGGTAGCGGTAGGAATATAGCACTCAAGACAATGTCTGGCAGGTAGCAGGTGTTCAATAAATATTTGTAGAATAAGTGAACGTGCCAAGTTGCATCTTAGTGCTTGGGCATAATATGTGTCCCTTGTCTTTCTGGAAAGTTTTTTTTTTTAACTAGAAAGCAAATTATTAAATTATTCTTTCATTCTTTGAGTGATGTGTAGTAGTGGAGAGAGAGAGAGCTGGGACAGCATCCTCTAATCTCCTAATTCTGGAGTCTGGGCCAGTTGCTCTAAAGATCATTTTTCCTTAATACCTCGGAGATCCTCAATTTACTACAAGGATCATGCATTTACAGCTGCATCGTCCTGTGAGGGCTACCCCTACTGTGAACAAAGTGGACGGAAGCAGGGAGGCTGAGATGAACCTATGATAGGAGGAGGCTTCTAGAAGTCCACCCCCAACGTTCCTGTGCCTAGATTCTGCTTCCTCTGAGGACCTGAATGAGGGCGCTAATAAATGGATCCTATCTCCACGTACTATTCACGGAGGCTTGGATGGCTCTAAATAAATGACCCTTACCTATTTCCTACCCTCGGCCCCAAGCAACCTGTCCAACAGTATCACCACACAGATCAGTTCTCACTTGGGCTCCTTTCCTCGCCCTGCACTTCCCCACTGGCCCTATTTTACACACAAGGAACCCGAAGTTTAGAGCTAGGAATAGCCAGTTTCCTGACACCGGATTTGCTACCGCTGACCTTCATCTGTGTCTCTCAGAACACACCAGATAGTCCTATTTGTATTGAGATGGTTAGAAATAATCTGTGTGAGTTGCTCCCTACCCGCCCGCCTGGAGTCCAGGGGAGGCTGAGAAACTGTGGGGTGAGTAGGACAATAAAAACAGGAAAAAGCAGGTTTGTTTCCAGTGTTATGCGCCCAGGGTGGCAGGATATACCTGCTGAGTGTTCCCAGAAGGTCCCCAAGGAAACCATGAACTCGAGTCTCTCACGTTCTTTTACGCGTGGTGGTGGGGGTGGGGGGGAAGGTGTACCGGGAGGAGGGGGATGGGCACCTTTTCAGAGGTCAGGGTAATGCCGTCCAGAGCTGCTGCACACATTAATAAAATGTGGCCGACTGAAGGATGGATGTCAAGGTGAGCAGCAAGGGGCTTGCCGTCGAGGGTTGTCACTGGGTTTTACCGGGTGGATTTAAGGTAGGGAAGGGGGCAGGACTGGGAGGTGAGTTGGGAGGGAGGGGCTTGTGTGGCACTGAGATTCCCCAGCAGGGATGGGGATGTGGGGGGAGTGGCTGTCTTAGCCTCCAGCTTTGACCCTTTCTTAGCTGCTCTCAGTCAGGGAATTGAGTGGAGAGGGAATTGGTGAGGTGGGGTTAGGGAGGGTGGCCCCTGGCTCCGCGGGCGATCTGGAATGTACTTTAGAGTTCCCTGGCTGGAGGAAGGAAGTTTTCGGGGAGGGTGAGGAGCGTTGGGTGAAAGTACGGGAGGGGATCTCGGAGACCCGGGAGATGGAGGCGTAGGGAGGAGGAAGGAGAAGTGAAGTTGTTTGCCTTCATGGGGAGTAAGTCTCAAACAGGGGCGGACTGAGAGAAGTAACTCCAAACGCAGTGGGTAGGCGGGTTAGGTTCTTCCAATCCGATGGGGTTGGGCTTAGAACTCTGCAAAAGAAGGGGGTCACTGGGAGGCGAAGGTGCATAGCTGCGCCGGCGGCCTCCTAAACTGAAACGGGAGGTTCAAAGGGGCACTGACCCTCTCCCCCAGCCTCGGTGGGGAGGACCGGTGAGCGTCCGGACCCGGCTTTCCCGAATCCAGACAGAAGTCTGAGTAGGGCTGACAAGTGAGCCAGGAGTGAGAGAAACAGTGAAGACTCCTCACCCTGGGGGTGCGGGTAGCATCAAACAGAGAACCCGGGCTTGAGTCGGGGGTGGGGGGTGGGGGAGGTTCTCAATAGACCATACAGAAAGGATTTGGGGGAGTTGAAGGGAACAGCAAGGGCTGAGAAGGGATTCGGGGAACTGATACGGTTTCTACTGGGGTGCTGATGGAGGATCCCCACTCAGGACGCGAGGCATCGAAAGGGTTCCCCAATTTGGATATAGAGGGTATGGGACACGGGGGGTGGACTGAAGGCCGCTAAGGGGGGTTACCCTGAATCTGGCTCAGAGGAAATTGGGGGCCTTGGGGGCAGCTTCTCCTTCCCACTGGGGGGGAATGGAGGGCTACTCACTAGCTGGAACGCGGGTGGTGGGGGGCACTGGGGCGATCTCCCTCCCCACCCAGGGAAATTGGGGAGCTCTTAAATTGTGGATAGCGGGGACCTGAGAGGGAGGACTAGAGGGTCCCCGATCCGGAACCGAGCTACCTTGAAGGCATCGGGAAGCGCTTCTTTCCGGGAGGGCGTTCCCACGGCCCGGCCCCGCGCCTGGGTGGGTGGGGGGTGCGGCCGCGCCCTGGTCCCGGCCCGCCTCGGGATTCGGGGGTCTCTCTCGCTCTCGGGGGCCCGGGAGCCCGAAGGGAGCGGGGTCCGGACGCCGCCGCCTCCGCGGGCGCGCGGGCGAGCGCGGGGCTTTATGCGCGCAGGGCGGCGGGGGGAGGAGCCG
>NC_043713.1:73893098-73902585 GCF_006229205.1 Suricata suricatta
GCCCGGGAGCGCCAGCCGGCCAGGCAGGGCACCCTGGACCCCCCGGCGCCCCGGAACCGGACACCCCAGCCCGGCCCTGCGCCCTGCTGACCCCGGGCGCCCCCGCGCCCTCTTTCGCGCCCCGCCCGGGGACCCCGAGAGCGCAGGGCGATCGGCGTGCGCGCACGGCCCAGCGGGTTGAGGGGAGGAGATGAGGGGTTCAGAGGGCATCGGGGGGTGGGCTGGGCCCCCGGGACCCGCCGGCGGCAGCGCCAACTCCGCTCGCACCTGCGGCTCAAACTTTTGTGAGGCGGCTCCCGGAGCGGCGGGAACCCGGCCGGAGGCGTCCCCCCTCCAGCCCAGCTCGGCCCTCGGCTTCCTGGAGCCCCAGTGGGCGCCAGGAGCCTCCACGGGAGCTGGGTGAGGGCTTTGGGGAGGGGGGGGCAGTGGAGAGCGTGCAGGCTGCTTGGCGCGGGGGCGGCCGGGCCGTGGCGGGGTCACCGGGGGCAAAGGACGGGGGAGGGGGGGGAAGGGCGCGGGGCCCGAGCTGGTCCGAAGGCGGGTGTGTGGTTACAGAAGGGCTGCGCGAATACTTCGGCCAGTTCGGGGAGGTGAAGGAGTGTCTGGTGATGCGGGACCCTCTGACCAAGAGATCCAGGTGAGCCCCTCACCCCCTCCTCCTGCTCCCGGCTCGCCCCCCTCCACCGCCACTCACTGCCTTGTAACCATCTGCCTTTCCCTCACTACGGCGCGCAGGGGTTTCGGCTTCGTCACTTTCATGGACCAGGCGGGGGTGGATAAAGTGCTGGCGCAATCGCGGCACGAGCTCGACTCCAAAACAGTGAGTGGCCCCCAGGGCTTCGGGGGTCCTTTGGGAGAGGGAGGCCGCCGGAGGAGAGGGTCAGGTCTCTCCCCAGGGGACAGTTGGACGGTGTCCTTAAGGAAGGAGGGAGCTTTCTGAGTAGAAGGGCTGCCAAGCTCTGAAACTTTGTCACTAGAGTCGGGGGGGTGGGGGTGGAGAGAGGAGAAAAACCCCAGGCCTGCGGTGAGATGCTACATCCCCCAGCCCCTCCCTGTACCTACTAATCTTGATGCCTCAACAGAGCAGCTTGGGGTGGGGCTAGGTCCCTCCCCTCGCCCAAACTGGGTGAGTCAGGGTTGCAGTGACCCACCCGTGGCTTCTCTGGACTCTAACTAGTATTTGGCTCCCCACCACCACTAGTGATCCGAACCAATGGCAAAGCATCACTGCGTTCCCCCCCTCCCTCTCCCCCCACCCCTTTGGTCTATGAGCTCCCCGCTTTGTGTGGAAGACATGAACCTGCTTTGCCCAGGGAGGGACTTATGAGAAGAGAACTGGCTTGCCTGGAAACAACCCTTCCGAGGGCTGGATCTGAGGAGAGGCTGCTTTTTTGGCATTCAAACTCCTAAAACATTTTACTGCTGTCCCACTGCTCCCCAGTGTCTCAGGCCCTCCAGGGGGCGCTGGCCCAGGCCCCTGCTCTAGGGGTGAGGGAAAAGGAGGAAGTCAGAGGAGGGGTTACTCTGCGATGGGGTGACCCGAGGCCAGGGGGCCGGGACAGAGAGATCTCTCTCCACACTCCCCCACTCTCCTCCGGCTCTGGGCCTCCCTGCTTGGGTCGGTCACTGGCTCCTGTTCACCTGCAACAATAGCTTGTTGTGCCCAAGAATTTGCTAAATTACCGCCTGTCCCAGCTCCTGTTATCTCTGCCCAGTGGCTCCCACTCCTGCTTCAGACAGTAATGAGCAAATGAGGCCAGGCCTCGACTTTGCCGGCTCTGAAAGGATCTTCTTGGCGCAGACTGAGTGACCCAAGCTGGGAATGGAGAGACAGTGGCCTATTGTTTTTGGTGATTATCTGCCATCAAGCTGCCAGTTCTCCTACCATCCCCTGTCCTCAGAATGCACTGATGGCTTCGGCAGCGCTCAGGAAGCTGAGATTTAGGGACTGGGGCTGGGGGCAGGGCGGGGTCATGGAAGATTGATAAGAAGAGAGACGGGGGGAAGGAGGGTGCCATGGGCATCTTTCTGAGGTTTGGGACTCAAAAAGTCAAGGGCTTTGTGTTTGGCGTTCCCTGGCCTGGCAGAGAGGGGTGGGAGGAAGGTTTATTGTGGGGAGTCTATTTTGGGTTCTGACTTTCACCTTTTATTTACTTGTTGGGTTTTATTTATGTTACCAGCTGTGAGTCAGAGTGGAGGTGGGGTGTGTCAGGGATCGGGTGTGCGTGGGTCTGTGGGACGTGGCTTGGGTACCATCTCCCCATCAGGGTCTGCGCAGGGGGACTGTCTGAGGTGCTCTGGTGGCTGGGGAGGCTGCTTCCAGGAGAAAGAGAAGGATGAAAATGTCCGTAGAGGTACGAAATCACACCTTCAGACAGGGGAAATGGGCAGTTGTGATTTTCCCTGGAGCCCAGTGAAACTTTGGGAGAGAGGAGGCATTGCACAAGCTTGGATTTTAGAGGTTCCTTCTCTGTGGGCAGATCTCGTGGGGGAGCCCAGAGGAGGCTGGTCCGCAGTTCGTGCCATTCAGGCAGAGAGGAGCCAGAGCCAGTTGCCTAGACCGAGGCTGAGTTTTGAATGGAAAGAACTTTGGGGAAAGATAGATCTTCCCTGCGATTGGCTGGTGAACTTCTGAGTGGTATCCACCCATGTGGGTGGCACAAAGCTCTGGAATGACCAGGCCCCGTAGGTCCGGCCTTGGTAACCATGTGTTGTGCCCTGGCTTTGGTTGGTTTTCAGTGTGAGTTTATACCCAGGAGCACCCAGGTGCATCTTGCTTTTCTCCTTTGGTTGTTCACAGCCAAGGGCAAAGGTGGCCTGCTGGTAATAGCACCTTTGTTTGCGCAATGAAGGGCAGTTCACAAAGGGCCGCTTTCACCCATGTTATCTCATTCGATTCCTTATGGCTGCCCCTGGGAAAAGTGGGTGTGCTTATCCCCACTTTGCAGATGAGGGAACTGAGGCTCAGAGGGGTGGGCAAGTTACCAAGATCACAGGCTTGGCCAGGGGCCCAAAGTTTCTGACTGAGTCCAAGTCCCATGCCCTTGCACGTCACCAAAGCATGCGCTCTGTCTGATTCGCTCCAAGCCTAGCTGCGCTATCAGCTTGCAGCCTCGAAGAAGGCTGTTAGGTGTCAGTACTATCGGGGAAACAGAACTGAGTCCATTCCTTGTGATTTATGAACTCTTATCTTGAAGCACAGAGTATTTCCATCCACAAGGTCTGGATTGTGTGGCTCGCCTAGACAGGTATCATCTGTGTGAAGTCGGTTAGGTGAGGGAGGCTCCTGAATACCTGGTGCTTGAAGAAATAAGACTTTGCTTACTTTCTTGGAGTTCTCCCTGTGAGTGAGACACCTTGCCAAGTACTTTGTAGGTATGATCTCCAGTAGTTTGCAGATCACCCCTTTGAGGTGGGTGTTACTATTTGTCCATTTTACAAGTGAGCTTGGCCCTGAGGCTGAGAGAAGTTAAGTAACCAGCCCAAGGTCTCACAGCTGGGACACTGTGTAAGTGGATTTGAACCCAGGAGCTTGGCACTGGGGCCTAGATGCTTAATGACTACACTTTTCTGCCAGAGGCTGTGGGGATTTCTGTGCCGTGTGTGTCCCCTCTGTGTCCTGGGATGAGAGAAGTCTGCGGGGCTGAAGGCTGCGTGGTCACCCATCTGAACTGTGACAACCGAGCCCCCTTTGCCTCTCCCTTCTCTTTCAGATTGATCCCAAGGTGGCCTTTCCTCGGCGAGCACAGCCTAAGGTAGGTGTGTCTATCCCTGTCTGGGAGGAGCTGTGTGTTTCTTCGGGCAGCGATTTTTCCAGCGTTCCCTTCTGTGGGAGATGCTTCTGGAACCTTCGTTTGGAGTGTTTTGGGAATAGACTGGGATGGGAAGAGGAAGGATTCTTAATGTCCTTGCTCTGTGGATTGAAGACATCCTGCATCTTTCCATCTGTGCTCTGGGGTGGACTGGGAGGGGGCTTGGAGTGTTGGGAGAAGGAGGAACCCCTCAGGGGATTCATTGTCCTGTCTTTGAAGCCAGTACACTGTAGACCCTCAGTCGAATTCTGACCTCATGGATCACAGCCTCTAAACCCAATGCCCCTGGGGAGGTCAAACCCAGGACAGACACCCCCTGAGGCTGAGCTAGAGTCGGGCCAGGGAGCTATCTGACCACCCCCTCCCCATCACCTTTCTATCTTTGGGGTCCAGTGTGTCCAGCTTGCAGAGTGGGACGGGACCATGAAGTTGGGTACCTATTGTCTTTCACCTTGGGTAGTGGCTGCCCTCCCTGTGCTCTCTTTCCCTAGAGCTGTGGCGAGTTGTTCTGGGTGTATGGAAAACAGAATTCTGAGCGGTTGAGCTATATAGCATTGAAAACTTTTAGTGCAGGGTTGGGGCCTGAGATTTTGTTCCAGGCCCCAAGGCAACTAGCCAGATCTTAAGTTTTAAATGGCTAAATATAGGGGACAGGAAGGAAGGCTGATTACAGTACAGGGAGCCAAGGACCCCTGAGTCTCCTGGCTTAACTTGTGTCCTAGGACAGGGTTCCTCTCCAGGAGATCTCAGTTTCCCGCTTTGCAAGGGGGTTGGTAGGAGCCAGGATGCTTTAAGGTTTTGAGCCAGTGGGTTCCATCATGCTGCCCAGCTCCCGTCGCAGCGAAGGGAGAGGGACAGGTTTTAGGAGACAGGAAGGGGACATCTCTGGAAGGGTCCAGCAGAGGGCCTGAAAGCAATTATGGAGCAGGTATTCGAAGGAAGCCGCACCAGGGAGCACATGGTCGGAATTGGGTTAATTCCATTAAGCAGTTTGGTGACAGAAGGTGCTTTAGTGTTAGGATGGGGCTGGGAATTGCCGTGGATTAGCCATGCGCTCCTAGGGTAATTAGGACCATGTGTTCTTCCTAAAACAGGGCTGGGGCCACAGGGCTGCTGGAGGTTGGGTTGGGAGGAGATTGATGAGGAAAATGCCGGTGTTGAGTTTAGGGGAACCCTGTGATGGGCCTCAGTCTCTCCCAGGGGTGCTGGTGGGGTCTCTGAGTTACGCTGTGGGTCTGGGTCACTTACCAGTCCCCTTGGTCCTTACAGAAGGCATTTTCCCCGACGCAGACCCCAGGGATGGAGGCAGGAGCGAGGCACACTCAAGTCAGCCAGGGCGTAGGGTGCACAGCTGCCCATGACAGGCCTAGAGGCGGGGGTCCAAGGGGGAGCTCGTGGTGGTGGGGGCTTCTGAGTCACTAGGGCCACAGAGAGCTTGTCAGCTGGCGCCCTGGCAGGAGGGCTAGAGCCCCTGCTGGTGGCAGTAGGCCACAGGACTCAGATGCCCACTTTCTCATTCCCTCCCCCTAACAGATGGTGACTCGAACGAAGAAGATCTTTGTGGGGGGGCTATCAGTGAACACCACGGTGGAAGATGTGAAGCAATATTTTGAGCAGTTCGGGAAGGTGGGTCAAAACTGGGGGTGCCTGCTGGGGGTGCTTTCGGGGGCTGTTATGGAAGCCCCATAGGATTGGTCAGTATCTAGCAGAGTCCAGCCAGGTCATCCCAATCCCTGCAAAAGGTGAAGAGGGGGCCGGGTCCTTTTTGTGGGTAAGCCCGGGCCACTCAGCGGTTCAGGCTTCTGTCCTATCTGTGGGCCTCTGGACGCATCCCCAGGGAGAGACGCCAAATAGTAGCTATCTTGTGGTTACCCTTCCCCTGTGTTTTTCTCTTGCTTATCTTCATTCTCCCGAGGGAGGCTGCTCTCCCTGAGCCAGTTCAATCCAGTCACCCCTTGGCCTCCTGGGAGTTTGCACCTGTCCAGGCCACGGGCGGTGGCACCTTCCCCTACTCCTTCCTGGAGGATGATAAGGAGGCAATAAATATGACTCCCAATTGCACTCAGCACCCTGCTTGCACAGGTAGGAGCTGGGGGAGGTGCTGATCCCCCAGCTATTTGGAGGGAGACTGAGGAGGGCACCCTAAATTTCTGATCGGGCCCAGCAGATTGGCTCTCAGCTCTGAGGTGCATTGAGCTTAAATTTCTGGATGGTTTAGTTTACGAGGATGTGGCATCATCAGACAATAGGGTGTCCCCAGAACGGTGAGTAATGTGAACACCAAGGTCCCATGGGGATATGGCAGAGAGGGGGCCAAGTTTTAGGCCTAGGGGTGAAGTAGGGCTGCTGTGCTTAGTGCAGGGCCCCTGGTCTTCTCTTACAGGAGGTGGGCTACAGGCTGTGTCTCTACCTTGACTTCAAGGCGTTTTTCAGTTGCCTCTTAGGCAAAGTGCAGAGGAGAACCACGCCTTGGGAATGGGATGTGAGCTGGGGACTGGGTGGGTTTCCAGGGGCGAAGGGGAGAGGGTGGGAGGTCCCCTGGACGGCGGATGCTGCTGGCGTGGGGGCCAGAGGCCTAGGCTCAGGCGCCTCCGTGGGGACCGGGGTACAGGACTGAGGGCAGGTCGGCGGCCTGGGCCCCAGAGGGAAGGGCGCTCCTGGGAAGCAGCAGGCCCGCTCGGCTCCGGCGGGGTGTCTTTGTGTCTGAGCGCCGAGCATTAGAGCTCGCACTAATCTGATCCAGCAGCTGTGATTGGAGGCCGCCTGCCCCCGGGGCCGGCGTTGCCATGGCAACCGGGCCCCAGGAGAAGCCGTCAGCGGCCGCGTCTTTTGTTCGGGCCTAAATCGGCGTTGGCATGTGAAACCGGCCCGGGGAGGCCAGGGGGAGCCGGAGAATAGGCTGCCAGGGAGCGAGGGGGACAGCCGGGAATGCCAAGGGCCCCGCGGCGGGGGGCCCCCCGCCCGGATCGAGGGGCCGCCGCCGAGGGGGGAACAATGGTCAGCCGCCATGGCTGCCACTCAGGCTTAGCGGCCCCGAACTTGGCGGCTCCCACTGGTCAGCAGGCCTCGGCCGCCTCCCCTCCCCCTGCGGGAGCCCCTCTGCCCTCGGGTTCCCATGGAGACCAAAGCCTATTAAGGACACTGGGCTGGGAGCCTCCCTCCCCTCAGCTGGCCCCAGGAGGGGACACCAGTAGGGGTCCCCTGAACCCCCAGCCACTTCCCTTGCTCCTTGCCCTGGCCTCAACCCCACTGCCCCACTAGGGGTCTGTCCAGCCAAGTGCCGGTTGAAGGGTCTGGGGGGCCAGGAGTGGTGGAGTTGAAACGTTGGGTGGAGGAAGGCGAGAAGGCCGGTGGATTTGAGCTAAACCAGTTTGTGGGTCAGGCAGGAACTCAAAGCTGTGGCATTAGGGAAGAGGGTGTGGCTTTTATTCATTCATTAGTTCAAAAAATAATTACTGAGAGTAAGTCAAGGTGCTCCATAGGATGGTCATCACCATAACTTACGCAGGTGCTGTCCTCACAGAACCTTCAAAGCAAAGGTTGTTGGGCTGCTTGCCCTCTTGCTTTGCTTCTCCCCCAAGTGACTGTAGGCAAGCCCCTCCATAGCAAAGGTAATAGTAGCTGTTATTTATTAAGCACTTACTGTAACCCAGGTACTGAGTTACTGTTACAGTGCTATGTCATTTAACTCCTCCATACAATTGATAAACACTGTTATGCCCACTTTACAGATGAGGTAACCTGCATTTTGGAGACATAAAGCCACCAGCCCAAGGTTCCCCAGCCAGCAAATGCAGGATCTTGGGTTCCAATTCCAGCCTGTCCTACTTAAAGCCTTTATTTTTATCACAACTCTCTCTCCTTTTCGGATTTCTCTTTTCCATTGTTTAAGCGAGGGGGTGGGGAAGATGTGCTGAGCCCGAAGTGTCTGCGCAGTTTGGACAGTCTAGCTGGTTTGGGATTGAGACTCAGTGTGCGTCCATACGGGTGGGAGTGAGCACGACACTCCGCTGCAGGCCCCTGGGGCAGGAAGCTTTTTGGGAGGGAGGTGACATTTCCCCCTGAGATTCTCCAGGGGCCCAGGTCCTCCCGCGCCGCCCCCCAGCTTAGGGGGGTCCTGGTTCTCCTAGAGGGACTTTGGAAGCCTGGTGCAGGTTGGCACCTTAGGAGAGCTGGAGGACCACCCTGTTGAGGGACTGCCTTTGCCACTTTAACAAGGAAGATGATGGGCTGGAAAGGGAGCCAAGGAGAGTCGGGGAGAGACTGTACCCTGTGGCCTCAGGAAGTTTTCTTGCATCCCTTGGGTGTCTGATCATTTGGGGGAGGGTCAGCAGCTGAAGTGGGCTGTGTGTGTTGGCGGGGGAGGGTATCAGAAGCAGTCCTTGATTTTCACCAAGGACAAATCAGACCTTAGCTTAACCCCACGAGGTGGGTGACATTGGCCAAAGAAATGAGAGGACAGGGAGGAAGCACCAGATGTCGGCAAAGGGAGGGAGACAGGACTGCGGGAGGGAAGCTGAGGCCTTTGGCTCTCCATGTATCTGAGGGATTGCCTTGAGGAAGTAACAAGAAGAGAAGACTGGGGTGCAAGGGATGGGGAATCATGTAGACCACCCCCCTTCCTCAGCCCCCTGCCCCTCCCCCAGTCAGTGGGAGGCAAGCAGCCCAGGCACTGAACTCTACTTGCTTTAATTACAGCCTCTAGCAAAAGGAAACCTCAATTAGAGGAAAAGATCTGTACCAGGAGAGGGGAGTCAAGTCTGGCTGGAGTGGCTGCTGTCCTCCTGGCCTTTTGCAGAAAGGGAAGAGGCTTTCATTTCCCCGTCTCTACCTTGCTCCCATGTTTCCTTCTTTAGCACCTACTCCGTGCCGCCTCCTCCTCCTCCCAGGCTTGGTCTAGGATTTGCTGTGTGACCCTGGGCAGGTGACTTCACCTCTCTGAGCCCATTTCCTTATCTATAAAATGAGGATCCTATCTTGCAGGGACTGTAGAGAGTCTGATGAGGCAAAGTGTCAGGCACATATTTCGTGCTGGGTATTTGCAGGCTGATCCATTGAGAATCTGGTGGTTGAATGGGAGGTGCCGTGGCATCCAGCTGGGGTTGTGGATAGAAAGTGGTTCCCTGCACAGGGAGTGGGTTTAAGATAAAGCCTAGCCTGGGCAAGAGGGGAGTGGCTGTGGGAGCCCCTCTGCCGGGTTGTGGTGGGTCCCCTGGTGTCTGGTGAGTCCACCATGGCAGGCTCTGTTTCAGGTGGACGATGCCATGTTGATGTTTGACAAAACCACCAATCGGCACCGAGGTGAGTATGGCCCCCTCCCCCTTTCCAGGCCAGGCTGGGGGCCTGTGGTCAGCCAGGGGGCTGCAGGTCACAGCTGCCCTTTCATCTTGCCTCCTGACATCCTATCCCCAAGGATCTGCATCCTTTCCCGGGCCTGGCCTTACAGAAGGCTTTTGTCCCGCCGTTTCCTGTGCTAGAAACTCACCCAATTGCAGACACTCGAGAGGAGCAGAGGAGCAACCTCCCCCTTCCAAACTGAGCCCCCCCACCCCGGCCAGTGTCTGCCCAGCCAGTGTCTGCTGGGGCTCACCTTGTCCCTGGTAACCAGAGCCTAGGCCGGGAAGCCCCAGGGTCAGGCCGACTCCACAGCCCTAGGCGGTCTGCTCCTGCCTCCC
>NC_043713.1:73902685-73974929 GCF_006229205.1 Suricata suricatta
GATTGGGGTACATGCTGGTGTGTGTGTGTGTGTGTGTGTGTTTGTACCTGTGCATGTAGGGGGGCTTTTGTGAGCACTGCCGAGTATCTGTGATATGTGGGTACAGAGGAATACGTGTGTGTGCATCTATGTGTCATGTATATGTGTGACTCTGCACAAGCATATGTTTGGATGTGTACACTTTTGTGTAAATGTAAGTAAGTGTTTATGTGAATTCTTTCATTTTTCTTTGGAAAGCATCTGAGAAAGAGGAAAGGCATGTTGAGTGTATTTTCATGACTGCTGTTTTCTAATTTGCTGTGTGACCTCAGGCAAGTCACTTCACTTTGCTGAGCGTGGCTTTCACATCTGTAATTGGGGGTCTAGGAATCCCATCTCAGTGGGCGGGTAGTTGAGAGGTTCCCAGGCTTTCGTCAACTCTCAGGCACTCACCTGTGAGAGAGCCTTGGTCGTATTGGTATGACTTGGGCTGGGTTTTGAGCATAAACCCTAGTTTGTCCCTGCCTTTGCCCTCTAGGGTTCGGGTTCGTCACATTTGAGAGCGAGGACATCGTGGAGAAAGTGTGTGAGATCCACTTCCATGAAATCAACAACAAAATGGTGAGGGCGGATCGGATGGGTGGAGGTGTGGAGAGGAGACAGGGTGCTCGGAGCTTCCAGAGGCAGGCAGAGGGAGGGACCTCCCAGTCAGTGGGGCACAAGCCAGCTCTCCCAGCCTCTGAAAGTCTGGACAGGAAGCTAGTGTCTCATGGTGGTTAAAAAGCATGGCTGGTGAGGTCAGAGAGACCCATTAACATCCTCACTCTGCCGCTTGCTAGTCTAATCGTTAGGCAGATGACTTCCCCACTCCGAACCTCAGTTTCCGCATCTGTCCAATGAGAGTGGCAGTACTGCCTCCATCATGGGGTTGATGTAAGCTGCTACTGCATGCAAAGCTGTTTACATAATCTCTAACACCTAGCGAGCACTCCATAAATGGGAACTCTGAAGTTATCGATAAGGAGGCCTGCCAGGGAACCAGACTGCGACCCTACGTCTGTAGGAGGGACTGACCATCAGGTCTCATTGCAGGTGGAATGTAAGAAAGCTCAGCCAAAAGAGGTGATGTCGCCGACGGGCTCAGCCCGAGGGAGGTCTCGAGTCATGCCCTATGGAATGGACGCCTTCATGCTGGGCATCGGCATGCTGGGTATGTGCTTGGCCTGCACCTGTGGTTACTTCCAGCCCGGAACTACTCCCAGGGTTACCGGGGGGGGGGGGGGGGGGGGGGGGGGGGGGGGGGGGGGGGGGGGGCTGCGTAGGTGTCGCATCTCCTCTGTGGTCGGCCCTCCTGTATGAGTCATTGGGCGGGAGCGAGGACCAAAGATCTTAAGTCTCCAAGTCAACCCAGGGTGGGGTGATTTGGTTGTGGGGTGCTGCCCTCTGGTGGTAGCCAGAAAATGGTCCTTCTTAATTGATCCTTCTGTCCATTGGTCCATTTGTTCCTCCATCTTTCTCTCCAGTAGTTATTGAGTGACTATAAATGCTAGGAACTATGCCAGGAAATACAACAGTGATTCTCTTTGGAGTTTTGTGATCTGGCAGGGAAAACAAATTAAGAATATAAATCAATAGGGTTAGGATGGAGAAATATAGGGTGCCAAGAGAGGATGGTCTTAGAGAACTTGACCAAGATTTGGAGAAGCCCGAAAGGAAGTTACATGGAAGCTGAGTCTGTGGGTTGAGCAGGTACTGGTTATAGGAAGTCAGAGGAGAAGGGAAGGGTAAAGTTTCCAGGTGGAGGGAATAGCATTTACGCAGACCCAAAGACTTTTGGGAAGGCAAAAAAGGCCACTGCTTCTTATTCATTCAACTAATATTTATTGAGCAGACTCTGAGAGGCAGGACCTGCCCTCCTGGGCTTCCCCATCAAGTGGGAGTCAGGAGTCCATAGGCAGTGATACCACATAGCACTTGGAGCCTGTGGGAGGCCCAAGAAGGCACCCAAACGCACCTGGTGGTCAGGCAGGCTCCCTGGAATAAGTGCAAGTTGCCAGGAGTCTGGGGAGTTGAGTAGGGGTCAGCGGTGCTTGGGGTCTAGAACTGAGGGTGGAAAATCTGCACTAGGCCCCCCAAGAAGCTCACAGTCTCCCTGGAGAGACAAGATGTGGACACACAGAGAGAGAACAGTACAAAGGAGTTTTTTTGTCAGGTATGGGGGGAGGGGTGCTCTGGGGATTCAGAAGAAGGGGTGTGGCATGGGCTAGGGGCTCAACGGGTAGAGTAAGTGAGGGGAGCACCCTCCAAGTGGGGCATCGTCTTCTCTTGGACTTTTCTTTTAACTTTTTATTTGGAAGTAATTTTAAACTTTCAGAAGAGTTACAAAAATAAAATCGTACACAGAGTAGCCATATGCCTTTCACCAGGTTGTTAATATTATACCCCACTTGCCTTATCATTTGCTCTCTGTCTGTATGTGTGTGTGTGTGTGTGTGTGTGTGTGTGTGTGTACATGCAAATATACATAGACATATGAGATAAAGTTACATGTATTATGGCCATGGCCCTTTACCCTTAAATACTTTGGTGTGTATTTTCTAAAATTAGGGGTACTTTTTTTCATGAAGCCACATTATAATTCTCTGGTTCATATATTTACATTGATACAGCATTTTAATCTATTTTCCAGTTTTATCTGTTGACCCAATAATGTTCATTATAACACAGTCTTGCCTTTTCAAGTAAGATCCAGGCTAGAATCAGGTATTGCATTTAGTTGTCCTGTCTCTTTAACCTCCTTTGGAATGGAACACTGAAACCGTTTTCTTTGCAAGGTAATTCATAGCTGCTTTCACCCCCTTTAAAAAATAACAGAAGAAGAATGACAGTGGTGGTGAAGAGACTTAGAGCCAGTTAGCTCTGAACGTGAATCCCAGTTACACCATTGCTGTTCCCTCTTACCACTCGCTGTTACTTGCTATGTGATTTTTCTGGTAAAGCTGCACATACTGATCAGATGCATATAAGTAGCAGACACCAGGAGCTTGTCCTGGAGATACTATGGAAATTAAAAAGATGGGGAAGACAGAAAATCACCTCTTAAAAAAGCTCTGGGGATAAGTTCAGATAATGCTCATTGGTGCTGTCGGAAAATTGATAAATATTGCAACTGATGGGAGGAGGAGGACTCTTGTGGAATGATGTCTCCAAGGGGGTGACAGACGAGCCGAGACTTGCAGGATGACAAGGAAGCAGTCATGGGAAGGCCTGGGGGGAAGTGTGCATGTTCCAGGCAGAGGAAACAGCATGTGCAAAGACCCTGAGGCGGGAAGGAGCTTGGTGGATTTGAGAAACAGTAGAGAGGCCAATGTGACTGGAGGAGATTATAGATGAGGACAGGAGATGGCAGGAGCCAGAGCACATAGAGTCTTGGTAAGGGTTTGGATTCTTTTCAGCCAATGCGTCACTTCTCTGTGCCTCGGTTTGTGAAATGGGTCTCCTAATAGTGCCAGCCTCTTAGGATTCCTGTAAGGCTTAAGGAGAGACTATGTCATGCAGTGGTAAGCACAGTTGTGTGTGGTAACTGTGACTGTTATTTGTGATACAAGGTGGGGAGGGAAACGGGTGGCTCAGATCCTTCTCCTTCGAGCAGGATCTGAGCAGTACGTCTGACACGAGTGCATTTGCCCTATCAGGTTACCCCGGTTTCCAAGCCACAACCTATGCCAGCCGGAGTTATACAGGCCTCGCCCCTGGCTACACCTACCAGTTCCCCGGTAAGTCCGGCTTAGTGTCTCTCTGTTGCCAGCATGTCCCCGGTTCCTGGGCAGTCTGACTCCTCAGGGCGGTGTTTGCGGGTGCATGGCTGGGTGTGTGTGGGGGGGGGTCTGCCTGCTGGAGGCTTGGAAGGAAGGGCATGTCTGAGGAAGGAGCTCCTCTCCCCATGCGTCCCCTCCTCACCCCTACTCCAGGAGCTGGGGGCTCCCCCACCCCCACCCCTGTGGTCCTGCATGGCACTGTTCTCTCCCAGGCTCATCTCTGCCTGCCTCCTGCCTCTCTCTCCTCCTCACCCCATCCTGAGTTGCCACTTCCACCAGAGAAGGCATCGGACCGTGGTAGAGGCCTCCCTGAAGGGCCCACACCACTGGCTGTGTCTTTATGGACACGCTTAAAATGACCACGTGCTATGCTGAGCCCCTTCAAGGCCGACAAGACCTTTTGCGACCCTGAATGCCGAAAAACAATTTAAAAGCCTGCTGATCACCATCCTCATTTGTAATTCAAAATAAAAATAACACTAGACCTTAGAATAAGTGGCAGGAAGCCCAACAAAGTTCTGAATTTTGCCATGATAACTATTCACTGTTGTTTTTTCTGAAATATCAGATATCAAATTTTTGCAAGCTTTTCTTTTTTTCCTTTCCCCGGCCTTATTTTTTTTTAGTGTCCCTAAGCACTTGCATCCTTTGCCTTTCAGGCTGTCTAGCTTGGAGTCCTTTCTATGCATTACGTTATCTAAGCCTGACGACATTCTCAATGGGGAAGGGTGATCATCCTCCTTTTATTGTTGAGAAAATGGTCTCAGGGAGCAAAAGTGACTTGCTAAGAAGACCCACCTAGAAAGCAGTGGAGCTGGGAACCCAACCTGAGCCAGACCTGCTCCAGGGTCATTGTTTTTCATCAGTGCTGCCTCCCCAGCTCCTCCCCCTACAAAGTAAAAACAAAAACAAAAACAGTAAAAGAGGATTTTGGAAGGTGTTTTGGTGCAATGTCAAATCTTCTAAGAAACACCAGAACGGACACTCCGGCACTGCCCCGTGGCCAGGGTGTAGGGGGCAACTCTGCCTGCTCCTTCTCTCTGTCCCTACTCTGTCTGTGTCTTCTCCACTTTTGCCTGCTGGGGACCGTGCTCTCCCCATCCCAGCTCTCGGGTCCTGTGCATGGCCTGCCCCCTACCCAGTGTCCCTGCGGGTACATTTGTCCAACCTGGGCCATGCCCCGGGGGCCTCCCCTGTATCTTCCTAAGCTGTTTTACGTTTCATTTTAGAATTCCGTGTAGAGCGGACCCCTCTCCCGAGCGCCCCAGTCCTCCCCGAGCTTACAGGTCAGTCGCTCGGATTTCGTACACCTCACAGGCCTCATGGGGAGAAAGAGAAGGACCCAGGATCTTCCCCGGGGAGAGCTAGCAGGACCCTCTTCTCCTGCCCTCCAGCCCTCTGGCTGTGGGGATGCAGCAGACTCTGCCCAGGCCCTGGCCAGTCTGTGTAGCTACATGGCCCTTAAGGGTGGGGCATAGGGCCAAGCCCAGCAGATGGAGGCAAAATCACTCATTCATCTATTTGGCAAATATTTATCTAGCGCCTCCCATGTGTGCCAGGCACCAAGTAGACTCTGGGATCCAACCGTGAAGAAGCCAGGGTCTCAAGCTCAGAGCAGAGTGGGCCGGGTGGGGACTTTGACAGACTTTGTGCACATGCCTCCACTCCTTGCCAGCTGACCCTTGCCAGGACGGGATGCACACCTAGTACTTTCAGATCTCAGTTTCCAAGAGAAGCCAGAAACCCAGCTTTTGCTCTGGAATGGATTTTTCCATCATTTTCAAATGTTGGCAACAAATTCCAAATTGTTAAACCGCTGCAGGCCAAATGAAACCTATTTGAGGGCCAAATCCAGCCCATTTGCAACTTCTGAGCAAGTGGATGAAGGTGCTTGGCTGTCAGGGGCCATTTCTCTAGCTGCAGCTTGTGCTTGGGCCAGTCAGCTCGGCTCTGGAGCAGGCGGGCCGAGTCCAAAGGGAGGGGAGGGGGTGTGTGCCAATGAGGTGGGCTGCAAGGGGTTTCTGTGTTCAACCTGCTTCCTCCCCCACTCCGCCCCAGACTCTCCCCCCCCAGCCTGGCCGTGTGTGGAGGACGTGAGCATGGATGCTGCTTTAGATGAGACCTTCCTTCCAAGGGGTGCTCAGGGATCCCTCAAAATGGGGGAACGGCAAGAAAACCAGGGGGTGAGGAAAGGGGAGGGAGGAAAGTGTCCTTTAGGTGGAGGTGGTATCAGCCCTTTCCTGAGCAGAGCTGGGTTTGACCCGCAATGGGGGAGTTGGAAGCGGGGGTTCTTTCCTACTCATCGAGAGGCTGTGTGTTGAGGACCTCCTGTGTGGGACACTCCGCCAGGCCCTGGGGGCACCGCAGGGGCAGGACAGAGCCAGGCCCTGCTCTTACAGGACTTGCAGCCTAGAGAAGAACACAAATGCGTATATAAATGAGTAATCCTTTATAGTTGTGAAGCTCTTGCTCCCGTTGGCCACGCTGCCTTTGCTTTGTGCAAATGCCTCAACAGACCAGGAACCAGACCTCAGAGCCCAGCCCCTGCCCTTAAAGAAGTGAGAAAGAAATGTCCCCTGAGCAGATAGCTTGGTGCAAGGGAAGGGGTCTCCTCTGGAGAGTCTGAGGTCTGAACTTTTCTCTTGCCTTCAGGAGATGTGGGTATTTTCCTTCATGCGTTCAGCAGAGATGTAGCATGCCAGATGCTGTTCCAGGCAGTGGGGCCACCGCAGTGAATGAGACAGACAAGGTCCCTGCCCTCCTGGAGCTGGAGACAGCCAGCAATAAACAAGCAGACAAACAAACGAATAAAATACTTGCAGAGGGTGAGAAGTTCCACGAGGAAAATAGGGAGATGTCCTAAGGTCTTAGGGCTGGGCGCAGGGGCTGAGGACGGTCAGGGAAGGTGACGGCTGGGCGTTTGGGCAGTTGGCTCTTAGGCAAGGCGCCTTCACAGTGTGGGAATGCTGTGGACCCACACGTTAAGCCGCCAGACCAAAGGCCTTGCCAGGAATTTTCAGGAGCCATTTCCAGGTCCCTAGCCCCAGGTCCAATTCTGGTTCAGGGTCCAGGTCACCAAAACAGCCCCCAAAGGGTGCATCTTGGGATTGGAGACTAGTATTCCTGAGGGCAAAACAGCTCAGAAGATCCTGGCTCTGGGTGGGGTTTAGCCTCAGGGACTGTAGTGGCAGAGCCAAGCAGTAGGGGGCACTCACCCACCACCCACGCCAAGGGAGCACCAGGTTCAAGCCAACCGCTTATTTAAGAGGTCCCCCCACCCCAAAAAAGAGGTCCCTTTTAGGGGCTCATGGCTGGCTCAGTACATAGAGCATGTGACTCTTGACCTTGGGGTTGTGAGTTTGATCCCCCTGTCAGATGTAGAGATTATTTAAAATCTTAAAAAAATTTTTTTCCTTTTAGTCTCTCAGCAGACATTTATTAAACACCTACTGTGTATAAGCACTGTGGAGGCGGGCTGGAGGTAGACAGCAAACAGGGGAATAGCACTATCTCTGTGTCTGAAGAAGGGATCAGAGAAAAGGGGGCTGAGGGAACTGGGGAGAGGTAGTGGTCATTTCTGGCTGGGTGGCGGTCAGGGGAAGCCCGAGACAAAGAATTGGGGGTGAGAACAATTTACTGAGGGCGTGCTCTCAGGAGAGGGACAGCGAGGGGAACAGGACAGGCAGCAGAAGGACTGAAGCCAGATTGTGGCCTTGACTGGAATCTGCACTCACCGAATCTCAGAGAAGGTCCCACCCTGAGGCAGCATGTCCAGCTTCTTTTTTTTTTCTAATGTTTTATTTATTTTTGAGAGAGAGAGAGACACACAGCGCGAGCAGGGGAGGGTCAGAGAGAGAGGGAGACACAATCTGAAGACAGGCTCCAGGCTCTGAGCTAGCTGTCAGCACAGAGCCCAACACGGGGTTTGAACCCACGAACTGTGAGATTATGACCTGAGCTGAAGCCAGACGCTCAACCAACTGAGCCACCAGGTGCCCCAACATCAGGTCCGACTTCTTGCACCCCATGTCAATCAGGCATTGGTTGTAGTCGGCTGTGGTCAGGATGAGGGCTGTAACTTCCTGGGGACCTCTGAGCTAGGTGGCCCCATTTGGCGGCCAAGGGCACTCTCCAGAGAAGGGGGCATTGCAGAGCAGCTCAGGGTGGGGTGCCCCACCCCCACCCTCTCGGAGCTTTGTGTGGTTCAAGTGTGTCCCTTGAGTCCAGGGGGGGAAACCGAGGTCCCATCCATTGCTAGGAGGCCGTCTGCTCTCCCACCTCTCTCCATCCATTCTATGGGTCAGGGCATAATTAGAGGCCCGAGGAAGTTCTTTCTGCTTCTGTGCTGGTGCTGCACCAACCCTTTGGGGGGGGTAAGGCTGGAGAGACTGCCCAGAGGGGACCTCCATTACCCGCCTCTGTGCCCTCACCCACCACACTGAAGGGCCCATACCTTTCCTTTTAGCCATTCCTCTCACTGCTTATGGACCAATGGCGGCGGCGGCGGCGGCAGCAGCTGTGGTTCGAGGGACAGGTGAGGCCTTCTGGGGTGCAGGAAGCAGAGGAGGGGCATGGTGGGGGCAGAGGAGTCTAGAGGGGAGGAGAGGTAGCCACTGCCTTTTGCAGAGGGACTTACTTATTCATTGGCTCCACAAGTATTCACTGAGCGCCTGGCGAGCCAGCCAGGAAGGAGACCCCCTGTCCTCCAGAGCTTACAGGCTGGTGGGGCCAGCAGGTATTATTTATTACAAAGGTAGTAATTCAGGAGGACGATTCTGCTCTGCTGCGGGCAAGTCAGGTTCCAGGGGAGCTGACAGCTGGAGCCTCTCAGGAAGGCTTCCAGAAGGAAGGGCCTCTTACCTTCTAATTTGAAGGCAAAGAGGAAGAAAAGTGTCCCCCACGGGGAGGTCAGTTAGCATGGGGGAAGCACAGGACTGGGGAGGGGAGAAAGGGAGGGAGGAGGAACCAGGTCCTGGGGAGACACTGATCATTTAAGCAGTGGGGTGATGTTGCTTTTAGAAAATGCACTCAGCTGCAGCACGGGGATGAGTCTGAAGGGGCCCAAGAGGGGAAGCCTGGAGGTCAGTGAGGAGGCTACTAAGTGGTCAGACAAGATGGCGGGAGTGGATGGACTTGGAGAGACCTACCTCCAGGAGGTGGACCCACAGGCCCTGCTGGATGTAGGGTTGAGGGAGAGGGAGGGGTGAGGTCAGCGTGGGTGGGACAGGTTTGAGGGGGTGTCGTGGGGCAACAGTGGGCGCCGGGGCTATCACCGTCTTCTTTCTGGGTTGCCAGGCTCTCACCCCTGGACGATGGCTCCCCCTCCAGGTTCAACTCCCAGCCGCACAGGGGGCTTCCTGGGGACCACAAGCCCCGGCCCCATGGCCGAGCTCTATGGGGCAGCCAACCAAGACTCGGGGGTCAGCAGTTACATCAGCGCTGCCAGCCCCGCCCCCAGCACTGGCTTCGGCCACAGTCTTGGGGTGAGTGGCCGGTCCTGGAAGACTCAGAAGTTGGAGGAGGGAGAGGCTCTGTCTTTCTGCAGGGCCAGAAAGGGATGATGGATGGAAAAAGAGTGTCACCTAGGGGGAACAGTGGGGGGTGGGGTCATCATTCTGTGTGCCAGGCATGAGGCTCTGGGGACAGACTCGCCATCTCTGCCCATGTGGAGGCTGGATTCTAGCTCAGGGATGCCCTAATTTTAACCAGGGTACTGGTAATATACAGATTCCAGGCCCTACCCCAGAGAATCTTTGAGTGGATCTGCAGTGGGGGTGACGTGGGCAGGGCTCCAAAGGGTCGGGAGAGAGGAGCCTTCTCTGCTTCCCTAAGAATCCAGGAGTCAAATTCTTTTCTTCCCAGGGCCCTTTGATTGCCACAGCTTTCACCAATGGGTACCACTGAAGCAGGAGACAGGTGGCAGGAGGTGAGGAGGTGGGCAGGGGCCTTGGGTGGGGGTGGCCCTGGGGAGGCTGGTACTAGGCAGCCCAGTCAGGGCCACAGACCTTGTCCCTGCCGTCATGGAGCCCATAGGCCAGGGAGGAGACAGAACTTCATAACAGCAGTGGTCAATGAACCTGAAAAGTTGTTCAATCTGCTACCTAAAAAATTAAATGAAAGCTACAACAAGGCAGCACAGGCCAATTTTCAGGCAAAGATTTTTTTAAGATTGCTAGTGTTTAACATTGATGAGGGTGTAGGAAGCAACATGTAAATTGACTCAGGGGGTTTCCAAAGGGCGGACTGGCACTATTTATCCCGTTTTAAACATTCATGCCCTTGACCCAACAATTCCACTTCTAGGCATTTATTTAAAAAATTGCAAGGGACCAGGGTGCCTGGCTATCTCAGTCAGAAGAGCAAGAGACTCTTGATCTCGGGGTCATGAGTTCGAGCCCCACGTTGGGTGTAGAGGTTACTTAATTTTTAAAAATTGCAAATCACTGATATGTCCATCAAAAGGAGAGTGTTTAAATAAAGTGGAGCATATGCACACAGTGGAATATTCACACAGTGGAATATTAACACAGCCCTTAAAACAGCATAGTGTCAACAGATACGCATGTCCAGAGTATGAGAGAGAGAACTCCGTACACAGTCATATGGGGTTGTTATGTGAACCTGGGACCTTTCCTTTGTTCCTTCCTTCATGCATTCATTCAAACAACTCATGATTGAGCACTGTTTCAGGAAAGAACGATGTAGAAGACAGACAAGGCCCCACTCTCGTTCTACGGACAAAAAATCCGGTGAACACATGAGATCCTTCCAAATGATGCAAGAAAGGGTTACTTA
The DNA here is from genome assembly GCF_006229205.1 of Suricata suricatta. Classification (NCBI taxonomy): domain Eukaryota; kingdom Metazoa; phylum Chordata; class Mammalia; order Carnivora; family Herpestidae; genus Suricata; species Suricata suricatta. Next base: position 73,913,278 of record NC_043713.1, read on the forward strand.
AAATTAGAGGTTCAGAGAAGGTGCCTCTGAGAAGTTGGTAATAGAATAAATCCAGTCATTGAAAATCTAGGGGAAGAGCGTTACAAACGGGGAACAGAGCCTGCGAAGTGTGTGAACAAAGCTCCTCTAGGAGATCTTACCGGTGTTCTGGGGACCCCCAAAGGCTGGCAGAATGGGGGGCAGGTTGTCACAGGGCCCCTTAACCGCCTACTGTGTTCCAGCGCCCCAGCCTGCAGCTGACTGAGGACCACAGTGAGCCAGCGAGGGGGCGGGGACACCTCAGCCGCAGCCGCCGCCGCCCCCTCCCTCGCAGCGACTCGGACCGCTACTGCCTGCCCCCCACTCCCTGGGCCCGGCCCCTGCCCTGCTGCCCCTGGACAGCGTCTGGCTCCCCTACTAACCTCCCTCTTCTTCCGCCCTTGGCCCCCCTCCCCACCTGACCGTCTCCTGCCCGCTTTTATTTATTTTGGATTAGCCGGTTGCCCCCCACCCCATCGTTCTCCCCTCTCAGGTCCGCGCCCCTCCCCCCTGCCGCGCCCCCATAGGACCCTCCCCCCAGAAGGCTTTTGTATTTGTGCATAGCTAGAGTGAGGGCCGAGGGGGTCTGCTACAGGCCGCAAGCCCTACGCTTGTTTTTTTATTGATTTCCCTTCCTTTTCTCTTTCCTTTTTTTTTTTTTTTAAAGAAACCTTTTTTAAACTATTTCTAGGTTTGTGAATGTGAAGCCCCAGGCCGCAGGGGGCCAGGGGCCAGGTGCCCCCCACCAGCTGAGAACAAAATGTCTATGTGGGTGTGGGCCCCTGGCCGCCTCCCTCCAGCCCTGGAAAGGAGGACAGGGTTGTGTAGGCCAGGCCAAGCCCCTGGGACCATCCCGTCCTGTATCATATGTAAATACTGTGAGGTGAAGCCCCTACCCCTCTCTAAGACCCCTCGGGGGTGAGGGCATCGCCTCGCCCCACCTGGCAAAGGTCTCCCCTCTGTGTTTCTGTCTCCTCCTCAGACACCGTTACTGTAAGCTTGCAGGCCTCACCTGTGGCCAAGGCAAGCCCGCTCGCTCAGGCCCTAGGGGTCAAGGCCTTGGGCCTGCTCACCCCGAAAACCCAGCATGGGGGTAAGGGGTGAGGAAAGAGAAGGGCTCGCCCGGAACCACTGCTGGAAAGGAATTAACTCTCCAAAGGTCTCCCCCTGCCCCCGACCTAGGTCAGACCTTCATGGTTTCTGCTCTGAGCCCCCCATGAGCGGGCATCAAGGGGGTACTTTGGGAAGGGGTGGACCCCAGGGGAAAGCAAAGGGCTTCTCAGGGAACCCCCATTTCTCTCACTGAAGTTTCCCACCAGGATGGTCCCATGGCCAGAGCCCCTTGGCATCCCCGAGCCCCGAAGCCCCCTTCAAAGGAAAAAGAGGCTCAGGGTCTGACTCTTCATGAACAGTGAGTGGCCTGGCTGGTGTGGCAGGGCGGAGGCCTGCCTACCCGTTGTTGGCTCCCCCCCGCCCCAACCATGTCCCTCTCCTCCAGGTCTGAGGCTGGGGACCTAAGCTCTCTTCCCCATCATAGTTCCCATCCCTGAAAACCCCTTTGGAGAGTTAATTGTCTGTGTGAGGTGCTTAACCTATTAGCCCTGAGAACACAAAGCAATAATCTTTGTTACTGAGATGCGCGGCTGTTCGTGGTTTTTTTTTTTTTTTAATGTTTCCTAATAAAAGAGAAGCTGCATTTTATTGGTTTTTATTTTTAATTTTCTACACGTTTGAGCTGAGTCATGAGAGACTCAGCTTCCTTCTCCTCCCCTTCTTGTGACCCCATCCCACCCCACTGGGCCCACCTATGGGCTCAGGGCCCTGGAATTCCGTTTTCTGATTTGTTTGGGGAATTTTTAAAAAAGATGTTACATGGTGTTTTGAAGCCAGCAAGTTACCACCCTCCGGTGTCTCTTCTCTCCGCATCTGTAACTTCTTTTTCCAGGTTTTATTTTCAGTTTTAAATTCCTAATAAATTATTTGAAAACGGTGCTTGGTTTGTGAGTGTCTTGCATCTCTGTGTACCTTCAGGTCTAGGTACCCCAGGGATACTGTTTTCTCTTCTGCATTTCTTTTGAAAGTCTACACTTTGACTTGACCCAGCTTCCACTCAACAACTTCTTGACCAGCCTCAAAGCTTACTGTTGACAATGAGATACCATTTCACACCCACTACGATGGCCATTAAAAGTGGGGGCGGGAGGCACCTGGGTGGCTCAGTAGGCTCAGGTCATGATCTCATGTTTCATGAGTTCAGGTCCCCACATTGGGCTCTGCACGGATCACTGACCGTGCAGAGCCACCTTGGGATTCTCTCTCTGTCCCTCCCCTGTGTGCTCTCTGTATCTCTCTCAAAATAAATAAAAACTCCACTATTTCTGGTTTTGCTGGATTTTTACATTTTTATATAATAAAAACACTATCTTGAAATAAAAAAAATAACAAAGGAGGAAATTCTCTCTTGGAAAAAAAAAAGACATGCTAAATGAGGGGCACCTGGCTGGCTCAGTCAGCGGAGCATGTGACTCTTGATCCTGGGGCTGTAGTTTCGGGTCACACATTGAATATAGAAATTATTTAAAAATAAAATATTTGGGGGGGGTGCCTGGGTGACTCAGTCGTTTAAGCATCTGACTTAGGCTCAGGTCATGATCTCATGGTTCATGGGTTCAAGCCCCGTGTTGGGCTCTGTGCTGACAGCTAGCTCAGAGCCTGGAGCTTGTCTTTGGATTCTGTGTCTCCCTCTCTGACTCTCCCCTGCTCATGCTATCTCTCTCTCTCAAAAATAAATAAAAACATTAAAAAAATAAATAAAAATAAATATTTTTTAAAAAGACATTATGGGGGTACCTGGGCAGTTTAGTAGATTGTGTTCAACTTTGGCTCAGATCATGATCTCATGAAACCATGAGTTCAAGCCCCACATCAGGCTCTGTGCTGACACTCGGAACCTGGAGTCTGCTTTGGATTCTGTTGTCTCCCTTTCTCTCTGCCCCTCCCCCACTCATTCTCTGTCTCTCTCTTAAAAATACACATTAAAAAATTTTTTTAATAAAAAAGGACATTATGCTAAATTAAAGAAGCCAGACACAAAGGGCAAACGTGTGGTTCCACTTAAATGAGATACGTAGAATAAGCAAACTAATAGGGACAGAATGTTGAATAGAGGGCACACGGAGCTGGAGAGGAGGGAATCAGGAGTTATTCCTTAGTGGGTACAGAGCTTCTGTTGGGGTTAATGAAAGAATTTTGGAAGTAGTAGTGGTAGTGGTGGCACAACATTGTGAATATATAAATGCTGCTGAATTGTACACTTCAAATGGTAAAAAAAAATGGTAAATTTTGTTACATATATTCTACCACAATTTAAAAAAATTAAAACAGGGGCGCCTGGGTGGCTCAGTCAGTTAAGCATCTGGCTTTAGCTCAGGTCATGATCTCACGGTTCGTGGGTTCGAGCCCCACATCGGGCTCTGTGCTGACAGCTAGCTCAGAGCCTGAAGCCTGCTTTGGATTCTGTGTCTCCCTCTCTCTCTGACCCTCCCCTGCTCGTGCTGTCTCTGTCTCTCAAAAATAAATAAAAAACATTTTAAAAAATTAAAACAAAATTAAAACAGCATTGGACCCTTTGCTTTTAACTCAAAGAATCCTAAGAGGTAAGGTGGGGAAACCAGCTCAGGTCCGGGCATGGGTATAGTCAAATGGTTAGATGTGGCGGCCCCAACACCCAGTTCTTCCCCTTCCTAGCTGACAGACATTAAACAGGTTCCCCAAGGTCTCTGGGCCCCAGTTTTGTCATGAGTCAAAGGAGAAGGATAAAGAAGCCTGAAAGACCTATCTAAAAGAGCACATATTGTGAATTTCCATTGCTCTGATGACGCATCCAGAAGAGGTGACTCCATAGAGACAGAAAACAGATTGGGGAGGGGGCAAGCGGCAGGGCGGACTGGGGAGGAGCTGCTTAATGGTTAAAGGGTTGCCTCTGAGGTCATAAACATGTTGTGGAACTAGAGGCGGTGTGGCACAACACTGTGAATGTACTAAGTGCCACTGACTCGTTCACTTTAAAATGGTTAGCTTTGGGGCGCCTGGGTGGCTCAGTTGGTTAGGCGTCCGGCTTCGGCTCAGGTCAGATCTCACGTTTGTGGGTTTGAGCCCCACGTCGGGCTCTGCGCTGACAGCTAGCTCAGAGCCTGGAGCCTGTTTCAGATTCTGTGTCTCCCTCTCTCTCTGACCCTCCCCTGCTCACACTGTCTCTCTCTGTCTCTCAAAAATAAAAGCATTAAAATTTTTTTTAAAAATTAAAATGGTTAGCTTTATACGATGGGAATTTCACCTCAAGGAAAAGCGCTAGGGACACCTGGGTGACTCAGTCGGTTGGGCATCTGACTTCAGCTCAGGTCGTGATCTCATGGTCTGTGAGTTCGAGCCCCTCGTCGAATTCTGTGCTGACAGCGCAGAGCCTGGAGCCTGCTTCAGATTCTATGTCTCCCTTTCTCTCTGCCCCTCCTCTGCTCATGCTCTGTGTCTCTCTCTCAAAAATAAACTTAAAAAGGTGTTTAAAATTTTTTTTTTATTTTACAGAGAAATACAGAGCATGAGAGGGGGAGGGTCAGAGAGAGAAGGAAACACAGAACAGGAAGCAGGCTCCAGGCTCTGAGCTAGCTGTCAGCACAGAGCCCGACGCGGGGCTCGAACCCACGAATGTGAGATCTGACCTGAGCCGAAGTCAGAGGCTTAACCAACAGAGCCACCCAGGCACCCCTAAAAATTTTTTTTTAATGTTTTTTATTTATTTATTTTTTTTTGAGAGACAGAGACAGTGAGAGCAGGGGAGGGTCAGAGAGAGAGGGAGACACAGAATATGAAGCAGGCCCCAGGCTCTGAGCTAGCTGTCAGCACAGAGCCCGACGTGGGGCTTGAACCCACGAACTGTGAGATCATGACCTGAGCCGAAGCCAGACGCTTAACTGACTGAGCCACCCAGGCGCCCCTAAAAAGACATTTTGAAAGAAAGAGAGCGCTAGCTGTAATTTGGGTGACTGAGAATTAAATGGGAGGGCGAACACAGAAGACTCAACGCCAGGCAAGGCACAAACGAAGTGCTTAGTGAACAGTAATTACTATTGGTGAACAGTAATTACTATTAGTAATATCAGGCTGCCCCAGATGCCCAGAAATGTGTGACTGGAGCTCAGCAGTGTCTGTCCTCTCCCGAGCGGGACCAGGAGCTGCAGTGCACAAGTACTCCCTTAGCATCGACTATGCACAAAACATTGTTGTTAGGTCCTGATAGGGTGACCAACTCATCCTACTTTGCCAGGGACTTTCCTGGTTTGAAACAGGAGGCTCCAAGTACCAAGAGTTCTTCATTCCCTGGAAAACTAGGACAACTGGTCACCCTAAAGCACTGATTTAGTATGGGTATGTGGGTGGGGAGGTCAAGGACAACTGAGATTTGAAAGAATAAAGGGTGCCTGGCTGGCTCAGTCAGTAAAGCATACAACTCTGATCTTGGACTCTTGATCTTGAGGTTGTGAGTTTGAGCCCCATGTTGGGGTGTAGAAATTACTTAAAAGAAAAGAAGAGAAAGGAAAAGAAAAAAGAAAAGAGGAAAGAGTAAAAATTAGGCAATGCAATGGGAGAAGCATACCAGTAAGAGAGACCAGTAGGTGCAAAACCTTGAAATGAAAAGAAGCATGAAGTATTTAATCAAGGAGCTCAAAGAAGGCCCATTAGGCTGGAGAAGAAGGTATTCCATCTCGATCCGTGTAGAGAGATAGGTAGGGGCAGGTGAGACTCGGCCTCTAAGCTGGTTTTGTTTCTTCTATAAGAGCCATTTGGGAAGGTGTGGAGGGTTTTAGGCAGTGGGGTGGGCGAGTGATGAATCAGGCTTGCATCTGAAATACAATGGGGAACAGATCTGAGGGAGGCCATGGTGGAGGGGAGCAGGGAGACGTAGAGGAGGCTGCTGTGAGCATCTTGGCAAGAGATACTGGATGAGGACCAGGGTGCTGTAGGCTGAAAGGAAGATGCAGCTTGTGATGGGGCTGGATGGGGCAGGGGGTGAGGTGAGAGGGTGTTTGGATGAGCTCCTGGATTCCTGGAGACATGGGCTTGGAGGAAGATCGGCTTCCTTGGTGGTTGTGCTCCATTGGAGAAATAGCCTCAGCTGAGCTCAGATGCAACTGGAGACACAGTTTGGTAAGAGGAGGGATAGGAATCGGCACCATAGGGAGATCTTGGTCAAGTTAAACCCAGCCCAGGGTTACCTAAGGCCTTCTGGGAACCTCCCAACAGCCACATACGGTGCTCAGGACTTTCTGTGCTTGATCACTCTAATTGTCCCAACGCTTGCATTCTGCATAAGGGGAAACAGAAGCTCAGAGATGTGGCGTATCTTACCTAGGGTCACACAGCTGCTGAGTGGCAGGGTGGAACTTCAGAACTGGGTCCTTTTGATCCCACACTTGTTTTGTTTTTCTTTATTTCTCTTCTTTCATACAATGCAATATTTGATTCACGTGTGAAAGTACATATAGCTTATTTGGATATAATTTGGAAAAACTGTCAAAAGACATTTTGAGACCATCAAAGGTCTCCAAAAATGGTCTGGGTATTAATAATACTAAAATATTACTATTATTTTTATTAAAGATGATGATGGCATTGTAGTTATTTTTTTTTAACAATTTACTTATTTTTGAGAGAGAGAGACACAGAGCATGAGTGGAGGAGGGTCAGAGAGAGAGGGAGACACAGGCTCAGAAGCAGGCTCCAGGCTCTGAGCTGTCAGCACAGAACCCGACCCTGGGCTCAAACTCACAAACCAGGAGACCATGACCTGAGCCGAAGTCAGACGCTTAACTGACTGAGCCATGCAGGTGCCCCTTGAAAAATAAAATCTTAAAATAATAATAATAATAATAATAATAATGATAATAATAATAATAATAAAATACTAAGGGAAAAACTAAACCAAGGAGATGAAACACTTGTACACTGAAAACTACAAACCATTATTGAAAGAAATTAAAGAAGACACAAATAAATGGAAAGACACCTCCTGTCCATGGATTGGAAGTCTAGTATTTTTACGATGTCCATAGTTCCCAGAGCAATCTGCAGATTCAACGCAATACCTATTAAAATCCCAATAGCATTTTTAGCAGAAATAGAAACCTTCAGGAGTGCCTGGGTGGCTTAGTCGGTTGAGTGTCTGACTTCGGCTCAGGTCATGGTCTCATGGTTTGTGGGTCTGAGCCCCGTGTTGGGCTCTGTGCTGACAGTTCAGAGCCTGGAGCCTGCTTCAGATTCTGGGTCTCCCTCTCTCTCTCTGCTCCTCCCCTGCTCGTGCTCTGTCTCTCTCAAAAACAAATAAGCATTTAAAAACATTAAAAAAAAAAAAGAAAACTTCATATGGAACCTCAAGAGACTGAATAATCTGAACAGTTTTGAAAAAGTTGGAGGATTTTTGTTGTTGTTTGAAGTTTTTATTTAAATTCTAGTTACTTCCTGATTTCAAAGCATGTTACAAAGCCACAGTCATCAAAACAATGAGGTATTGGCATCCAGACAGATGTAGACAGATGGAATAGAACAGAGAGCCCAGAAATAAAACCCTCCCTTATGTGGGCAAATGGTCTCTGACAAAAGTGCCACGGCCACTTAATGTGGAAAGGACAATGTCTTCAACAAACGGTCTTGGAAAAATTAGATATCCACGTGCAAAAAAATGAAGTTGGGGCCCTTATCCTATTCCCTCTACAAAAATTAGCTCAGGGTAGGGGGCTGCCTAGGTGGCTCAATCGGTTGAGAGGCCGACTTTCAGATCTGGTGGTGATCTCTGTGGATTCGAGCCTGCATTGGGCTCTGTGCTGACAGCGAGGAACTTGCTTTGGATTATCTGTCTCCCTCTCTCTCTGCCCCTCCCCTGCTCACTTGCTTGCTCGCTCTCTTTCTCTCAGAAATAAACATTAAAAAATAATTAGCTCAGGGCCACCTAGCTGGCTCAGTCGTCAGAGCATGAGACTTTTTTAAAAGTAATCTCTACACCAGGGGCGCCCAGGTGGCTCAGTTGGTTGAGCGTCTGACTTCGGCTCAGGTCATGATCTCACTGTTCGTGGGTTCGGGCCCCACATCAGGCTCTGTGCTGACAGCTCAGAGCTGGAGCCTACTTCAGATTCTGTGTGTCCCTCTCTCTCACTGCCCCTCCCCTGCTCATGCTCTGTCTCTCTCTGTCTCTCGAAAATAAATAAATATTTAAAAAAAAATTTTAAATAAAAGTAATCTCTACACCCAACAATGGGGCTCAAACTCACAACCTCGAGATCAAGAGTCTACTGTCCATATCCTAGAGCATGTGACTCCTGATCTTGGCATCATGAGTTCAAGCCCCATGCTGGGGGTAGAGTTTGCTTAAAAAAAAAAAAAAAAGCTCAAAATGGATTAAAGACTGAAATGTAAGACCTGAAACTACTGAACTAGAAGAAAGCATAGAGGAAAGCCTCATGGAACTGGAGTTGGTAATGATTTCTTAGACATTATACCAAAAGCACAAACAACAAAAGCAAAAGTAGACAAATAGGTTTACCTCAAACTGAAACATTTCTGTACTTAGAAGGATAAAAACATGGGGCACCTGGGTGGCTCAGTTGGTTAAGCGTCCAACTTCAGCTCAGGTCATGATCTCATGGCTCATGGGTTCGAACCCTGCATCCGGCTCTATGCTGATATCCCTAAACCTGCAACCTGCTTCGGATTCTGTGTCTTCCTCTTGCTTTCTGCCCCTCCCCCTCCCAAAAATAAATAAACATTTAAAAAAATTTTTTTTTAAGATACAACAGGGGCACCTGGGTGGCTCAGTGGTTGAATGTCTGACTCTTGATTTTAGCTCAGGTAATGATGTCACAGTTGTGAGATGGAGCGCCATGTGAGGCTCCTTGCTGGGTGTGGAGCCTGCTTAAGGTTCCCTCTCTCTCCCTCTCTCTCTGTCCCTCCCCTCACCCAAAACAGGACACAACAAAGTGAAAGGTGACCTACAGAATGAGAGAAGAGATTTGCAAATCATCTATCTGATAAGAGGTTACCATTGAGAATACATAAAGAACTTTTCTGGATGGATCAGGTGTGGACAAAAGGTTTAGATACTTTGTCTTTTTTTTTAATGTTTTATTTATTCTTTTTTTAATGTTTTATTTATTTTTGATACAGAGAGAGACAGAGCATGAGAGGGGGAAGGGCAGAGAGAAGGAGACACAGAACTGAAGCAGGCTCCAGGCTCCGAGCTAGCTGTCAGCACAGAGCCTGACGCTGGGCTCGAACCCATGGACGTGAGATCTGACCTGAGCTGGAGCCGGAGACTTAACCGACTGAGCCACCCAGGCGCCCCATGTTTTATTTATTCTTAACAGAGAGAGAGAGAGTCAGAGCATGAGGGGGGAGGGGCAGAGCGAGGAGGGGGACACAGAATCTGAAGCAGGCTCCAAGCTCTCGGGGCTCGACCTCACCAGCTGTGAGATCACGACCTGGGCGGAAGCCGGACCCTCAACCGACTGAGCCACCCAGGTGCCCCAAGGTTTAAATCCTTTGGTATCCGTCTCCATTTGCTCACCTGTGAGAGCACTTGATCGCAGGTTAACCTGTGCACAGCTCTTCGCTGGTTTCCGGGCCGAACACTCGAGGGGTGTTTGCCGCAGCTGTTACCGCTTTGTTGCTGTGGACAGAGCCCGGGACGAAGAGGCAGGTGCACACAGGTTCAAACCCTATCCCTACCACTTTCTAGCTGTGTGGTTTGGAGCCAGTTCCTTAAGGTCTCTGAACATGTTTCAGCTTCTGTGAAAAGGGGAAGGTGCAGACCAGGATAATAACTGTGTCAGGAGGGTGTTGCTGGGCCAGAAATCAACGTAGGGAAGCTCTCAGCACGGCGCCAAGCAAACAGAAGCGCTCAGCGCATGGCAGCCAATAGCTGCTTTTAAGCATTTCCTGGAAGCGAGAGCTTTGTCCTTCAGGGGCCGGGCAGGTGTGACCTTGCTGGAGTGTGGGTACGCCGTCACCTGAAGGAGCCAGGAAGCTATCCTTAGCTGTTCTTTCCACTGGAGAGTGTGCTTTCCCAGGCTGGGAGAAGCTGGGAGGTACACACCTGTGCGCGGATCTGGGGCGGCATAAGGTCAGGTGCAAAGAGCGTATGTGGGTCTTGGCGGGGTGCTCAGTGCCTGCCTGCCGGGCACATTCCTCTGCCACCTGTGTCCCCTGCAGAGGTCTGAATTGTTCCATTTAGCACGTCTCTTCCCAAGGGGATGAGGGTGCTAGCAGTAGCACGGCCCCTCCCCCACCAGGGGCTTTGCCAAAGCCCCGCATGAAATGCATGGGGAATTTGTGCAGCTCACCTTTGTGGAAGGCCTCCAGCTGCTTGAGGAAGGAGGAGAAAAGGTGGGAAGTGGGCAGGACTAAACCTCTGCTGGGTCTCCAGGGGCCTCAAGTCCTCCCCCCACCCACTACTACCGGTCCTGGTCCTGAGGTGATACTGTGGTGTTATAAGCACCAGATCCAGCTCACGCCTTGGTTGTGCTGTGCGATACTGGGGCAGTCCCTTAACCTCTCTGAGTCTCAATGAGTCTCAATGATCTTCTCTGAGAAATGGAGTTTGTAACTGGATCCACCTCAGAGGTTCTTAGCATGGGACCTGGCGTAGCGTTAGTAAGCAGTAAAGGATAGTTAATACCATTAGTGTTAGAAGATCTGTAGCCCCAACTTCTCCTCCTTCCTCAGACCCAACAGGAGCAGTGTCTGTTCCTCTGCTTCGTTCTGATCCCAGAGAACCCACACAAGAAGGATGTAGCATTTTGCTGGCCAAGCCTTCCCTTTCCTTAGGCAGCTGACACTCGATCTGGAGGCTAACAGACCTACCCTTTGGCCGGGCTGATGTGGGGCCCTGATGTGGGGCCCTGAGTCTCCCAGCCCCCGATACCCCTCCGTGGGCACAGGGACAGTCTGTGTTATCCTGAAAATCACTGTCCAATAGAGCTCTCTGTGATAATGAGAATAGTTTATGTCTGTGCTGTCCTGTAATACAGGAGCCACTAGCCACATGTAGCTACTGGACCCAAAGAGTGCTGGTGGGATTGAGAAACTAATTTTTTGTTAATGTTTATTTACTTATTTTGAGAGAGAGCGAGAGCGGGGGGTGGGGGCAGAGAGAGAGGGATTGAGAGAGAGAATCTCAAGTAGGCTCTGCGCTGTCGGCACAGAGCCTGATGCAGGACTTGAACCCACGAACTGTGAGATTATGACCTGAGCTGAAATCAAGAGTCAGTCGCTTAACCGACTAAGCCACCCAGGCGTCCCGAGAAACTAATTTTTAATATTATTTAATTGTCATGAATTTAAGTAGCTACATGTGATTAAGGGCTACCATACTGGACAGATGGAGAAACCTCAGGCATGTGTGAAGTGAAAGATGACTTGAAAAAATCCTGGGTGCAGCGGGGGCAGAGTCATGCCCAAGCAAACAAATCACTTGCCCTTTCTGGGCCTCAGCTTCCCCATCTGTTTCCTAAGGGCTGTTTCTGCATGATCTCATTAGCTGAAGGAATTTTCCTGGCGCTCCTGGTTTAGGATAGAATAGGGGAGCCCTACCAGACAGGTTTCTTCTTTTTTTGGCCCCAGTACATGCTCAAGGGAAAAGTATAGAAAGCTAGAATCCTGGAGGGCTTGAGCAGAGGCCACAGGGTTAGAATTACGCCAGTTGATTCTGTACTGACTCAGACACAGCATAACTTCTGCCGAAATGGTTCGGTGGGAAGAAGTAGGTATGGGTTCACGTCCAGGCCTGGCCATTTCCGGCTCTACCTCAGGCTGAGCCTCAGTGTCCTCCTCTGGAGCATGGCCTCGATGCATCCCAGGACAAGAGATGATTAAACCTAACATGGCAATGTGATGAAAGTGGCTCTTCACCTCGATCTTCCTCCCGCAAACCGACAACCTACCCGTATTCTGATCAGGAGAGAAACATCAGACAAATTCTAATAGAGGGGCATCCTATCATGTACGTGACTGCATTTCCTCACAACTACCAAGGTCATCAACAATAAGGGAGTCTGAGAAGCTGTCACAGCCAAGCGGAGCCTACAAAGACATAACAACTTAATATAATGTGCTATCTTGGATTGAATCCTGGAACAGAAAAAGGACACTTAGTGAGAACTAAGGAAATTCGAATAAACTATGGGCTTGAGTTTTACTAATATCCTTTCTGATAATAATCATGTATCAATGATGGTTCACGAACTGTAACAAATATGCCATTTACTACTGTTAGATGTGTTACTAATGTAAGGTATTAATAACAGGGGAAGCTATGGGAGAAGGTATGTGGGGACTCCCTACTCAGAAAAAATAAGTGAATAGATAAATACATAAAATAAAATAAAAATAACAGGGTCTACTTCCTACCTCACAGGTCTGTTGCAGAAATCACATAAGTACTAAATAGGAGAGCACCAAGTAAACCGATTACAAAATAGGACATATTATGTGAGGGGCGCCTGGGCGGCTCTTTCTGTTAAGCATCCGACTTCAGCTCAAGTCATGATCTCATGGTTTGTGGGTTCGAGCCCCGCATCGGGCTCTGTGCTAACAGCTCGGAGCCTGGAGCCTGCTTCAGATTCTGTGTCTCCCTCCCTCTCTGACCCTCCCCTACTCTGTCTCTCAAAAATAAATAAATGTTAAAAAAAATTTTTTTTAAAGAACATACTATATTTAATGTCCAGAATAGGTAAACCTACAGAGACAGAAAGCAGATTAGTGGTTGCCAGGTGCAGGGAGAGAATGGCTGCTAACGGGTATGGGTTTCCTTTCCAGGTTCCTTTCTGGAACCAGAGAGGGTAGTTGCACAACACTGAATGTCATAAATGCTACTGAATTGTTCACTTTACTTTTTTTTTTAAGTGTTTGATTTGGTTTGGCAATCTCTACACCCAACATGGGGCTTGAACTCATAACCCTGAGATCAAGAGTCATATACTCTTTAAACTGAGCCAGCTAGGCACCCCTGAATTGTTCACTTGAAAAATAAAATGGTTGAGGGGCGCCTGGGTGGCTCAGTTGGTTAAGCGTCTGACTTCAGCTCAGGTCATGATCTTGCAGTTCACAAGTTTGGGCCCCATGTCGGGCTCTGTGCTGACAGCTCAGAGCCTGCTTCTGATTCTGTGTCTCCCTCTCTCTCTGCCCCTCCCCCATGCACACCCTGTCTCTCTCTGTCTCTAAAAAATAAATAAACATTTTTAAAAAACCTTAAAAAATAAAATAAAATGGTTGGGGCGGCTGAGTAGCTCAGTCGATTGAGCGTCCGACTTCGGCTCAGGTCATGATCTCACGGTTTGTGAGTCTGAGCCCTGCACTGGGCTCTGTGCTCTCCGTGCAGAGTCCCCTTCAGATCCTCTGTCCCCTCCTTTTCTGCACCTCCCCTGCTCACTCTCAAAAATAAATAAAATATTTTTAATGCTTAGTGTTCATTTTTAGGAGACTCAGAGACAGAGAGGGAGAGAGAGAGAATGAGCGAGGGAGGAGCAGAGAGAGGGGGGACAGAGGATCTGAAGCAGGCTCTGCGCTGACAGCAGAGAGCCCGATAATGGGGCTTGAACTCACGCACCGTGAGATCACAACCTGAACCAAAATCGGATACTCAACTGACTGAGCACCCAGGTTCCCCACAAAATAAATAAACATTAAAAAAGTAATAAAATAAAATGGTTAACTTGATGCTATGTGAATTTCTCCTAAAAAATGCTATACCAACATTACATATGTCCACTTTCATTCTATAAATCAGATCCAAGTCTTTGGAACTCCAAAGCCCAGGGTTTCCTTGCAAATCCACACTAGGGAATGGAGGAGACGGTGGTATTAATGTAGTGCAGAAGAATAAAACATGTGTCTTAGAATCAGACATGCCTAGGGTCGCCTGGGTGGCTCGGCCAGTTAAGCATCCAACTCTTGGTTTCAGCTCAGGTCATGATCTCACAGTTGTGGGATTGAGCCCCTCATCGGGTTCTGAACTGGCAGCACAGAACATGCTTGGGATTCTCTTTCTCCCTCTCTCTCTGCCTCTCCCTCCCTCCCTCTCTGCTTCTCTGTCTCTCTCCTTCCCTCCCTCCAAAATAAATAAACTTAGGAAAGAATCAGACATGCCTAAGTTTGGGCCTCTGTTCTGCCATTTGCTGGCTGTGTGACCTCAGGCAAGTTACTTCACCTCTCTGAACCTGTTTGCTCATCTGTCAAATGCATGATTGATGGGACTATTCGCTGAGACCCACAGCCCAGACCCATGAGAAGACATGGAGAAGGCAATGATAGAACTGGGCTGAGTTCAAAGGGGTGGGGTGAAGGTCAAGATTCCAAGCCCTGCAAACTCCAGAAACAATCCTTTCCATTAAAAGATGCTGATGACAAACACATACACTACTTCCAGTGATCCCTGCTAGCAGAGCTTGCTTGTCGGTAAAGGTTATTCCTGCAACAGACAGATTCAAGGCCAATTCCGAGCAGGTTGGGAGCAAAGCAAACACTACAGTCTTATCTTGGAGACATGGTGTGGGTATAAAGAGAGAGGCAGTAGGTGGCTTTAGTCCTTTCTCTTGCTGGGCAACTTAACAGGATGAAATTCCTTGTGCTGGCTGTTCTGCTCACAGGTAGGTGAGATTCCTCAGCTCCACACTAAGATCTCACTTCTCTGGAACGGGGCCGCAGGTCACAGGGCTGGCTGGCCTTGGAGCGTGTTCCTGGGCTCTCTATGGGGCTTAACAGCTCCCATAACAAATCCCCCCACAGCTGGCACCTTTTCAACCTCCAGGTCCAAACTCAGATGACCCCTCTCAGAGGGGCCTACCCGCCCTCTAGCATATTGCCTTGGCCTGGGGTCTTCCCAGCACCTACATTCACCTGCATTTTGTATCTCGTTTCTTGTTGATCCATTTCCTTTTCTTAAGGTGTTAATCTTATTTATTTATTCTTTTTTTTTTTTAAGTAAACTCTACCTCCAACAGAGGGCTTGAACTCACGACCCTGAGATCAAGACCTGAGCTGAGGGGCATCTGGGTGGCTCAGTCAGTTAAGCGTCTGACTTCAGCTCAGGTCATGATCTCACAGTGTGTGGGTTTGAGCCCCCCGTTGGGCTCTGTGCTGACAGCTCAGAGCCTGGAGCCTGCTTTGGATTCTGTGTCTCCCTCTCTCCCCCTCTTTTGGCCCCTCCCCTGCTGGTGTTCTGTCTCTGTCTCTCTCAAAAATAAATAAACGTTAAAAAAAAAAAGACCTGAGCTGAGATCAAGAGTCGGACACTTGACTGACTGAGCCACCCAGGCCCCCCTCCTTTTCTGTCCGCCACCCAGGCCAAAGCATGCGCTCCGGGAGAGCAGTGACAGAGCTGCTCATCTCATTCATCCATTCATCACTGATGTATCAGAGCCTTCAAGGGATCAGGCTCTGGGTTGAGACTGAGGACCCCTAGATGGACGAGCCCCCCCCATGCCAGGCGCACAGGCACATGCATGAGAAGTAGCTTTGTGTAGGTCTGGCCCGTGCAAAGAGCAGAGCCGGCTGGATCAGAGACTGAGAAAACAGGGGAGCAGGAGGGCGGTCTGGAGATGGGCCAAGGACTCCTGTCTGTCTGCTGCCAGTGTGGAGGCCCCTCACAGGGGAGCGTGACCAGCTGCCACCCTCCCTTTGCCCTGGGGTACAGGCATATGGGGCGGCTCCAGTGTGCACAGCAGATCCAGGGAAGAAAGGGCAAGGCCTGGGGCAAAAAGATGATACTGTGGCCACTTGAAAGGGACCCCAAAATCACGTTGTCCCCTCTTGAGGGCAGCAGATCTCACAGGGGGTGGCCCTGAAAGTGAGGTGCGGGGCTTCTGCCTCCTGAGTCTGCTGTGCCAAGCCTTGTGCCTGGTTTGGGCAAACACTCAGCCACAAGAAGACTTTTTAAACACTTATATATTGAGCACCTACTATGTGTCAGACCCTGGGGAATAAAAACCCTGAGGCCTGTCCTTGACTTTATGGTCCAGCCAGAGAGAGGCATTAAATAAATAGGTGGGTACAGACTACTATAGGTTCTATGAAGCAAAGAACATAAAGCAAAATGATAGCAGAGGAGCCATTTGGCTTGGGTGGTTGAGACAGAAGAGGTGGCATTTAAATGGAGATCCTCGGGCCCTTTGAAAAGATGACAAGTTGGGACGCCTGGGGGGCGCTCAGTCGGTTAGGTGTCCGACTTCCGCTCAGGTCCTGATCTCGCAGTTCATGGGTCCTAGCCCCGCATCGGGCTCTCTGCTGACAGCTCAGAGCCTGGAGCCTGCTTCGGATTCTGTGTCGCCCTCCCTCTCTCTACCCCTCCCTCACTTGCAATGTCTCTGTCTCTCTCTCTCAAAAATAAACATTAAAAAAAAAGACAAGTGTGTCAGGCAGAGGGAATGGTAGGTGGGTGGGCCTTGAGGCAGAAAAGAGCTTGTCCTGTTGAGGATGGGAGGCCACAAAGGCCTCCTTATGTTCCTGCCCACCTAACCCCACTACTACACCCCTCACCTAACCCATTTTTTAAAAAGTGTATTTATTTTGAGAGAGAAGGAGAGAGAGAGCACACATGCACATGAGTGGGGGAGGGGCAGGGAGAGACTCCCAAGCAGGCTAAGTGCTGTCAGCACAGAGCCTAACATGGGGCTCGAATTCAGGAACCACAAGATCATGACCTGAGCTGAAGTCAAGAGTCAGATGCTTAATGGACTGAGCCACGAAGGCGCCTCCCACCTAACCCATTTTAGATTTCCTTACCATGCTCAGAGCCTGGAGCTCTAACAAAGGATCTAATTTCCTTATTTATTTCATTTACTGCTTATTGTTTTTCCCCCCTACTAGCACATAAACTCAATGAGGTTACAGATTTTCTATTTGCTCACTGCTATACTTCGATTCCTAGGGCAGTGACTGGCTCATAATTGGCGCTCAATAAATATTTGCTGGATAAATAATGGGGACCTCATAGAAAACATATGTTCACACAAAAACTAGTACACAACTGTTAATAGCAGCACTATTTATAAGAACCAAAAAGTATAAACAGTCCAAATGTCTATCAAGTGATAAACGGAGAAACAAAATGTGGTCTCTCCATGCAGTGGAATACTATTCAGCTATAAAAGGAATAAAGTATTGATATATGTTAAAATGTGGATGAACCTCAAAAACACAATGCTTGGGGTGCCTGGGTGGCTCAGTAGGTTAAGCATCTGACTCTTGACTTCAGCTCAGATTGTGATCTCACAGTTTGTGAGTTCAAGCCCAGCTTCGGGCCATGCCCTGACAGTGCAGAGCCTGCTTGGGATTCTCTTTCTCCCTCTCTCTGTCTCTCCTCTGCTCTGGTGTTCTTTTTCTCTATCTCTCTCCAAAAACAAAATTTTTTTAAAAAAGGATTGGCAAACTTAAAGAAAAATTATGCTAAGTGAAAGAAGCCAGTCACAAAAGACCACGTGTTATATGATTCCATTTACACGAAGTGTTCAGAATAGGCAAACCCACAGAGTTTAGAGGGGAGAGGGAAGGGGGAAGGGTTGCTAATGGGTACAGGGTGTTCTTTTGGGGGTGATGAAAATGTTCTAGATTTAGTGGTGATGGTTCCAGAACTCTGTGAATATCCTAAAAACCACAGAAATGTACATTTTAAAAAATGTTTCTATTTATTTTTTTGAGAAAGAGAGAGCATGCACGCGCTTGAGCAGGGAGAAGGGCAGAGAGGGGACAGAATCAGAAGCCTGGTCTGCTGCGATAGCCGCAGCTAGCCCCTACCCGCCGAACCCACGAACCCTGAGATCATGATTTAAGTCGAAGTCCAATGCTCAACTGACTGACCCTCCCCGTAGCCCATGAAATGTCCATTTTAAGTGGTTAAATGGGGAATTTTATTTCAATAAAAAATTATTTTTAAAAGGCGTTATAAAAATAAAAAAATCCCCACTCGCATTACCAGGTTCCTGCGTCCAGCTCTCTTCTGAGCAGCCGCTGGAGGGTGCGTCGTGGGGCCAGAGAGCAGGCAGGCAGTGGGGACCCTGGGCTCTGGCAGAGCTAATCAGGACGGACTTAAACTCCAGCTGTGTCTTCCTGCAGTGGGCGCCGCTGAGAGGGGCATCAGCCCGCGGGCAGTGTGGCAGTTCCGCAACATGATCAAGTGTACGATCCCCGAGAGTGACCCTCTGATGGATTACAACAACTACGGCTGCTACTGTGGCCTGGGTGGATCGGGCACGCCTGTGGATGACCTGGACAAGTGAGTGCCCGATCAGCCGGGAGAGCGCAGTGCCCGTCGGGCGGGGGGAGGGCACAAGCCAAGGATCTCACGGGGAGGCACGGAAAAGGGATTTGCATATTTGCTAAAGGTAACATCTTTTCAACTCTTGTCATATAAACAAACATGCTCCGGGAGGCCCCTGAATCTAATGCTCTCGGATAAGAGGAAAAGCGCAAGGTTGGAGACGGCAAGCAATAGTGGGTGCTGCTGCCCTCTAGTGGCAGAATATTGTAACACGAAACGCCACAGCGTGGATGGGATTGTCCTCTTCCAGCAGTGCTTAAGACTCTCCCCGCATCTTCAGAATACGTACATGATCGCACTATATTCCCGCAACCCATTTTTTAAATTGCCTCCAATAAAAATGATAAAAGGACTTAAAATTTTCAAGCCACAGGACAAAGATCTTCCGGAGCATGTCAGCTACATCATCCCCATGGCTGAGCCGGCCCTGCTGCCCCTGCTTCAGCTCTGTCCTTCCCCCTTTCCAGGTGTTGCCAGACACACGACCACTGCTACTCACAAGCCAAGAAACTGGACAGCTGTAAATTCCTCCTGGACAACCCCTACACCAAAATCTACTCATACTCGTGCTCTGGCTCTGAGATCACCTGCAGTGGTAGGTTAACCCCCTTGTGGAAGAAACAGTAGTAATGATGTGCACAATTTATTGACCGCCTTGGTGCCAAGCTGTGTCTCCTTTAATCCTGGCAACAATTCTATGCGATAGATATTATTATTATACCTGTTTGACAGATGGGAGACTGGGGGATCCACCATTTGGGGCTTTATTTTTTTTAAAGCAGTTTCAGAACTTAAAAAAAATTTTTATTAATGTTTTTATTTTTGAGAGAGACAGAGTGCGAGCAGGGGAGGGGCAAAGAGAGAGGGTGGCATAGAATCCTAAGCAGGCTCCAGATTCTGAGCCGGCAGCACAGAGCCTGTCGCGGGCTTGAACTCACGAACCACGAGATCATGTCCTGAGCAGTGGTCGAAGTCAGACACTTAACCGACTGAGCTACCCAGGTGCCTCATTTGGGTTTTTCTGGTTTTTTGTTTTTGTTTTTTGAGAGAGAGAGAGAGAGAGAGAGAGAGAGAGAGAATCCTAAGCTTCTGCAGTGCCAGCGCGGAGCCCTCCGAGGAGCCCTGTAGGGGCTCCATCTCACAAAATGTTGAGATCATGACCTGAGCCAAAATGAAGAATCAGATGCTTAACCAACTGAGCCACCCAGACACCCTGATGGTGTTTGGTTTTGAACAGGTTTATTTTATTATTTTTTAAAACATTTATTTATTATTGAGAAACAGAGAAAGAGTATGAGCAGGGGAGGGGCAGAGAGAAGGGGAGATGCAGAATCCAAAGCAGGCTTCAGGCTCTGAGCTAGCTATCCGTACAGAGCCCGATGCAGGGCTTGAACCTACAAACTGTGAGATCATGACCTGAGCTGAAGTCAGACACTTAGCCAACTGAAGCACCCAGGTGCCCCATCAAGTTCTCTGTTCTTAACTGCCATGCTATCCAGCTTCATTATTTCATAAAAAGAGCTTAGAAGTACCATTTATTAGTTTTTTATTACATACTAGGGAAGAGGCTAAACATATATATATAAGTTTTATTAACCCCATTTTATAGGTGAGAAAGCTGAGGTTCAAAAATAGCTACTTGCCTAAAATCACACAGCTTGTAAGTGGTAGGTTCAGCATTTGAACTCAGTTGTTTCTAATTTCAAAGGTTCTGGTCTTAACCACTAAGTTATGCACAGCTCATGGTGAAATATGCGCCTTTATGAAGGTGGTTCTGAAGAGCAGACAATTCAGAGGTGAATGGTATTTTTATGATAGGCTAGCATTCTGGATTTTCACTACTCTTTTCTTTTTTTTAATTTTTAATGTTTTACTTATTTTTAGAAAGAGAGAGAGAGAGTGTGTGTGAGAGCAGGGGAGGGACAGAGAGAGGGAGAGACAGAATCCGAAAACTCCAGGTTCTGAGCTAGCTGTCAGCACAGAGCCCAACGCAGGGCTCGAACCCATGAACCATGAGATGATGACCTGAGCCAAAGTCAGAGCTCAACCAACTGAGCCACCCAGGTGCCCCTTCACTACTCTTTTCTATGCACTCAGAGTCAGGTCCCACTTTTCAAAACTGTACATACATCATTGGAATAACTGTAATTCAAATCCAGAAGGCCAAAAAAAAAGTTACCAGGAATCTCAAATTCTTTTTAAAAGCATAATTAAAGTTTTTTTTTTGAGAGAGCGAGAAAGTGGTGAGAGAGAGAGAGAGAGAGAGAGAGAGAGAGAGAGAGAGAGGATCCCAAGCAAGCTGTCAGCACAGAACCTGTGCGGGGATTTGAGATCATGACGTGAGCCGAAATCAAGTGTCAGACGGATGCTTAACCGACAGAGTCATTCAAGTGCCCCAGGAATCCTACCATTTTAAGGAATAAATGGTTTCATAGCTCTGTGTTCATTTGTGCTTATCCCTGGAATAAGGTTTTTATAGTTTTAATCATAGCTGGGCACGTGCCCACCCCAAGTTCTTTGTTCTCTTTTGCAGGAAATACTTCCCACATGAAGTCTCATCCCAGGACTTCAAATGTCGCTTTCTCTGTGCAGTCTTCCCTTTGACTATTTTAATTTACTTATTTTTCTTTTTTAGAGAGAAATGCAAATAGAAGAGAGGCGTAGAGGGAGAGAGAGAATCTTAAGCAGGCTCCATGCTCAGTGCAGAGCCCAAAGTGGGGCTCAGTCCCATGACCCTGGGATCATGACCTCTGCCCCTCTCCCCAGCCCTGTGCTCTCTCTCTTAAAAGAAAAAAAGGATCATAGAGAAACAAAACTTTAATAAGATTATAGCAGAATAATTAAATTATGGATAACAAATTTGAAATGCATTTTATTTAAAAAATTTTAATGTTTTTATTTATTTTTGGGAGAGAGAGAGCATGAGCAGGGGAGGGGCAGAGAGAGAGGGAGACACAGAATCTGAAGCAGGATCCAGGCTCTGAGCTGTCAGCACAGAGCCCTACGCAGGGCTAGAACTCACAAACTGCGAGATCATGACCTGAACCGAAGTCGGTTGCTTAACCAACTGAGCCATCCAGACGCCCCTTGAAATGCATTTTAAAAGTTATCATTTCTGGGGCGCCTGGGTGGCTCAGTCAGTTAAGTGGCCAGCTTCGGCTCAGGTCATGATCTCATGGTTCGTGGGTACGAGCCCCACATCGGGCTCTGTGCTGACAGCTCAGAGCCTGTAGCCTGCTTCAGATTCTGTGTCTCCCTCTGTCTCTGCCCCTCCCCACTCATGCTCTGTTTCTGTCTCAACAATAAATAAAAACACTAAAAAAAAAGTTATCATTTCTTCTAAAAAAATAAACAAGGCCAAAGTAGTGTAATGTCAAACTCTGCAGAAATATATCATGGAAAGTGGAAGGTGTCTATAATCCTACTACCCAAGATAACTAGTTAGATGCATTACTCTCCATTTTTCTTTAATAAAATATCTTGGAAACATTTCCGGCGTACTTAATTGTTTTAAATATCTATATAATACTCTACCATAAGAATGTTCTGTAACTTTTAAGATGTGCTTCAAAGTAGAGAAATTGGCTTGCTAAACTTCTCTAAGTTGAAATGCACAATACTTTGCTGCCTTGAGTATACGTTTTAGTGTTTTCCATATTGTTTATAAATTGCTCGCCTATGTTATCAGAGATCTATAGCTCTGTGGGTTACAAGAGCTCATTTGGGATGTGAAATGGACACGACTTTCCTATCTATCACACCCAGGATTGCCAGATTAAATACATGTTGCCCAATTAAATTTGACTTTCAGATAGACGATGACATTTTTTATTCTACCTTCCAAACACTGCATTTTTTTTGTTTATCTGAAAATCTGGTATTTTTATTTGCTTAATCTGTCAAACCTAAACTTGTATGAATGCAGTGGCCATTATTCCAGCTAATTCTTCCTGCCCCCAGATTGGACGAAGCAGGATCTACCTTGGCTCAGCCCTCTCCTCTTGCTCTTTTCCAGACAAAAACAAACCCTGCGCGGCCTTCATTTGCAACTGTGACCGCAATGCTGCCATATGCTTTTCAAAGGCCCCATATAACAAGGAACACAAGAACTTGGACACCAAGAAATACTGTGAGAATTGAGTGTCGCCTCTGGAAAGCATCATATCCACCCACCTCATGCCCTTCACCTTACCCTGTATCCTCCAATAAAGCACTTTGTTGAAAGGCCTCACGTTTGCATATTGTTTTATCCTCTGTCTATGCAACATGACTAAGTCTCTTCCTAGTTCTTTGTGAGCATCATTCGTTCTGGCCTTGGGAGTTGAATTTAGAGGGACATTTCTGGGAATTGAACACCATAAAACCTGAAAAATGATTATTGCCAGCTCAAAATATATAATCTATCCTCGTAGGTAAAAACCTAGCTATTTTTCATTATCGCAAGGGCTGAGGGAGAGAGAAAACAAATTCCTTTAGCAATATTTTAATGAGCATCTGCTGGGTGCTCATTAAAGGAAATGGACTATGGAAACACTAGTACAGCGGCTAAGATAGAAATGAATACCTAAGGGGCGCTTGGGTGGCTCAGGCGGTTAAGCGTTAAACTCTTGGTTTCTTTCCGCTCAGGTCATGATCTCTCCATTCATAGGTTAGAGGCCCTCACCGGGATCCTCCACGACAGTGCACAGCCTGCTCGGGGTTCTCTCTCCCTCTCTCTGGCCCTCCCGCATTCCTGCCTGAGCTCTTTCTCTCTTAAAATAAATAAACTTAAAAAAATAAATGAGCACATAAGTAAACAAACTTAATTGGGAGTATTGTGAAGTAGCGAGTGTATCCCAGAAGCCACAGTATCTACACAGTGCTTAGTACATCGCACACGTTCATTAAATAATTGTTCAACGAAGGTACATCTTGGAGCCAGGGTTTGCGGCAGTCCAGGAAAAACCACGTGGCTCTATTTACCTTTTTAGATCATGTGATCCTACACCCAACCCAGTGATTTCCCCGTCCCCGGAGAGATCTCAGAACAGGAAACATGATTGGGTATCTTCTGGACACGTGGTTCCCGGCCCGGCCTACTTCCGCACCTCCCAGGCTCTGGCGTCGCTCCCTCGCGCGTTGCCACGGGCTGGCGCAGGCGCAGTGGTTAGTAACGGTTTCCCCAGCCGGCGTGCGGGTGAGGTGGTGGCGACGGCCCCGTGCGCCGCTTCCTGGGTCCTAGGTGCTTGGCTCTCCAGGGTCAGAATCCCGCTGGTAAGAAAGAGTGGGCGGGCCGAGTGTGAAAAAAGAGCGAGCTCACGTGGGTATGACGTTGGGTCCCACCTCCTTGCCGTGCGCGTCCCCGTCTGTGTCTCCCGGCCGCACACACGCCCGCTCCTCCCCCAGCCTCCCTGCCAGCTTCCGGTTGGTAACTCCTCCGGGGCTTTCCTCCCGGAAAAGGGATGAGTGGGCCGGGAAGGTGGGGTGCAGGGAGCGAAGCTTGGGCGAGGAGAGAGGCGAGTGGATATTGGGCGAGCTAAGGGCTTCTGCACCCCAAGTTCCCACTTGAACCCCCAAACCCCGCTTTCAAGAGCGGGGGAAGGTGGAGGGATTTGCAGTTCTGACCTCCCTGCTTTTGCCTTTGTTGTCACCTCCGTTTGGAATGCTTGTTCTCCCTTTTCCCGCCAGGTGCTTGCCTATTCATCTTTCCAGGACTTAGTTGGGATCCCCTCAAGAAGAACGAGCCTTGGCCTCGTTCCCTCCCAAAGTACAGTGGCGCAGTTACCCCCATTAGGTTTCTAGAGCATTAAAGAAAGAGAATTCAGAACTGGATGGACTGGGTTGATTACTGGCCTGGTCACACCAAGTAACCTTGGGCTAGTAACGTGAAATCTCTGAACTTCAGGATCCTCATCTTTCAAAAGAAATAATAGAGTCCAGATCAGAGGGTTGTGGGAATTGGGTGAGTGAATGCCTTGTAAAATGCTTCCTAAAGTAGTGTGTGTTGTATAGTAAATGCTCATAAATACTATTTTCCCATAGGGAACCAGAGGGAAGGGTACTCTTTATTTTCTTCAGAAAGACATTAGTGTATCAAGCCAGACTTTTGTAAAAAAATATTTTTTTTGAAAGACAAACAGGGGGGCGCCTGGATGGCTCAGTCGGTTAAGCGTCCGGCTTGGGCTCGGTCATGATCTCACAGTTCGTGGGTTCAAGCCCTGTGTCGGGCTCTGTGCTGACAGCTCAGAGCCTGGAGCCTGCTTCGGATTCTGTGTCTCCCTCGTTCTCTGTCCCTCCCCCACTTGTGCTCTGCCTCTCTCTGTCTCTCAAAAAAAAAAAAAAAAAAGGTACACACAAAGGAAATGTGGCTTTGGAGATCCATGGGAGTCTAGTTAAAGGAAACCAAGGTTTAGCCTTTGATAATGACTGATACCTGCTTACCTTAAGCCAGGCACTGGGCTATGAACTTCAGGTGCATCACTACCTTTTTAAATCTTCATAACAACCCAATGAAGTACTTACTAGTATCCTGATTATAAAGAGATTGAAGATTAACCACTCGCCCAAATTCACTTAACTAGTAAGTAGCAAGGCAGGGTTGGAAATCCAAGTCTGTCTATATAATAAGAGTTCTGATTCCATGTTGTGTTCTTTTTCTAATAAATGGAGGGGGGGAAGACCCACTCTCCTTTCTTGGACGAGTTTAACTTCTTTTTTTTAAATTCACAAAGTGGAATTTATCTGTTTTGTGACATAAAAAAAATTTAAAAACCTGGATCTTAGAGCACCATCGTGAATCTCAGCAAGGATACTGTATCCAGAATCAACTTTTATATTTGGTGGCAGCCTCTGCTATTCCTAGGAGCAGGGTAACCAACTCATTGTGGTTTTAGTGCTAAAAGCCCTGCATCCCACGACCCCCCTCAATACTGGGCAATCTGGGACACTTGGTCTCTCTAGTTAGAGGAGTGTTTAATTTCCTATTGGTCCTGAAAGTGATCCTCTTAGGAAAAATCTGACATTCACTGAAGACTGACTCTTATGCATGGCCAAGCATTTCTTGTGGGGTTAACTTACTAAGTGAGCAAATGTGTTGTAAAATACTTCGCACAGTGCTTGGGATGTAGTGTGCTCAGTAAATTCTGTTATTTAAGAGAGAGGTGAGAGATACTCAATTTACAACAGCATAAAAGAAGAAATATGAGTTAGCGGGAAGGAGGTTTCAAGTATTATGTACTTGTTTGCCTTTGTGACTTCTACTTACTAAAATTGTGATAGCAGAGCCATGGGTGGATTTGTGGAAAGTCATGACCAAAGCTGGGCTTATGGGGTCAGAGGCCTATAACCAGGGCAGTGACACCTATAACCAGGGCAGTGACAAACTGATAGCACCCACCAGATGGTTTGATATTCCAAGAGATGGCACTTACAGTGGGTTAGGAACTGCCATCCTGCTAGAAAGCAAAAGATGTAAAGTGAAGAGACATGAGAAGCATCAGCTTCAGGAAATGCCAGGTTCCTCTTGGGACAAATTTTTGGGGAAGAATTCTACCTCAGGAACAACTATGACCAAAATGAGCATTCCTAAGATCCTGAAGATTTGGTTTCATGAATTGTGCCAGCTTTGGGTGATGGAAAGAGCCCGCTATCCTCCCTGGCAACCTGACTACTGGATTTTAACCATTCCTGGTCTCCTTAGCCAGCTGTACTGCTGGCTTGTCCTTTACTTCAGGCTGACTTCTTTCTAACCATGATCTTCAGACAGATAAGAAGCTGTTGTTTAGGGGCACCTGGGTGGCTCAGTCGGTTGAGCATCTGACTTCGGCTCAGGTCATGATCTCGCAGTTCATGGGTTCGAGCCCCGTGTCGGGCTCTGTGCTGACAGCTCAGAGCCTGGAGCCTGCTTCAGATTCTGTCTCCTTCTCTCTTTTGCCCTCCCATGACTGTGCTCTGTCTCTTGATGATAAATAAACATTAAAAAAAAAAAGAAAGAAAGAACTGGGAGAAAAGTCTTGGATTCTAGTCCTGGCTCTAAAACTATGTTGTATGGCCTCAGGTAAGTCTGGATGTTAGTTTCCTCCAAAATAAAACGAGGAGGGATGGATTTCATTTGCTCTCATTTTGACATTCCACACATGAATCTGGCCATTTTCTGGTAGAGAGTAAGAATGGGGGGAGTTGCCCATTCTCTGTGAGCCACTTGAAGCCAAGAGGTGGTATCTTTGCCGCCTTAGTACCTTAATGCTGTTAGGAACCACTGATGAAATTGTGGATGAGAATGGCCTGAGATTCAGAAGACCTGGATTTGAATACAGTTATTGGTGCTGACTTGGTAACTGAGCAAATCTGATTCAGAGCATGTTAGGATCTTCATCTGCAAAAAAGGTGGAATGAGATTTACAACAACCTTACAGCTCTTCAGAATTAATGACTATGGGAAAACATACATTTGTGCACATGAAAAGAACTCTGTTGTTTTCAACATCTTGGATTATCCTAGTTACTATAATTTACTTCCTGGGCAGGCGCAGGATCAACATGTATTGCTTGCCCTAATTTTAGACAAAAGGCTATCCAGAATAGGCTGTGATTCTTTTATCTGCTTCACTTTTGAGGAGATTGTGCTGAAAGCTTTAGTCTGGTACAGTGATTCTTTCTGGCTAACACAGTAAGCAAACAAGTCTTGCCGCCCTGCTCAGCAGAAACAAATCCGTTTAAGAGCCCACTTGGGAATTCGGTTTCCTCTCTACACATCAAGTTTGAGGCAAGTGTCTCATTCTGGCAGCCAAATTCCGCAGAAATCCTTAGAGAACCATGTCATAAAGGCCCATTCTCTTTTACTCGATTAAGAAAGAAGAAGAAGAATATAGGGGCACCTGGGGGGCTCAGTCAGTTGAGTGTCAGACTTTGTCTCAGGTCATGATCTCACAGTTCATGGGTTCAAGTCCCGCACTGGGCTCTGAGCCTGGAGCCTGCTTTGGATTCTGTGTCTCCCTCTCTCTCTCTCGCCTCTCCCCCCACCCCATGCTCATTCTCACTCTGTTAAAAATAAATAAAAATAACTTAAAAAATAAAAAAGAATATAAACACACAACCATGGCCTGGTGTGGTATTTAAAAATGATTTCTTTATTCCTTAGTTAATAAAAAATTCATTCATACCATTGCTCATCTTTTAGAAAAATATAGCAGAATGATTTAACCGTTTGGAATTCTACATTAAGTCCTTTTCTTCTTCTCTCAGCCCCTAGGTGAGTGAGATTCCTGCTTAGGGCCCCAGACACCATTCTGGCCTACATATTTCCCAGGCCGTTTCCACTGCCTGGTGAGGTGAAAGGAAGTGAAAGCAGTTTACCTATCAATAGAAGCTGCTGCTTTGAAAAAGTCTTTCTTCAGGGGCAAATTTCTTCAGCCTGACTGGAACCTGCCCAGTTCAGAGGCCGGCCGGGAGAAAGATGCCAGGCTGCTGCCCTTTACAGGCTGCAGTCAGTGAGCTTCGGTTAGTTAGAGGAAGAAGGGAGGAATCCTCAAGGATCTAGAAATAAAAGAAACAAGTTAATCCCGAATAAGCCGAGAGTGGGGGGGGGGGAAATGACCGTGAACATCAGCCTACCATTCAAGAAACCACAGCTTTAGGACATGTAAAGAAAGCCGCTATATCTTGTTAAGTGAACACAGGATGTGACAAAACATGCACAGCTTAATTGATTTTCATAAAAACAGATTTAGTTATTCCAGAATGTTAAACTTTGGTTATCTTGGTGGTGGGATAATGGACAATTGGTATTCTTTTTACTTATCTGTATCATCTAAACGTTCTACAATATATATGTATTATTCTAGTAATAAGAAACTAGTTAAAAAGTATATTAAAAAGTGTCTGGGGGGGGCGCCTGGGTGGCTCAGTCGGTTAAGCCTCCGGCTTTGGCTCAGGTCAGATCTCACGTTCGTGGGCTTGAGCCCCGCGTCAGGCTCTGTGCTGACACCTAGCTCAGAGCCTGGAGCCTGCTTCCGGTTCTGTGTCCTTCTCTCTCTGCCCCTTCCCCTCTCATGCTCTATCTCTCTCTGTATCAAAAATAAATAAAACATTAAAAAAAATTTAAAAAAAAAGTGTCTGGGGCTCCTGAATGGCTGTCAGTTAAGCATCTGACTTCAGCTCAGATCATGATCTCATGGCTCATGAGTTCAAGCCCCGCATCGGGCTCTGTGCTGACAGCTCAGAGCCTGGAGCTTGCTTCAGATTGTGTCTCCTTCTCTCACTGACCCTCCCCTGCTCGCACTTTCTCTCTCAAACATTAAAGAAAAAACTTTTTTTTTAAGTGTCTGTACTAAATGGACTTCTTTGGTGCTAGTAATCTGTTCTGTTGAATCTGTTCCTTGATTTAGATGCTTAATGTCTTCATCAAACTGTCCACTTATAATACATGCACCTCTGTCTCTATAGTATACAGCCATGAAAAAACCTTTTTAAAAAATGTTTACTTATTTATTTTGAGAGAGAAAGGCAGAGAGAGAGGGAGACAGTGAATCTCAAGGAGGGTCCGTGGTGTCAGCGAGGAGCCTGGCAGTGTGGTTCAAACTCACAAACTGTGAGGTCACGACCTGAGCTGAAGTCAGATGCTCAAGAGTCAGATGCTCAACCGACTGAGCCCCCCAGGCGCCCCCAAAGTGATTTTTAAAAAGTGGTTGTAGGGGCACCTGGGGGGCTCAGTCGGTTAGCCATCCAGCTTCAGCTCAGGTCATGATCTCAGAGTTCGTGGGTTCAAGCCCCGCGTCGGGATCTGTGCTGACAGCTTGCTCAGAGCCTGGAGCCTGCTCAGATTCTGTATCTCCCTCTCTCTCTGCCCCTCCCCTGCTCACTCTCTGCTCTGTCTCTCAAAATAAAATAAAGACATTAAAAAAAATTTTTAATAAATAATATAAAAACAGGAAAAAAAGCAATGGCAGATTTTGAAAATGTGCATAGAACTGGAAAATCACAGTCTTTCAAACACTACAGCTTAATGTACATTAAAAAATTAGTTTTAGTTAAGAGTGGCCATACATTTACCCTGTTTTGTCAGAGCTGTCAGTTGAATGGGAACTGGAGTCCATATCCAGGAAAGCATTTACCTTTTATAGCAGGATTCAAGCGAAAGTCCCAGCTTCTGGCTCAGGAGCATGAGGCTGGAGTCAGTGTGGGTCTATCAGAGGCAGCAGCTCTCCACAGCGAGAATCCAGTTTCAGACACGCCACGTCGTCGGACCGCGTGGGCCCAATGTTAAGTATTGCAATCGGGAGCTTCTTCTCTCGGGCGGTGAGAATGAACCTGTAACCAGAGTAAACCTTCCAAGGAAAAGACACAGGTAAGAGCTCTCAATGCAGGTACAGTTAAACCCAGGAGGGAGCCTCTCCAGCCCGCACAAGGGGCCGTTCCCACCCTGACCAAGTCAGATACCTGCAAGGAGGACCCCACTACCAGGAGGGAGTCAGCTTCTTTTACACGCCTGCGCACAAAGTCAACCTTGTCAGGGTTCACTGTGTCCCCGAAGAAAACGACATCTGGTTTCAGGGGGCCTCCACATCGAGCGCAGGACGCGACCTGAAAGCTCTGTACCTGCTCCTCTGTGAGGAAGACGTCGCCATCAGGAGCCAGGCCCTGGGCCTCGGCACCCCAGGTGGGGTTCAGAGCTTCAAAACGCTCTTGTAACGCCCCCCGGGGAACCTGTTCACCACAGTCCAAGCAAAGGACCCTGAAACCGAAGAAGAGGCTGAGTGAACGACTGGTCCTGAGGAGGCATGAAGCTCTCAGCCCCAACCGTGTGTGGCTCCTCCAGCAGCGCTTACCGTTCTAGCACCAGGCTTCCCGCCGCGACAGGAATACCTTCTCCTGCTGACTACCTCCATTCCTCACCTTCCTTCCACTGCCAACCCGAGAACGAGCAGCGTACATCCGTTTTCCTCACTCACACTGCCTGCTTAACCTGTTGGCTCATTTTTATCCTTAGTGCAACTGCAAATGCTTTAGCGAATGACTTCCTTAGTGTCCAAACTGGTGCCTTTCCCTCCAGGGTGATTGTCACTGTCCATCACCACCGTCTCTCCAAAACACTCTCCCCTCCTGTGTCCTTCCCGGTGACTTGTTTCTCTCCTCACCTCTCTCGTCAAGAGCTCGTGTGAGGGCAAGAACTTTGGGTCCTTTGACCACTGTGCTATGCCTACCACCTAGAACAGTACTTACAGACAGGAGCCATTCAATAAATAGAGGCTATTTAAGAGACTTTGGTGGTGGTAGTGGGGAGTAGGCAGGATAAAATCTTTCTATCTGAGTGACGGTACACGGGAGTTCATTATACTGCTTTCTTACTGGGGAGATTTGGAACTTTCATCAGGAAAAGAAAATTTTGATGGGGCCAGGGCCATCATTAGCTCTCAAATTCCCCTGATACCACCTTGATCTGGGTCCTTCAGGCTGACCTCCTTGAACCATGCTCTCTAATCCTGTGTGGCTTTCCTCAAATGCTATTTTTATCATGTTGCTTTCTTGCTCAGAAACCACTAATAGTCCCTTTTGGTCTCTCACAAGAGACCCAAATTGCACTGTACTATTTTCAGATGTGCCCATGATTTGGGTCTAGCCTTTCCAGACAATCTGATTTTGTAGTAGTCTCCACAGAGGCCAGGCCAGACTCCTCTGGGCTCTACAAATCCTCTTCATTTAGAAAGCCCTCTCCCCTCTTTTGTTAAGTCAGACCTGAGCCAGGCTCAAGGCCCACCTTTCCCATAAAAACCTGACCGATTTCTCCAAGCTTTACCAAATCTTTTTCTCTGAACCTGTAAAGCATGTCTATCGAGGACCACATAATTTAACAATCACGTATGGCACCGTCTGTTGTTAAGCATGTTGTTTTTTGATGCCCCCCGCCCCCAAGAGATTACAAAGTTCTCACATATAAAGTAGAGCATGTTTTATGCTTTGGTTTTGACCCCTCCACACCACCAGTAGCACACCACACACTGTAGGCACCCAGTAAATATTTTATGACTGGCAAGAGGATCTCTGGGGCTTAATAAAAAGGAAATGGACTCCAATTAGGTTCAAGTTATTGCCAGGGCTACCTGTGTTCCTTCCCTCAATATTTACTGGGTTCTGACTATCCCCCAGACTGTACTGTGTTCTAGGTGTCCAGGCACCAGAGACCCACCAGCTTATAGACCATGGTGTTGGTGCCTTGCTTATCATAGTCCCCTCAAGACACTCTACAGGCCACTGGTACGGTTCTTTTACAAGGAACTTCCTGCATCTCTCTCGCTTAGGGGGTTTACTGGCCAAGGAGTTGCAGAGTGAGTGTTAGGGAGTTAATTCCCGTAGAAAGACCCTCAACCAGTAAGGGACGGGACATGGTAGATAAATGCCCAAGCTCCCTCAGCTTTCAGTGAGACAATTCTGAAGCATGCTCTAGACAGAGGGCCCCTCAAAGGATTGAGCCCCAGCTCCCCAAAGCAGCAGCCTGTTCATTAACATACCCTTTTCTTGGCTTTTCTTCCCTACCCTGTTCATTCCCCCACTCCCTCAGTGAGTTTGCTGGGATCAACTCCAAAATAATCAACTTGCTCCCAAATCCTCTACTCGGGGCCTAATGAGGACAACAGTGATCAAGACAGCCTAGGGCCTTGCTCTCATGGAGCTCACATTTCTGCATTCAAACTACGTAGACCTTCCTGCACCTGTGCATGCATCCATGGAGTTCTGTCAGGCGCTGACTCCCTGCTTTAGTGTGCAAGGCATCCACATTTTGGGTCACCAGCCAGTACAGCTTTCCGAGTCTCTCCCAGTTGCTCAAGGCCCAATGTGCAGGGTTAGGCTGGAGGGAGGAGAACCAAGGCCAGCCTACAAAGTTTCTCGCCCAGTACCGCTGGCGGATTGGAGCACTCCGTAGAAAATCCCCATGCTGGATGGGTTTCCGGTCAGTGCGGGCATAGAGTCCCACCTTTTCTGACCTGTAGTCTGGGATGCCCGACTCAGTGGAGATTCCTGCCCCAGTCATCACCAGGAGTCTCTTGGACAGGGTGATGAAGCGCTGTAACTCTTTGACCTTCTCAGGGTCCAGAGGTGGACTTGGTGGCACAAATAACCCCGAGGATCCACGTGAGCTTTGCCAGCTGATCTTCACCAGCCAGCGGTCTTTTGCTGCCCTGAGAGTCCACCTGAAATTCATCCTGTTCTGGAGAGAAAGAAACCTGATGTGAGAAAACAGGTTTCAAAAACCAAGGCTTGTCAAAGGCTGTCTGGGTGGCTCTGTCTATTGAGTGTCTGACTTCAGCTAAGGTCATGATCTCAGAGTTAATGAGCTCAAGCCCCAAACAAGCTCACTACTGTCAGCGTGGAGACTACTTCAGATCCTCTGACCCCCACCCCGCCCCTCCCCTGCTTGCACTCTTTCTCTCAAAAATATACAAAACATTAAAAAATATATATATATACATATATGTATATATGTATATATATATATATATATATATAGGGGCACCAGGGAGGTTCAGTCAGTTAAGTGTATGACTTTGGCTCAGGTCATGATCTCACAGTTCATGAGTTTGAGTCCCCGTATCGGGCTTTGTGCTGACAGCTCAGAGCCTGGAGCCTGCTTCAGATTCTGTGTCTCCCTCTCTCTCTGACCCTCCTCTGCTCCCATTGTCTCTCTCTTTCTCAAAAATAAATAAAACATTAAAAAAATTTTTAAAAAGTCAAAAAAAGTTAAAGTTTTATATTTTATACTTATTTATATATTATATATGTTTACTATAGATAATATATATATGTGTATATATATATATATATATATAACCTAAGAAAGCTGAAACGAAAAACAGAACTGCCCTATGATCCAGCAATTGCACTATTAGGTATTTACCCAGAGGATACAAAAATACAGATTTGAAGAGGCACATGCACCCCACTGTTTATAGCAGCATTATCAACAATAGGCAAACTATGGAGAGACTCCAAATGTATATCAGTTGATGAATGGTTAAAGATGTGGTATGTATATATAATGGTGTATTATTCAGCCATCAGAAAGAATGAAATTTTGGGGCACCTGGGTGGCTCAGTCAGTTAGGTGTCTGACTCTGGATTTTTAGCTGAGGTCATGATCTCACGGTTTGTGAGTTTGAGCCCTGCCGGTGCAAAACCTGCTAGGGATTCGGTCTCCTTCTCTCTCTCTCTGCCCCTCCCCTCCTAGCACATGTTCCCCTCTCTCTCAAATAAATAAACAAACTTAAAAAAAAAAAAAGAATGAAATCTTGCCATCTGCAATGACGTGGAAGGGAGCTAGGATGTATTATGCTAAGCAAAATAAGTCACTCAGAGAAAAATACCATATAATTCCACTCATTTGTGGAATTTAAGAAACAAAACATATGAACATAAGGGAAGGGGGAGGAAAAAGAGAAGAGAGGGAAACAAACCACAAGAGACCCTTTTTAAAAAATGTTTTTAAAATGTTTATTTATTTTTGCAGGAGAGAGACACAGAGTGTGAGCAGGGGAGGAGCAGAGAGAGAGAGGGAGACACAGAACCCAAAACAGGCTCAAGGCTCTGAGTTGTCAGCACAGAGCCTGATGCAGGGCTTGAACTCAAAAACCACAAGATCATGACCTGAGCTGAAGTCAGACACTTAACAGACTGACCCACCCAGGCACCCCAACAAACCACAAGAGATTCTTAATGATAGAGAACAAATTATGGGTTGATGGAGGGATGTGGGTGGGAGATGAGCTAGATGGGTAATGGGTATTAAGGAGGGCACTTGTGATGAGCACGGGTGATGTATCTAAGTGAAGAATCACTGAATTCTCCTGAAACAATATAGCACTGCATGTTAACTAAAACAAACAAACAAACAAACTAAGGTAGCCATCAACTAACTGATGAATGGATAAACAAAATGGGGTCTATCCATACACGGAAATCTACTTATACACATGAAGTTCTGATATATGCTACAATATGGGTAAACACCAAAAACATGATCCTAAGTGTAAGAAGTCAGTCACAAAAGGACAAATACTATATGATTGATTCCACTTATATAAAATGTCCAAAATACACAAATGTATAGAGACAGAAAGCAAATTAGTAGTTGCCAGGGACTGGAAGATGTATCATAACTTTATTCTTTTTTTTAGTCTTTCCCTTTAGACTTTTTTTTTTAATTTCAAGGGTAATTAACAGACAGTATTACATTAGTTTCAGGTGTACAATTCAATGATTCAACAATTCTATAGGTTAGTCATTGCATACCACTTTAAGTGCATGCTTAATCCCCTTCACCCATTTCACCCCTCTTCTCATCTACTTTCCCTCTGGCAACCATCAGTTTGTTCTCTGTATTTAAGAGTCTGTTAAAAGTCCACCAACTGACGAATGGATCAAGAACATGTGTTGGGGCACCTGGGTGGCTCTGTCGGTTAAGTGGTCGACTTCAGCTCAGGTCATGATCTTACGGTTCATGAGTTCGAGCCCCGTGTCAGCTCTGTGCTGACAGCTCAGAGCCTGGAGCCTGCTTCAGATTCTGTGTCTCCTCTCTCTGCCCTTACCCTGCTCATGCTCTCTGTCTCTCAAAAATAAATAAACATTAAAAAAAAAAAAGGAACATGTGGTTTATATATACAATGGAATAATAGAATACTATTTGGCAATGAGAAAGAATGAAATCCTGCCATTTGTAGCAACGTAGATGTAACTGGAGGGTATTCTGCTAAGTGAAATAAGTCAGGCAGAGAAAGACAGATACCATATGTTTCATTCATATGTGGATCTTGAGAAACTTAACAGTAGACCCTGGGGATGGGGAAGGGGGGAAAAAAGGTACAGAGATGGAGGCAAACCACAAGAGACTCTTAAATACTGAGAACAAACTGAGGGTGAATGCAGGGTGGGGGAGACGGGTGATGGGCATTGAGGAGGGTACTTGTTGGGATGAGCACAGGGTGTTGTATGGAATTTATTTGACAATAAATTATATTTAAAAAATAAGTAAAGGACTATGCTGGAAAAAAGCTTGTTTTGGGGGTGCCTGGGTGGCTTAAGTCGGTTAAGTGTCCGGCTTTGGCTCAGACTGTGATCTCCCAGTTCATGGGTTTGAGCCCTGATTTGGGCTCTTCATGCAGAGCCCACTTGGGATTCTCTGTCTCCCTTTCTCTCTGTCCCTCCCCAACACACGTTCGTACTCTTGCTCTGTCAAAAATAAACATTTTTTAAAAAGGGTCTCGGGTGCCTGGGTGGCTCAGTCAGTTAAATGTCCAACTCTCAATTTCAGCTCAGGTCATGGTCTCACGGTTTGTGAGTTTGAGCCCCTTGTCAGGCTCCACTGGCAGTGAGGAGATTGCCTGGGACTCTCTCTCTCCCCCTTTCATTCTCTCTGCTCCAACCCCCTCCCCCACTCACTCATGCATGTGCATGCGTGCTCTCTCTCTCAAAATAAAGTTAAATTTTTGAGTCTATTTCTTTTTCTTCGTTTTTTCCCCTTACATTCCACATATGAGTGAAATCATGTGGTATTTGTCTGCCTTCTTTCACTTAGCACTATATCATACTCTAGATCCATCCATGTTGTTGCAAATAGCAAGATATCCTTCTTTTTATGGCTGAGTAATACTTTTGTGTGGAGTGTGTGTGTGCACGTGTGTGTGTGTGCGTGCGCTGACATCTTTATCCATTCATCTATGGACACTTGGGTTGTTTCTGTATCTTGGCTATCATAACTAATGCTGCAGTAAACACAGAGGTTCATATATCTTTTCAAATTAGTGTTTTTGTTTTCTTTGGGTAAATATTTAGTAGTGTAATTACTGGATCATAGAGTATCTATTTTTTAATTTTTAAGGAAACTTCATACTGTTTTCCACAGTGGCTGCACCAGCTTACATTCCCACAAATAGTGCACAAGTGTTCCGTTTTCTCCACATCCTTGCCCACGCTACTTATTTCTTGTGTCTCTGATTTTAGCCATTCTGTCGGGTGTGAGGTGATACCTCATTTATAGCTGAAAAGCAAAGGCAGCATCAGGGCATCAAGCATCAACAGCTTCCTCCACTGTCAGCATTATGAAAAGAGAGACAACCAGATTCTTCATAGAAGAACACCCCCCCACACACACACAACATGTGGTCTTGGAAAAAACAATTTTGAACTTGACAATGATCAAGTCTCTAGAGTTTATTAACAATTTATAGGAAATACACAGGCCAAAGCAATGTTAGATGGTATCTGTCAATCCATGAAGTTAAGACTATGGGAATCCACAGAAAAGACAAATCAACGTCTTCAACAAATAAACTGCAAGAGACAGAAATAGATCTGAACGGGGAATTATAGATTAAAGAGGTTTAAAGACCAACCAACTGTAATATGTGGGCCTTATTTGGAACTTTACATTGATAATTGGAAAATTGGGCATTAACTGATATTAAGAAATTATTGTTTTTTATATAAGGGGGCATCTGGCTGGCTCAGTCAGTAGAGCATGCAACTCCTGATCTCAAGGTTGTGAGTTCAAGCCCTACGTTGGTCTTTGAGATTACTTAAGGAAACAAAAAATATATATATTTTTTAAAGTGTTTTATGTATGACAAGTGGTATTGTGATTTTTTTTTTAGGTCTTCATCCTATAGGGGCGCCTGGGTGGCTCAGTCGGTTAAGCGGCCGACTTCAGCTCAGGTCATGATCTCACAGTTCCTGGGTTCAAGCCCCACGTCCGGCTCTGTGCTGACAGCTCAGAGCCTGGAGCCTGCTTCTGATTCTGTGTCTCCCTCTCTCTGACCATTCCACGCTCACGCTCTGTATCTCTCTCCCACAAAAATAAAGAAATGTTTAAAAAAGAAAATAAAATCTTCATCCTATAGAAGTTACATACTGAAATATTTGAATGAGATGATCTATCTGGAAGGGTTTATTTCA
The DNA here is from genome assembly GCF_006229205.1 of Suricata suricatta. Lineage (NCBI taxonomy): Eukaryota > Metazoa > Chordata > Mammalia > Carnivora > Herpestidae > Suricata > Suricata suricatta. The sequence goes on from NC_043713.1 coordinate 73,950,572, forward strand.
AAAATAATATAGAGGGGGCAGAGTAGATAGGCATATACTGTATAAATGAAACAAGATTAGCCACGAGTTGTTCATTTTTGTTTTTTTAATATGTTTAATTTTTAATTTATTTTTGAGAGACAGAGAGAGACAGCATGAGCAGGGGAGGGTCAGAGAGAGGGAGACACAGAATCTGAAGCAGGCTCCAGGCTCTGAGCTAGCTGTCAGCACAGAGCCTGACGTGGGGCTTGAACCCACAAACCACAAGATCATGACCTGAGCCGAAGCCAGACGCTCAGCCGACTGAGCCACCCAGGTGCCCCAAGTTGTTAATTTTTGAAGTGGGTGATAAGTCTATGAATGGTGTTCGTTATATTATTCTAGCTCCACAATAAAAATTTTTTTTTTTTTTTATATAGGGGCACCTGGGTGGCTCAGCCAGTTAAGTGTCTGACTTTGGCTCAGGTCATGATCTCACAGCTTGTGAGTTCGAGCCCCACATTGGGCTGTGTGCTGGTAGCTCAGAGCCTGGAGCCTGCTCTGGATTCTATGCCTCCTTCTCCCTATGCCCCTCCCCTGCTCACACTGTCTCTCAAAAATAACAAACAGAACATTAAAATATATATGTATATATATATATTTATTTTTTATGTTGTAAAGGCTCCACACCCAACGTCAGGCTTGAACTCACCACCCTGAGATCAAGAGTCACATGCTCTACCAACTGAGCCAGCCAGGGGCCCCCAACAATAAAAAACAAACAAACAAACAAACTCCTTAGGGGCACCTGGGTGGCTCTGTTGGTTGAGTGTCCAACTTCAGCTCAAGTCATAATCTTACAATTCGTGGGTTCAAGCCCCACATGGAGCTCTTGCTCACAGCTCAGAGCTTGGAGCCGCTTCTGATTCTGGGTCTCCCTCTCTCTCTGCCCCTCCCCTGGGTCTCCCCCTCTCTCTGCCCCCTCCCTGCTTGCCCCCTGTCTCTCAAAAATAAAAAAAATGTTAAAAACATTTTTTAAATAAATAAACATTACACAAATTTTTTTTAATTCCTTAGAGGGGTGTCTGGATTGCAAATGTCCTAATATGCCCAGGACAGTGGTACTGCAGAAGTGCCAAAAGCCATGAGATAAAATAAAATGCTTATATCTTTTGAATATTTTAAAGGCTTAAGAGATATGATCCAAAAAGTGAGGGGATAAAAAAGGAATGTAATACTTTGAAGAAAAGCTAAAATGTGGAGTGTTTTACCTTAAAGGTAGATAAAACTGTAATATCTGGACCATATCATCAGTCATACAGTATTTGGAGAAAACATATCTGAAATTAAATGTACAAAGTGAACTCGGATAGGTAACTTAAAAGTATACCTCCCTCATGTTGCCCTGAATCTAGACAAATATGAAAGCAAGGTACATGATTATCAACAGTACAGAGATAAACAAGGGCTAAGCTTAGCCTAAAAATATATAGACTTGGGGCGCCTGGGTGGCTCAGTCAGTTAAGCCTCCGACTTCGGCTCAGGTCAGATCTCACGCTCGTAGGTTCGAGCCCCGCGTCAGGCTCTGTGCTCACAGCTAGCTCAGAGCCTGGAGCCTGCTTCCAGTTCTGTGTCTCCTTCTCTCTCTGACCCTCCCCCTCTCATGCTCTGTCTCTCCTGTATCAAAAATTAATAAAAAAAAAGAACATTAAAAAAAATATATAAACTGTTAGGAAGGAACTGCAAATAAAGAAAAGCCTGGGTAGCACTGTCATTTCCCCAAAATAGTCCACCCTAACTGGGATTTGGGGGATTACTGACGAGATTTCAGTTTATATCTCTAAACTGCCAAACCGAAAGGTATCTGATAAGCAGCAAAGTTGCACACTGAAATATTTAGGGGATGGGTGATAAAAGCCAAAAACATACTGAGAAATGACTGGGGAATAGGAATTTGTTGCCATTGCACACAATGTTGTCCTCTTGAAGACAATATTTAGGTATTAGAGGAGAACAGATTTTTGCAAAATCTAAGAAGACTCTTCACCCAGACTATTCTACTTCCGGTAGCAGATTGCTGCTTATCTGAACAATCTATTAATAGTGAAGTTATCAGTAACTTCAGTATTTTGAGGGATGGGCCCCCAAATAAACAAGAATATCTTTCATTGGAAAGGTGTAGCCTCCTCCCCCGCCCCCTCCCCACACCTAGAGTGTATTTATAATCTTACTTCATAATCCAGATCAGTCTTTTGTAGAATTTGGGAGGGTGTGAGCTGGCTCAGGATGTGAGAACTCAAGAATGTACTAACCGCTAGGGCTTCAGGCTTATAGAGAAAACTGCCCCTTGCCAGGAGTGCACTACCTTCTTCCCCATTATCCCCCCCCGCCCCCCATCCCATCACGGCAAGTTTCAGGCTACCAATGGTTTAACAACTGGCTAGCAAGTTCCTGATGTGTAACAGCTGGGCTTCACCAGTAAAAACGGATTCCAGCCCCCCTTCCTGAGTCCTACGAAGTACAACCTAAAACAACAAGGTTCCCTTTTTAAATCTTTTTAGTAATTTGTTTTGGTCAAGAATTGCTAGGGGCGCCTGGGTGGCTCAGTCGGTTAAGCGTCCGGCTTCCGGCTTCGGCTCAGGTCACGATCTCACGGTTGGCGGGTTCGAGCCCCGCGTCGGGCTCTGTGCTGACAGCTAGCTCAGAGCCTGAAGCCTGTTTCGGATTCCATGTCTCCCTCTCTCTCTGACCCTCCCCTGCTCGCGCTGTCTCTGTGTCTCAAAAATAAATTAAAAATAAATAAATAAATAAATAAATAATAAAAAAAGAATTGCTTTAAAAAAAAAGAATTTCTAATACCTTCCACAAAATAAAATCTTGTCTCCACACTGGACTATTGCATAACAACCCAAGCCACTCTTGTCCTCTTGACCTCTTAAGAACCTACAGCCAGAGGTCTACTATGCTGTGGCCATCAGAATGAAATTAACAAAATGTTTGGTGAATCTTCCAAGACTTTTTGCATCCAAGAGAAACTGTACATTTTGGTTTATTAAATAAAATGGTGGAAGGGACTCTAAAAATGTGGATTAAAAAATTTTTTTTAATGTTTTATTTATTTTTGATACAGAGAGAGACAGAGCATGAGAGGGGGAGAGGCAGAGAGAGAAGGAGACAGAACCGGAAGCAGGATCCGGGCTCTGAGCTAGCTGTCAGCACAGAGCCTGACGCGGGGCTCGAACCCACGAACGTGAGATCTGACCTGAGCCGAAGCCGGAGACTTAACCGACTGAGCCACCCAGGTGCCCCTAAAAATGTGGATTTTAAAAAGGGAGTGTAAAATAAAAATTGGTAAAGCACGGCTCTAGCATAACATAAGGCCTATTCTGTCTGTCGCAATAAAACCTGGCAGGTCAGAAATAAACTTCTTATGAACTTCAAAAGAATAATATGCTACTCCCACTATCTTTTAATAGGGAATTGTATGTCTATGTCTAAAGACGTCTCCCCCAGAGGAATACACTTATAATTTTAGTTACTACCATCCTTTGGGAAACCGTGTGCTCCATAAACCTACTTCCTCGTTTATAAATCAGAAGTATTTCTTCATAAGCTAAGGAAGCATATTTGAATTCTAGTATGCCAGGTGTTGATGAAGTTGTTGCTCAGACTTTTCTGACTTTTGATTTTTTTATGGCTTTTGATTTTATTAATGTTAACTAAGCACATGCACATCTTTTACTCTACTTTTCCCATATTCTTTTAGTTTACCCTCAATTGCAAATGCAACGTTCTACCCCAGGTTTCTAACAAAGCTTTGACATATTACTTAACATAAAGCAGTTCTCTAGCGAGACACACGCCATATGTAAACATTGTTTTATGCCTGGTTTCCCAGATCTAGGTTCAGGACCTCAATTTCTCTAGACATTCCACAGCAACACTTGAACGGCTGAACAAATACAGTCTGGATTCCTGAGACCAAAAGGCTCGGGAGAACCCGCTGAAAACCCGTTATACTGGAACAGCTGCTCTCTGCCAGGTACTACTAAAGAGCAAAAAGTTAATATGGAATCTCTTACAACAAATCCACAACTTCTACAAAAAGCTGCAGCCCCTACGGAACACTTACCTTTCACACCTTAAGGAACACTTTACGTCTGACGACGCGACTAGCTGGCTCCTTTTGCATTTTGGGAAATGCAGTCCAGGAGGCAGAAATGATGCAAGGAAAACTACAAGTCCCACAATCCTCTGGGTGTCACAATTGAGGGATCCAAATTTGTGTGATAGCGCCACTATCTGCCTTTCCTGGTCAGAGGTGTTGAACCTTGATTCTCGAGGTGTGTCCGCCGTCTCCTAAGCCAACATGTAGTGTACCTTTGAGGGAAGTGGTTAGAGTTTTAAGAAGAGTGTGCTCAGTGCAAAATAGTACGTCTAAACAGAACTAAGTTATGAATTCATTGTTAAGATAGAAGCTTTACTAATGGATCCAGATTAGACTCATACTGAACTTCAGTGATTATGCTCCTTTGCACTCACTGTGAGGAAATCAGCTTCCCACCTTGCAGTGGGGTGTGAAAAAATACGTTACCAAATATCTGAAAAATTGATGTTTTTGCAGTTTATATGAAAATCTTAAGCCACATATAATATATAGTGAATAATGTGTTTACCCACTTGGCTTCTTCAATTTTATTCATGTTTGTGTTTTTATTACATTAACCAACATAGAGTCCAGGTCTCACTCCCAGAGGTTGATTTAATTGGTCTGGGGAGATGCCTGGGCGTCAAGACGGTTTACAAACTTCCCAGTTATTTCTAATGTTTTTAATAATGAGAAGCGCTGTTTTATACCATCACTTAATAAGACCTCAATCAATTTGTGTTCTAGAACATAATCAAAGGGCTGCTAACCTGGACCTGGAAGACCACTTCAGGAACCACTTCCCTCATTTTAAGGTAAACTGAAGCCCAGAAGTGTATTATGGAAGCTGGAGTCAGAGTGTGACTCCTTGGTCCTCTCATTGAATGTGTGGAGGTAAATTAAAGTCACTCAGTTTTGTAGTTTGGGAGCAATACCAACACAACGACTCAGGTCACGGTGCTAGGACAATCACCTGACATGACAGCCTTTTTGTGCCTTAGTTAACCCGACCACATTGACTGAAAGGACCAAAATGTAGACTGGAAATTTTTACTAAGTCAAAAAAAATTGCACTCAGGAATATTTCCTGCACACATGGGTATTTGATCAAAAACTTTTAAATTGCCAAAACACTGACATTTCCTCCCTCCGGCCAAATTTTATTAAGAAAAATTTCAAACCCATGTTTTTTTTTTTTTTTTTCAGTTTGCCAAGTAGAATGAGTATCATTAATTGAGAGACTGCCGGAGCACCTGGGTGGCTCAGTTGGTTAAAGCGCCCGGCTTTGGATCAGGTCATGATCTCGTGGTTCATGGGTTCAAGCCCCGCGTTGGGCTCTGTGCTGGTGGGTAGCTCAGAAACTGGAGCCTGCTTCAGATTCTGTGTCTTTCTCTCTCTCAGACCCTCCCCTGCTCACGCTGTCTCTCAAAAATAAATAAAAAGCATTTTAAAAATTGAGAGACTGCCCAATACAGGGCAATTGTGCTTGTAAGTCCCCCCAAGTCTAGTGTTCCTGGGAGAAGCTAGCTGACGTTTCCATTTTTCTTAGTGCTGGAAATTCATCCATGGAGGATGAAGTCCTCCAAGACAGCTGGTGAAACATACAATGTCACCACACCAGGAATTAATGACAAAGTCCTTGATTGGATCAAAGTAAAATAATCTAAAATTAGTCAAGTTGCTAGTCTTTTTTTTTTCTTGCTAATTTTTCCTACCCTGGCAGTTATGGCTGTGGGAAAAAAAAGCTACACATCAGCATCAAACAGGCCTTTTAAAGATGTAATTTTCGCATCTAGATGATGACTATATGAATGTTCACTGCGCAACACTTTGAACATTTCATGTTTGATTTTTTTTAAGATTTTAAACACTCCCTAGATTTTAAGTCACTCTAGGACCACCTGGGTGGTTCAGTCAATTAAGCCTCTGCCTCTTGATTTCTGTTCAGGTCATAATCTCATGAACCAAACCATGAGATCAAGTTGGCTTTAGCACAGAGCCTGCTTGGGATTCTCTCTCCTCTCTCTCTGCCCCTCTCCCCACTTTGCAAGTGTACACACACACTATCTCTCTTTCTCAAAAATAACTAATCTCTACACCCAAGCCAGGGATGGAACTTACAACCCCCAGATCAAGAGTCACATGCTCCACCAACTGAGCCAGCCAGGCGCCCCTCATGTTTGAAATTTTTTATAATAAAATATTGGGAGAAAAGTCACTCTCTTAGAGACTATTTACATCTTAACGAGTAACAAAAACCAAAGGTATTTTGGAGAATATGGTTCAAGGACAAAAAGTCCAGATAAAGCTTTCTGACAGCTTTCCACTTGCCAAGGGAAAAACAGGCTGTGGGAGTGAAAGTTACTTCAAACTTTGTGAACTGTGGACATTTCTATGAAAATAGCCTTCTCCAGTCTATCTCCTCTGAATTAAGGTGTCCAACAGAAAACCCTTGGGGATTAAAAAAGAATTACTGTGTTACCCAGAAATTCCACTTCCAACCATATACAGAAATAAATTGAAAATAAGGATTCAAATGGATATTTGTATGCCACTGTTTGTAGAAGGATTATTCACAAAAGCCAAAAGGTGGGAACAAAGCGGATTCATAGAATAATGGATCGGCAATAAAATTCCATACAATAGAATATTAGCCATAAAGAGGAATGAGATTCTGATATATATACAACATGTACAGATCTTAAAATAAGCCAGACAGGTGCGTGGCTTGCTCAGTCGGAAGGGCATGCAAATATTGTATGATTTTGTTTATGTGAGTCTTACTGGAGTCAAATTCATGAAGACAGAAAGTAGAATAAAGTTGCTAGGGGCTGGGAGAAGGAGAAATGGGGTGGGAAGTTAGTGTTTAGTGGGAACAGTTTCGATTTGGGAAGATGAAAAAGTTCTGCAGAGGTATAGTGATAACGATTGCAAACAATGTACTTAATGCCACTGAACTGTATACTTAAAAATGGTTAAAATGGTACATTTTATATTATGTATAGTTTACCACATTTTTTAGAAAAAATTATTATATTATGTATGGTTTACCACAATGTTTTTAGAGAGGATAGTTACTCTGTGAATCAGGAGCCAAAGGAATATCATGCTGATATAGCCCATTTTTCATCTGCCCTGATTCATTCTATGAATTAAGTTATTAGCATATTTCCTCCCATAATGCTTTGCTTCAGGCTCCATCAAAGCTTAGTTAAGTGAAATCAAGAAAGAAATCCTTAGAAACAGCTCATGCATTTTCAGAAGATCTTCATATGTCTGTATAATTTTCAACCTTAAGAATAATTGATAGTTTTTCCGTGAGGCTCAAAAATCGCTTTTCTGTAATAGGAAGCTTGCCTACTAGGGATGATGAGTAGGGGGTGTTATTCGGTAGCTTTGCGCAGTGGCAGTATCGTAGCCAATGAGGTTTATCCGAGGCGCGATTATTGCTAATTGAAAACTTTTCCCAATACCCCGCCGTGACGACTTGAAATATAGTCGGCATTGGCAATTTTTGACAGTCTCTACGGAGACTGAATATCTTGGTTAAAGGAAAGGTAGCTTTCGTTCTTCTGATATAAGTGGTGAGAAACAAGTCCAAAATGGATTGGAACTCTATTGTTACCTTAGGGAGATGTTCTGTTTCAGATTAACTTTATTTCTTGGGGGAGTCAGCAGTTGTTAGGTAGTTCCGATTCTATCTTTTTTTCCAAACTGCCGTTTTCTTTATTGTTTCTTGCGATTGTACGAATGCTTGTTGTGACCCTTTGCCCCCCGACGCTGTAGATTGCTAATTGTCCTTTTTCAGTTCTGACTTTCCCCGTCTTCCCGCTCCTCAGTTTTTTACTCAAAATTTAAGTCGAACGTGGTCCTCTCTGTGATGTCATGGCGATTTGCATAAGATTACCCAGCATCCCTAGCGAATACACTTTCACTTCCAAAATCTGAATAATCGAGATGAGTTGATCCAACAACAAGAAGCCTCCTGTGCAGACTGGCCTTAAATATAACAGCTGGAAGCGTAACGCATCATATACACGAATTCGCTGGCAGTCACTCACCCTCACTGTAAAGGTAGTTGTCATCTGTGGGGGAGCAGGGTGCGTGCTCACAGTCTCCAGCTTTGCGCAGTGGCAGTATCGTAGCCAATGAGGTTTATCCGAGGCGCGATTATTGCTAATTGAAAACTTTTCCCAATACCCCGCCATGACGACTTGAAATATAGTCGGCATTGGCAATTTTTGACAGTCTCTACGGAGACTGAGTTTTTCTGTGTTGAAAGTAAGCTATTAGTAAGTTACCTATGTGACCGCCCAGTACTGGATTTCAAGCTTTGTAGCTTATGGTTTTACAAATTGTCCTGGCGCGATTAAGTAAAGTCCAAAAATGTGCTGTTTTATGTCGTCTCTATTTCGGTGAAGGGAGAGTTACTTATTTTATATTCCACGTGGCCAATCTTCTTGAGAGTCACGGGTTTTCGAAGATGGAAGGGGGTCCTGAGTTTTTTCACCTGTAAGTAGCATTTTAAAACAACCGAGAGGAAAAAGACAGTACAATTATTTACTCAGGTCCCATTATGGATTTCGAGGCAGAGCTGTGTGCTGTCAACTAAGTCACCTTAACCCTAGTGGTGTACTGGATTCCGCTGCACCGGCTGCCTCTAGTCTTGTTCTCCTTTAGGAGTCCAGGAGTGTCCCAGGACAAACACCCTCAGGAGTCCCACCCCTGCTCATGGCAGGTCCCTCTGGACATGCTCAGGCCATCATCCATCAAAAACTCTGGTCTGTAAGCAAAAGGATTTGGTTTTTAATGGCTAAGGTGAAGGACAGGTATCTATTGCTTTAGGGCGACCTTGGGGAAAACCGCCCATCAGTAAATTAGACCCAATCCCTGTTTCAGGGAGTTCACAGGTTTTTGTTGTTGTTGTTTTACATTTTTTAAATTTTTATTTATTTTTGAGAAACAGAAAGAGCTCAACAGGGGAGGGTCAGAGAGAGAGAGGGAGATACAGAATCTGAAGCAGGCTCCACAGGCTCTGAGCCAGCTGTCAGCACAGAGCCCGACACGGGGCTCAAACCCACAAACCGTGAGAGATCATGACCTGAGAGCTGAAGCCGGACGCTTAACAGACTGAGCCACCCAGGCGCCCCAGGGAGTTCACAGTTTTGAGACAGACAACAAATAAGTAAACAAACAGGTAAAGTAGAAAATTACAGAGTAGTTCAGTGCTATGAAGAAAATAACCAGGGAGATGTAGTGGAATCATCATTCCTTTTTTTTTTTTTAAACAGCTCTTTTGAGTTATAATTGACATTCAATAAACCACACTTTTTTTTAAGCATACAATTTTATAAGTTTTGAGACATGTACACGCAGGACACCATTACAATACAGAGAATGAACACATTCATCACTCCCTCCCCGCCTCCCCACTTCCCTGTCTCCCACCTCCCCCTACTCTTCCCACTCCCTTCTGTCACTATAGTTGGCGTTTTCCAGAGTTCTATAGAAATGGAGTCATAGAAATGGAGTATATGACTTTTGGAGATTGACTTTTTCACCAAACATAATGTCCTTGAGGTCCATCCAGGTTGTTGCATGGATTAATAGTTCATTCCTTTCTCTTGCTGAGTAGTATTCTGTTTATGGAAGTACGGGAGTTGGTTCCACCATTCACCCTTTCAAGGACATGCGAGTTATTTCTAGTATTTTGCCATCACCAATAAAGCTCCTAAGAATATTCGTGTACTAGTTTTGTGTGAGCAAGGGCCCCTGGCTGGGACTTTTAGATCAGTCAGTAGAGCATGAGACCTTTGATCTTGGGTCATGAGTTCAAGCCCCTTGTTGGGCCTAGAGCTTACTGAAAAAGGAAAAAAAGGGGAGCCTGGGTGGGTCAGTTGATTACGTGTCCGACCGTAGATTTCGGCCCAAGTCATGATCTCAAGGTTTGTGGGCGCAGGCCCTCCCACCCCTCCCACCTTGAGCTCTATGTTGGTAGTGTGGAGCCTGCTCAGGATTCTCTCTCTCTCTCTCTCTCTCTCTCTCTCTCTCTCTCTGCCCTTCCCTTGCTCAAGTGCCGTCTCTCTCTCAAAAAACATTTTTTTTTAAAGAGAAAACCACCAAGTTTTGTGTAAGGCATAAAATTTTAATTCTTGGGGTGCCTGGGTGGCTCGGTTGAGCATCCGACTTTGGCTCAGGTCATGATCTCATGGTTTGTGGGTTCGAGCCCTGGGTCAGGCTCTGTGCTGACAGCTAGCTCAGAGCCTGAAGCCTGTCTTCTGATTCTGTCTCTCCCTCTCTCTCTCTCTGTCCCTGCCCTGCTCACTCTCTCTCTCTTTCTCAAAAAATAGATAAAACATAAAATTTAAAAAAAAATTTTAATTATCTGGGCCATATTGGAAATTACATGTTTAATTTTGTAAGAAATTCCCAGATTACTTTCTAGAGTGACTGAATCACTTTTCTTTTTTAAAGTAGGTTCCATGTCCAACATGGGGCTTGAACTCATGATCCTGAGATCAAGGGTCACATGCTCTACTGACTGAGCCAGCCAGGCACCCCGACTTTATTTTCCATGTGAAGTCTTTTAAAATCTAGACACGTCTCTCTGCCTTTTTTCTTTCCTTCATGATATTGATTTTTTTTTTTTTGAAGAATCCAAGACAGGTGTCTTGTAGAAGCCCCACATTCTGACTCCATCTGATTGTGTTCCCAACGTGTTGATTAACGTATTCCTTTGTCATCGTATATTTCCTGTAACCAAGACTTCCCAGCTTGATTAGATTCGAGAGAACTTTAAAGCTGGCTCTGTGAACTTTTACTGCATCTTCCATTTTTCAGTGATGCTGAACTTAAGCACCTGGTTAAGACAGTAACTGCTCTCTTTACTGTAAAAGTGATCAGTAATCTGGGGAATGAACACTTGCTGCAGGGACCATTTAATACTGAAAACCCTTTGCTTTCCTTGATCACTCTCCTCTACTGCTTCCTGATCAGCCAGCAAATCTGGCTGAGTAAGATAAATTAATGCCGCTCCTCTAGAACCCAGGATAGGTCTCCTAGGACTGGGGAAGTACCCTGCATTTAGGACCTATGATCCCAGAACTCAAGAAGTGTCCTCAGATAAGCCAATGTATCAGAACTGAGTGAACCTGATGGAAAGAAGAGGTCAGTGATAATTGCTAAGAGGGGCATCCGGGAGACCCCATGTTCAGAATTTCAAGAGCAGCCAGGTGTGCTATCCACAGGCTGAAATTTCAATATAAATATCTTTGATTGTATGATCAGGAAATGCACCCCAACCCTTTCTTTCCACCTTAGCTGGTTGCCAAGGTGGCTAATCAGGGTATCAAACGAGGCGTGAAGGAAATAGAAGACGGTGCTCCTTCCCATGGCAACTTTTGTGTTGACCAGAATGTCAGATGATGCTCGGCAAACACTGACCCATGTGGCGTGGGCTTGTGTGTGGTAGGGATTTGCTTAGAATTTATAATAGCAAGTAAGTAAAATAATGACTAACTGGTAAGCAAACACAAGAGGGAAAAGCATCCAGGGGCGCCCGGGTGGCTCAGTCGGTTAAGCATCCGACTTTGGCTCAGGTCATGATCTCACGGTTTGTGGTTTTGAGCCCTGTGTCGGGTTCTGCGCTCACAGCTCAGAGCCTGGAGCCTGTCTTCAGATTCTGTGTCTCCCTCTCTCTTTGCCCCTCCCCCACTCATGCTCTGTTTCTCTCTGTCTCAATAATAAATAAATATAAAAAAGTTTTTAAAAAATTAGCTGTTTTAAGGTGAATCCATATTGTTAGCTGCTTCACAACCTAACTTTTTTTCTGGTTTCAAAATTATTGCATGTTTGTATGTAAAACCCAAGCATTACATATATATAATATATATGAAGAGACAGCCAAAGACCCCACTACTACCACCATAATTCCACTTCAACTGCTAGAAGAGAAAGCCACAGGTCAGACTATTCCTCCAAATTGTTCTATTTCTATATCAACATAATTATTAACAAACATTGACTTATACTCTACATACAGTTCTGCCACTTCCTTTTCCTTTCTGCTAAATAATATCTTGCGGACATATTTTCCATGTTAGTACATAGCTCCCCTCTTCCTGCATGGATATATCCCATTTCAGCTGACCAATCCCCTATGCATGGGCATTTGGGATGTTTCCAGCTTTTCCTGAATATAAGCAGTGCTCCCATGAACATCCTTGGATGTACAGCCTTGCTGCTCGTGGGATCTTTCTAGGAACATTCTGTTAAGTCTGATTGGCTGCACAAAGGCCATGCATATTCTGCATTTTGAGACATGTCCCCAAGTCAGCTTCCCCAAAGCTATTCCAATGTATTCACCCACAGAGCCACATAGGAGAGCATCTGGAGAATGTTTGATGAATATGTTTGGATGTGCTCCGCAGGGTTCACAGGACTCCACCCGGTTAGGGAAGGAAAGAGGGAGGGACATACAATCTTCTTAGGGTTCAAGTCACTGCAGACTGTCTGTTAGAATCCCTGGCTTCTCGAGGGTAAAAATATTTCATGCCAGAGGGGCCATCAGTGTCTGTCTCAGAAGAGAGCTGGCTCTCCACTGCTGGAGAAATTAAGACCAAGTGACTTTCTTCTGTGAAGCTTTGAAGCCAGACTTTCTGGGTTAAAATCCTTACTCCACTATTTGCTACCTATGTGATCCTAGGCCACTTCAACTTCTCTGTGCCTCAGTTTCCCTGGCTGTAAAAGGAGTGTCGGGGTCTCATCCATCTCAGAGGCCAGAGGGTCTCCACCCTGGCTGTGCCCAAGAATCGGCTGGTGAGCTTTTAAAAATCCTGATGTCCAGGCTGCATTCTAAGCCAATTAAATCCGAATTTCTGAGGTCTCGTGTTCTGGGCAAAAATGTACCTATTTTAAAGTTTCCCAGATGATTCTGATGTGCCATAGAATTTTGTGAGTATTGAATGATATTGTGAGTATTGAAAGAAAAGTGTTTCTGCTGGTGACTGACACAGAGTTGAATGCTTTGGTGGGGGTTGTGGGACCCATTATCCAAGCCTGGGTGGTGGTCAGGGAAGGCTTCCTGGAGGCGGGGTTAGCTGAGCTGTGACCTAAAGGAGAGGAGTTACCCTGGACAAAGAGGACAGGATGAACTTTAGCAGGAGCACCAGCACCTGCAGGCATCTGGAGCCTGGGGGACGTGGCCTCAGAGCAATTGAAAGTCATTCCCTGTGACTGGAGCTGAGAAGGGAGAAAGTAGACACATTGGGTCCCCTGAGGTTAGAGGTCATGGAAAATCACTTGGTTTTATGCTGGTGTCCTGAAGGATTATTTCAGCAGGAAGGCAAGAGACCCAGACCACACCTTCCCTTCTAAGTCAGAGGCAGCAGAGCCTTCCTGAGGCACTGTGTCCAAGCCGGCTGAGGGGCTCCAACTTGCCAACAAGCAGCAACTCCATCCCAAGCTCCCATTCATGAGCCCGCCCCTGGACTCTCCAGTCAGAGAGGCCTGGCTTTGAATCCTGACATTGCTACTTTGTGCCTAATGTGGCCTCCGTGGGTGACTTTTCTTACAAGCTGCAGTTTCCTGGCCTGTAAAACAGACATGAAATCCCCATTAGATTTTTGAAAGAATTGAATTGGATGATGTAGAAGATAGCATGGTGCATCCCACATGTCAAACAAATATTTCCAATGATAATCATTATTCTTTTTTAAAAATAATTATTGGGACCCCTGGGTGGCTCAGTCGGCTAAGTGTCTGGCTTCGGCTCAGGTCATGATCTCATGGTTCGTGGGCTTGAGCCCCGTGCCAGGCTCTGTGCTGACAGCTCAGAGCCTGGAGCCTGCTTCAGATTGTGTCTCCCTCTCTCTCTGACCCTCCCCTGCTCGTGCCGTCTCTGTCTCTCAAAAATAAATAAAAAATAGAAAAAAAATTTTAAAAATAAAAATAAAAATAATTATTATTCTGGGGCACCTGGGTGGCTCAGTCGGTTAAGTGTCTGACTTCGGCCCAGGTCATGATCTCCTGGTCTGTGAGTTCGAGCCCTGCATTGAGCCTGCTTCAAAACCTTTGTCCCCTTTTGTCTCTGCCCCTCCCCCACCGGTGTTTTCTCTCTCCCTATCTCTCTCTCTCTCTCTTTCTCTCTCTTTCTCAAAGTGAATAAATTTTTAAAATAAAAATAAAAATAATTATTCTAAATAATTATTCTGTAATAATAAGTATTAATATGATTAATAATGTTCATGATCTTGTTTCCACAAACCTTTGGTGGCTCAATAGACTCTCAAGTCTGTCCTTTTCTCTCCCCACCCTAAAGTCCCACTTTGATTCTCCCACGACAATTACAGCTTCAGTTTCTCTCAGTGCTTTTCTTGCATTTTTCTTGTTGAATTTACATAACAACCTTGTTATTCAAATAAAACCTTGTTTTATTATCCAGATTTTACAGTTAAGGCAACAGAGGCTCAGAGAGGTTAAGCCACTTGCCCCAAGTCCCCCAGCTACAAAGTATCAGACCTGCAACCTCATACACATTCACTGATGAGAACACTGAGGCTCAGAAAGATGAGATATCATGCCCAAGGTCACACACTTGGCAGGTGGCAGGGCTGCGATTTAAACTGAAGTGGATTCACCCTCTAAGCCAGCTGGGGAGATAAGCAGGCAAGGTTGGAACCTTTCATTCTTGCTGCCCTTATTGGGGGGCTCTTTTGAACACCAGCCCCTTCTGGAATGCCCTTCCCGCCGCCTGGCTTCCAGTCTTCAAAACTCAGGTCCATGTTCAGTCTTTTCCAGGAAATATTTCCAAACCTCAACTGAATCACTCTTAAACTGCTAATTCCCCTTCATGTTAACATCTGTAGTGTCATTTTTACAATGTAATTTTATGTTTTATTTTAGAGAGAAAGGGGGTGCACAAGGAGGGGAGGGGCAGAGAGAGAAAGAAAGAGAGTCCTAAGCAGGCTCCATGCTCTGTGTGGAGCCTGATGTGGGGCTGAAATCAAGAGTGGGATATTCAACCCACTGAGCCACCCAAGCACCCCAGTATCTTATTTTTATTTTATTTTTTATTTCTATTTTTTAAATGTTTATTTATTTTTGGAAGAGAGAGACAGAGTGTGAGTGGGGGAATGGCAGAGAGAGAGAGGGAGACACAGAATCTGAAGCAGGCTCCAGGCTCTGAGCTGTCAGCACAGAGCCCAGTGCAGGGCTCAAACCCACAAATCATAAGATCGTGACCTGAGCCCAAGTTGGATGCTCAACTGATAGAGCCACCTGGGTGCCCCTGTATTTTATTTTTAAAATATTAATTCATTATGGGAATAGGTAAGATCACATATGTGGTTCAAAGTTCAGAAGATTCAATGGGGAGGCTGAGTGGCTCCATTGGTTAAGTGTCCAACTGTTGATTTCAGCTCAGGTCATGGTCTCATGGTTCATGAGATCAAGCCCACGTCAGGCTCGGTGCTGATAGCACAAAGCCTGCTTGAGATTCGGTCTCTCCCTCTTTTTCTGCCCCTCCCACTCACTTCTCTCTCTCTCTCAAAGAAAAAAGAAAGTTCAGAAGACTCAAAAGAGTATTTAGTGAAATTGTCTTCCCACTCCTGACCCCAACCACTTTGCTCCCACTCTGACCCTCTGCCAGTTAACACAAGTGTTTATGGATTCTTCCAGATCTCTCAGCATATAGGAGCATCTCATAAACAAGTATATTGTTTCCCACTTTCCCCCACAAATGATACACATGTGACACACAGTGTTCAGTTTTATTTTATTTTTTTTTTTAGATCTTGGAGACTGTTTCATATTAATACATAATGATCTTCCTGGTTCTCTTCTGTGGCTACACAGTTTTCCATTGTAGGCCTGTAGGTAGTTTATGTAACCATTCCCCTGTGGATGGACATTGGGTTGTTTCCAGTCTTCTGCTCTCAAAAACAGCATTGCAGGGGCGCCTGGCCAGCTTGGGAGAATGCGTGGTTCTTGGTCTCGAGGTCATGAGTTGGAGCCCATGTAGAATGTACAGATTTCTTAAAAACTAAATCTTAAAGGGGGCGCCTGGGTGGCTCAGTCAGTTAAGCGTCCAACATCAGCTCAGGTTGTGATCTTGTGGCTCATGAGTTCAAGCCCCACCTTGGGCTCTGTGCTGACAGCTCAGAGCCTGGAGCCTGCTTTGGAATCTGTGTCTCCCTCTCTCTCTGCCCCTTACCCCCTCTCAAAAATGAATGAACATTTAAAAATATTTTTTATTTATTTTTTTAATAAAATCTTTTATTTATTATTGAGAGAGAGAGAGAGAGAGAGAGAGACAGTGCGAGCAGGGGAGGGTCATAGAGAGAGGGAGACACAGAGTCTGAAGCAGTCTCCAGGCTCTGAGCTAGCTGTCAGCACAGAGCCCGATGCAGGGCTCGAACCCATGAAACGTGAGATCATGACCTGAGCTGAAGCTGGCGCTTAACCAACTGAGCCACCCAGACACCCCTAAAAAATATTTTTTAAATTAAGTATTTAAAAAACAAACAAAAACAGCACTGCAGCTGAGGCCCCAGTACCTGAGACTTTGCTGTCAGTCTAGGAAATTCTGTGAACAGTATGCAGTGGAGTGGCTGGGGCTGGGGTCCCGTCCTGATCATGCAATAACCCGCAGCTCGGGCTACACGTCTCTTTGTGCCTTTCCTTCTTTCAAATAATACTTACTGAACACCTTCCCTTCTGGACACTGGTAAGCCCAGTCCCTCTTCTCAGAGTGCTGACACTTCCATGGGGGGAGGGAGAGACACATAATCTACAGGCAAACAAATAAATATAGAACATAATGTCAAAAGGTGAAAGTAAATAAAATAAACCAGCATAAAGGGATATAGCGTCTGACAAGGGGGTAAGAGAGTGTAGATAAAATGTCCAGGACCCACAGAGGTGACTCGTGAAATGAAACCTCAGTGGTGAGCAGGAACAGCTGTTCCAAGATCTGGGAAGAACATTCCAGAAAGAGTCTCACAGCTGTGAAGACCTCAAAGTCAGAACTAGTTTGCCGTGCTCGAGGGACGTAACGGAGCAGCACGAATCAGGGGAGACTGGAAGAAGACAAGATCCGGGGTGCAGCCTTGGAGATCCTCGTGAGGATTTGGGGTCTGTTCTCAGTGCAACAGGAAACCACTGCATTGGTGAAGCAAAGGAATGATAATGTGACAATGTACATTTTTTAGACATTACTTTGTGACCCAGCCATTCCACTCCTAGGTAAATTATCTAAAGAACTGAAAACATATGTCCACCTGAAGACTTCTCTAAGAATGTTCATAGCAGCTGAATTCCTAGTAGCCAGAACTGGAGGCACAGCCCAAATATCCTTCAGTAGGATGGCAGGGAACCAAAGTGTGGCACGTCCATGCAGAGTGTGGCACATCCATACAAAGGAGTACTACTCAGCAATAAAGAGGAGCAAACTCGGGGTGCCTGGGTGGCTCAGGTCATGATCTCAGGATTTGTGAGTTCAAACCCCTTGATGGTGTGGAGCCTGCTGGGGATTCTCTCTTTCTCCCTCTCTTTGCCCCTCTCCCACGCACAGGCACACACTCTCTCTCTCAAAATAAATAAACATTTTTAAAGTTTAATTTTGAGAGAGAGAGAGAGAGATTGAGCAGGGGAGGGGCAGAGAGAGGACAAAGGATCTGAAGTGGGCTCTGGACTGACAGCAGAGAGCCTGATGCGGGGCTCAAACCCACAAACCATGACATCATGACCTGAGCCGAAGTCAGACGTTTAACTGACTGAGCCACCCAGGCACCCCTAAACATTTCTTTTTAAAAGGAGCAAACTCTTGGTACATATAACGTCGATGAATCTCAGGAACATGCTGAGGCAAAGAAGCCATACCTCCCATACCCTGCAAAAAAGAGAGAGAGAATATATATTGTATGATTCTGTTTCTATAAGTACATTATAAAGAAAATGCATAGTAATCTCTAGTCACAGAAAGCAAATCAGTGGTTACCTGGGGCCAGCAGTCAGAGGACAGGGGATGAAGTGCAAGGGGCAGGAAAGAGCAATGGAATGTTCTGTATCTTGATTGAGGCAGTGGTTACATGGATGTCAAAGCCCATTAAACTAGTACACTTGAAACAGGTGCGTCTTATTAGGTATAAATTATACTTCAATAAATTTGATTAAAAAATTTTTTAACATTTATTTATTTTTGAGAGGCAGATTATGAGGAGAGGAGCAGAGAGAGAGGGAGACACCAAATCTGAAGCAGACTCCAGGCTCTGAGCTGCAGCACAGAGCCCGGCACAGGGTGCTCAAACCCACAAACTGCGAGATCATGACCTGAGCCGGAGTGGGACGTTCAACCGACTGAGCCACACAGGCGCCTCTAAATTTGATTTTTTAAAGTGCTTATTTTTGAGAGAGAAAAGAGGGGTGGGGCAGAGAGAGAAAGAGAATCTCAAGCAGGTTCTGCACAGAGCCCGATGCGGGGCTTTAACTCATGAGCTGTGAGGTCATGACCCGAACAGAAATCAAGAGTCATTCGGTTAAGCTAATTTAAGAGCCACCCAAGCACCTTAATAAAGTTGATTTTTATTTATTTTTTATTAAAAAAATTTTTTTTAATGTTTTATTTATTTTTGATATAGATGGAGACAGAGCATGAGAGGGGGACCGGCAGAGAGAGAAGGAGACACAGAATCCGAAGCAGGCTCTAGGCTCTGAGCTAGCTGTCAGCACAGAGCCTGACGTGGGGCTCGAACCCATTAACGTGAGATCTGACCTGAGCTGAAGTCGGAGGCTTTAACCGACTGAGCCACCCAGGTGCCCCTAAAGTTGATTTTTAAAAAAGGATAACGGGGGGCGCCTGGGTGGCTCAGTCGGTTGAGCGTCCGGCTTCGGCTCAGGTCATGATCTCACAGTTCGTGGGTTCAAGCCCCGCGTTGGGCTCTGTGCTGACAGCTCAGAGCCTGGAGCCTGCTTCAGATTGTGTCTCCCTCTCTCTCTGACCCTCCCCTGCTCACGCTGTCTCTCTCTGTCGCTCAAAAAAAAAAAAAAAAAAAAAAAGGATAGCATTGGCTTATGGGTGGAAAATAGACCCCAGGAACCCAGTTTGGAGCTGAGCGCAGTAATCCCAGGTAGTGGGTTGGCTGCCCCTAGAGAGATGGCGTTGGAGGGGGAAACAGGGGAGGGACGCGGATTACCCCCAATAGGTGGTGGGCAGGACTGGCTGTGGGAGGTGAGGGGCCGGGGGACTGGTGATGACTTCCAGGTGTGCACCTGTCAACACGTGGGGCCGTTAGCTGACATGGGGACACGGAGGGTGGAGCAGCTTTGGAGGGGAAACCCACCCCCCTTCATCCACAGAAAGCCTGGACAGTCTCTTGAGATGCCTTCTGCTTCTTTGTGTGGAATCCCTCCCTTCGCAGGCAGGTGTGGAGTGGTCCGTCACCGAGAAGAAGCCTCACTACTGCCACCTTACGGAGGAGACTGGTGACGGGGAAGCCGGGATTTCAGCAGAGCTGTTCCATTGTTCCGTTTCCCCAGAGCGTTTCTCTGCGCAGCTCAACTCCTTCAACGACACAGTGACCTTGAGGAGCCGCCGCGCAAGGGGAAGCGTCCCCAGCTCCACCACCAGTTTTGCTGTCACTAAGAATCCACTGTGCTGTAACTCCAACTAATTATTTCTCTGTAAATGACTTGCTTTTTATTTACCTAAATTGCGATAGAAAAACATCCATATATGCTTGGACCTGCACACTTCAAACCAGTGTTGTTCACGAGTCAGCGGTAGTGGTTTTGTGGGCTAATTAGGTAATTTTCTAATACACGTGAGTAACGACTAAAATAAGAAATCTCGGAGTGCCTGGGTGGCTCGGTCGGTTAGGTGTTCAACTTTGGCTCAGGTCATGATCTTGTGGTTCATGAGTTCAAGACTCGTGTTGGGCTCTGTGCTGACAGCTTGGAGCCTGGAGCCCCTACTTAGGATCCTGAGTCTCCTTCTCTTCTGCCCCTCCCCCGCTCATGCTCTGTCTCTTTCTCTCTCTTAAAAAGAAATAAACATTAAAAATTAAAAAAAAAAAGAAATCTATACCTGGGTACCATTTACTCATCTTTCATCCCTCGGGTGGTACTTGTACCCATCTGCTGGGGGATTCTTCAGGGGGTCACTCTAAAGTGCCGTGTGCTAGTTGGTGCTCACGAAATATCGATTATACATTTGTCTGGACACAGCTGGGGTGGACAGCACTTTGTCAACACTCAGCAAAAACACGAACAAACAGAGCACTTAACTTCCGATATAGCACTTCCACTCCTAGGAAACAATCTTCAGGAAATAAGGATGCACATCAAGATTTTTTTATTACGGACATTTAATTTTATCTTTTAGTTGATCTTTTTTTTCCCCCTAAATTTCTTCCTACAGTGAACAACAACCATAAAGAAAATGTCCACATCTATATTGTAAGCTCTGGAGTTTACTTCTCTAAAGTTTTTAAAAAAATTTTATTTATTATTTTTATTTATTTATTTTGAGAGAGAGAGGGAGACAGAGAGAGCAAGTGAGAGCACCAGGTAGGGGCA
Organism: Suricata suricatta; assembly: GCF_006229205.1. NCBI lineage: Eukaryota > Metazoa > Chordata > Mammalia > Carnivora > Herpestidae > Suricata > Suricata suricatta. The sequence continues at coordinate 73,971,249 of NC_043713.1, forward strand.
GAGAGAAAGGGAGAGAGAAATCCCAAGCAGGCTCTATGACATCAGCGCAGAGCCCAGGGCTTGAACTCAAAGCAATGAGATCATGACCTGAGCCAAAATCAAAAGGTAGATGCCTAACTACCTCAGCCACACACATGACTCATCTTTCTAAGTCTTCCTCTCCCTTTGAATCCCTTCTTGCTCATGCCAATCATGCACTGTTGAGACGCGGTCTCTGCCTTCCTGGCATCTAGAGTCTAGTATGAGATGGGTAGATGCAAAAGACGATTGCACAGGAACTGTTTAATTCTTTTTTTTAATGTTTTATTTATTTTTGATACAGAGAGAGACAGAGCATGAGAGGGGGAGGGTCAGAGAGAGAGGGAGACACAGAACCGGAAGCAGGCTCCAGGCTCTGAGCTAGCTGTCAGCACAGAACCTGACGCGGGGCTCAAACCCATGAACGTGAGATCTGACCTGAGCTGAAGTCGGAGGCTTTAACCGACTGAGCCACCCAGGCGCCCCAGGAACTGTTTAATTCTAACTGTCAGGACTGCTTCCGGGGTGCTAAAAAAAGATCTTAATAACAGGGGCCCTGCAGGTCAGGGAGGGATTTTCTAAGGAAATGGCTTTTAAGTTGAAATTCCCCAAAATAATGATGCCAACTCATATTTAAAGGCTGCGCTGTCCCACAGGGTCCCCACTGGCCACATGTGGCTACTGAGCACTTGGCATGTGGCTCGTCAAACTGAGACGTACTCTAGGTGCACAATACACACTGGATTTGGAAGATTTCCGTGAAAAATAAAAAGTGAGAAATCTCTGATATTGTTTATACTGATTAAAATTGAAATGAGGGGCACCTGGGTGGCTCAGTCGGTTAAGCCACCAACTTCAGTTAGGTCATGATCTCACGGTCCGTGGGTTCGAGCCCCGTCTCGGTCTCTGTGCTGACAGCTCAGACTCTGGAGCCTGCTTCCGGTTCTGGGAGGAGACTATTCATCTTTCCGCAGAGGAGGAAAGCTGAGGTGCAGAGCAAATGGCCAGAAGTTCATCACCAGCAAGGTGCATAGCTGGGGTATGAACCTGGGTGGAGTCCCTCTGCCTAAGCAATGTGCACTTAACCTCTACCCCACACCACCAAATACTGGGACATCCATAGCCACCAGGGCAGAAGGAGTAGCACAGAGATATTCCACAGAGTAAAGAAAGGCGCCCCTGCACATTTGGCGATGGAGTGACCCTGGAAGATCTGCTTTCTCAGGGGCTTTTCCTCACCCTGGGGCCCCTGAAATCAGTACTGTCTATCTGCCTGTCAGTGCAAGTTCAGCTTTAGGAAACATACTTATAATGGCCCACTAAGCACTCTAACTCAGACCTATCCAGTAAAAACAAAATGCAAATCATATATATAATTTACAGTTTTCTAGTAGCTATATTAAAAAAGATAAAAAGAAACAATGTTTTATCCAATCCAGTGTATCCTAAATGTTACTGTATCAACCTGTAAGCAACATTAAAAAAAACCCTGCTGACCCTTCTGTCTCCCCATTATCACTCCCTACCTCATATTTCATGCTGTGAATTCTTTCTAGTTCAATGCACCTTGGCCACTGTGTTGCCCACAGACCTTTGCAGATGCTATTCTAGGCAGTGGGGAATGGTGTGAGATTAGCCATCCTTCATAGAGGCCTGTTTGCCTTTCTGCCCACCCTTTTGACTATAAACCTGAAGAAGGCAGGCACCGTATCAGATTTATTCATCGCTGTATCTCCAGCCTGAGGACAGCTCCTGGTTCAGGGCAGGCACCATTAAATAGCTCACCTTTAAGGGGATTAATGAACGACCTCACTGCTTATCTTCAGATTCTTCAGTTAAACCATGAACTTCTGAGGAAAGGGACTATGTGGTTTGCTTCGTTCCAAGTGTCAGGTATAGAGCCCACTAGTCATTCAGCAGATATAGAGAGAGCATCACCTCCTTATAAGCCATGCACACACTGAGGGCTATATGGTGAGCAGAAATGGACCTGGTTCCTGTCTTCACATGCCTTTAGTCTGATAGGATGTGAGACATTGACCAAAGAATCCCACCACTCAATGTAAATTGCAGTAGTGAGAAGTGTTTACAAAACAAGTGTTGGAAGGGCAGTCTTGGCTCTTGAATTTTAACATAGGAGGACTTGGTAGCCAAAGGTGAGCTGCTTGGTTCTGCCTTCAAGAAAGAGCTTGTCAGTTAGAGGGGCACCTGGGTGGCTCAGTCAGGTAAGTGTCTGTCTGACTTTGGCTCAGATCATGATCTCACAGTTTGTGAGTTCGAGACTCTCATCTGTGTTCCAAGCTCAGAGCTTGGAACTTGCTTCGGATTCTGTGTCTCCCTCTCTGTCTCTGCCCCTTCTCCCCAACTTGTGTGTGCGAGCCTCTCTCTCTCAAAAATAAATAAACATTAAAAAAAAGAGAGGGGCGCTTGGGTGGCTCAGTCGGTTAAGTGGCCCACCTCAGCTCAGATCATGATCTCCCAGTTCATGGGTTGAAGCCCCGCGTCAGGCTCTGTGCTGACGGACAGCTCAGAGCCTGAAGCTTGCTTCTGATTCTGTGTCTCCCTCTCTCTCTGACCCTGCCCCGCTCATGCTCTGTGTGTCTCTCTCTCAAAAATAAATAAACGTGAAAAAAAAAAAAGGAAAAAGAAAGAGCTTGTCACTCAGATCAAGGGGAAGGCTACACTCTTCCAGGGTATTTCTAGCCAATGGCTGAACATGCTGGAGGTCCTGGGGCTTGAACACTTCTGCCCATAGCGGGTCCTCTAACGAGTTTTTGTTCTGGTGCTCCCTGACAAGTTGTCTATCTTTGTCAGATGAGCCCTTGCCCAATGCCCAATTCTGCTTCTTCCTCTTTCTCTTTCATGAGCGTTACCCGCCCACCCCCAACTCTATCTGCTTTCTCCAGGACCTGACTTGACCCAGAGGGTCTTGGGGGCCGGGGAACTCAAAGTGGTGCTTTCAGGGCATTTTTATATAGAATCAACAAACTGCCATTCCCTTTGCAAAGGATGGGGGAGGGCTGATAGTAATAACTGCCTCTATGAGAATTAACTTAGATAATAGCTCTTAGGATCTGGCACTCCATGAGCCGAAGCTCTTATTATTAACCTGATCTCTGAGTGAGTGGGTGTTTTAGGAAACTGTGCCTGGAACTGGGTATAATCTCCTTGAAGTTTTCCCCTTAGTATCTAAGGTGGAGTCCCTTCTGCTCCTTGTAGAGTTTTGGAAAAGTCTCCCTCTAGGGAGGGTAGACATGTGGAAGATTAAGGTATTTATAACCTTGTAAGTATTGAATCTGGCCCCAAAGGCTGGATTGCAAGCTGTACTGCCATCTGTTCAGAGGGCGACCCCACGAAAGGTCCTCCAAAGGTTCCCTGCTTTGCCTGGTACTGATTTAGGGTCCTCCTGGGAAATGTCCTACTGGGAGACAGATAGACAGGTGGACAAATCTGACTCTCCAGTGGAGGGATATGTGATGACTGAATGACCGATGGATGGACAGACACAGATCAGACTGAGATGTCAAGACAGGAGATAGATCTGTCAGCCAGACAGTCAGGCTCGTGACTTTGAGACGGACAGAAAGGCTGACAGCAGGGCCTGAAGGCCTGTGGGGCCCTCCCCCTGCCAGCTTGGCCGCGAGGGGGCGCCGCCGCCCCTCC
>NC_043713.1:73975029-74031293 GCF_006229205.1 Suricata suricatta
CGAGGCTCGCGGCGGAAAAGTTGCCGGGCGGAGAGGAGCGGCCCCGGGACGGGCAGCTAGGGCGACGCCAAGCCGGCTCCCGGCGCCCGCGGTCCCGCCATGGACGACCTCGGTGAGTGAGCGGGAGGTCGAGGGAGGAGGCTGCGAGGGGCGCGCGGCCCCGGGCCGGGCGGGAGCGAGCGGGCGAGCGGCAGGGGCTGCGGGATCCCTCCTCTGGCGGCCCGTGTCCCGGCTCTGCTAGCTGCCTGCTGGTTCTCCGCGGGGCCGGGATCCCGGGCCGGGCCTGAGTCCTGGGCCAGACCGGCCCCGCCGCTGTCCTCACAGCCGCCACCCCTGCCTCGGGGACGGCTCCACCTCCGGACCTGGGACCTCGGGGACCCACCCCCATCTCCCAGATCTGCCCCAGGGGCCGGCTTGCGCCTCAGGGACCCGCCTCGTCCGCCCCAGGGACGGACAGCCGCTGCCGGCACCGCACCACCTCCTCGCGCTGTGGGACCCTCCCTTCACAGACCGCTCCCCCAACCCCCACCTCACTGAGCCGGCCGCCCAACTCGGGGAACAGCTGCCTAAACTCCCGGTTGGTCCCTCATTTCCAGGACCTGCTCCCGCCCCTTTGAGGCCCGCCGCTTCACCGACAGGCACCCCCACTTCAGGGATAGCCCCTCCAAGCCCACCCTTTTCATTTCACAAGTTGGAGGTGAGCCTCCGATGACCACATCCCCACAAAGACAACCACTCCCCACCCCAGGTCTGGGCACCCTGTTTCTTGGGCTGCTCACTCCATTTGTGGATCGTCCTGTCCACTCTGTGGGCCAGCCCCTCCCCTTTCCTATCACAGATCAGCCTAATCCTGGAAGAGAAAGCTGGGGAGACGTGATTCTTCCCCCACTCCCAACGTCTGGTGCAGTGCCAGGGGAATGCGGTGGGAAGTGGGCCCCGAGGTATGGCCATCTCTGGGCTTGTCCCGGGCTGGCAGAGCTCCCCCACCCTCCAGCATCAAACCTTGCTGGAGGCTGCACAGGTAAAGAGGCCAGGATGCCCAGAACAGAGTTTTACTGTTTTCATGTTATCGGAGCTCCAAAACTACCCTTTTCGGTGCAGTGTAGATGTGGTGTTAAGGGCAGGAAGAAAGTATCTCCTGAAACCAGACACGGAACCCGAGGAGGTTGAGGCCAGGGTTCTAGGAATGCATTGAGTGGCCTGAACCCTATAGTGAGAGAGTTCACGTCTTCACTGTCCCTCCCCTTCATGCCTGTAGCTGGAGGGCCTCCGAGCCTGGGAGGTGGGGGGTGGGGGGAGTTTCTTCTCTGTAGGAGCCTTGTCTTCCCTCTCTGGACTGTGGGTGGCTTGTGTGACCACTGATACTTTCTCTGTCCCAGGCTCTGAGGAGCAGATTCATCAGACAGCACTGACGGGCCTCCCCCAAGTGCACAGGGGCACTAAGTTAAGACTGGCTATTTGTAGGCACTGGACTTCCAAGCGGACAGGGAAGAGGACCGCCAGCTTCCTTTTGAGAAAGATTGGGGCGCCACTGGGAGATCCCGGTGCTGGGGATGGTGGCCAGTCCTGCCTGTTTTGCGGAGTGCGATGCCTGCCAAGCATGGTTCTCTGCCTTCGGGTCAGGCTTGGCACCCATTTTTCCAACATCAGGTTGGCATGCCTTGCAGGCAGGTTTTTTTTGTTGTTGCCCCACCCCCCCACACACACATAAAAGATAAGCTGAAAGGAGGCTGGGGGTCGTTTTTTGAATCAGGATCTAAAAGTCTTGATGCTTTCCCAGCCGGAACTGGGGAGCAGAGTTACAGTTTCTGAAATGCTGATGTGGTTCTGTTGCTTGTGTGCGGTCCCTCCCACATGGTGCTATTTGAAGGTTTGAGAAGGTTGTGTAGAGTTTGCTGTCGAGTCCAGAATTCCTGTCCTCTGACCATCTTCCATTTAGGGCCAGGAGACAGAGCTAGTCTCGGGGAAAGAGAGGACAGTGGTAGAGGGGGGTGGCAGGATTTGAAATTTACTGTTTATGGAGGGCTTCCCCATACCTCAACATGTCCCGCCCTAACAGCAGCCCTTCATAAGAGCCCCTTAGGGCCACTGCTATCATCGCTGCCTCCCTTCTTGGGAGTCAGAGAGGTTGATTCACTTTCCCAAGTCTGCACAGCCACAGAATGACACAGCCGTGACTAGAAAGAAGCCCAGGACCTGCAGCTCTCATGGAGCCAGAGGCCTTCCTTCCTGAGGAGGGGGCGAGTGGGATGTGAAGGAGGGGCCACAGTGGGTGACAGTTGCCACCTGTAACTTCTGCCGCCTTCTAGCCTTCCAGCGCGGACTCCGCAGTTGTTTCTGGGCTGCCCAACTTCCTTGGCCTAAGCTCCTGGGAGGCCAGCCACGCCTGGCTGCCCCGGAGTCCCGAGCCCCAGGGTGGGAGCAATGGGGCGAGCAGGATGGGGGAGAGGAATTTGCCTCTGTGCTCAGGCCCCATCAGCTGTCTGGATGGCTGCTCAACACACTGCCTGTCAGCTGTTTTCCTTAGTTTGGGTGGACACAAAGGCCAGGCCTCTTGTTTTCATTTTTCTCCTGAGAGTGCTCTCAGCTGTGAGCCTCCTGGTCCCTGAAACGAGAGAGGTTATGTGGCAAGGCTACAGGGGGCAGAGACTCTGTTTTTTTGGTCTCAAAACAAAAATTGGGGAACTCTTCCCTCCCCTTAGCTTCTGGTGACAGACTCACCATGTGCTGTTTAATAAGTTACAAATTTATCGCTCTTTGGGCAGAAAAACATAAACACTGCCTTTGCCTGTGTGTTCTCTCCACTTTGTACTGCGAGGTGGCTGCTGGTGGCTTTTCCCATTACTGTTTGGATGCTGGTTTGGCCCAGAGTCTGCCCTGTTGCGTTCTGGCTGGAGTTTCCTGGACAGAGCTTCCACAACACTGGGATGCACTCCGATTACGGGTTCTGCCCCAACTGCTCAGGCTCCCCTCATCCGTGTTCCTAGTGCACTTGGGGGGCTGTGACCACAGCTGTGGTCTAGTAATGGTCACGTGTGCTTAATGGGAGCCAGGCATTGGACTCAGCTCTTTACGGATATGATCACCACCATTCGGAGAGGGAGGTGTTTTATCTCCGCCTTACAGATGTGGAAACCTGAGCTCTGGGAGGCTCATGGGGGGGAAGCCGGGATTGGAACCCAGACTGATCCAATTCCAGCTCCGGTCATCTAAATCATAATGAAGTTAAATGCTCAGCGAGGTGACTAACTGGAGGATGAGCCTTGAGCCTGCTGAGTAATTGCTAGTTACCTTTGAAATTTGGGCGCTGGGGGCATCCCTAGGAATGGCCTCCGCGGCAAAGGGTAGGTCCAGTTGAGACCTTGACAGCTTTGCCTTCCAGTCTCTTTCAGGGGTAACAGCCAGCTGTTGGCAATGCCAGTTGCTGCTAGAATCTGGACATGTCTTCCTTCAGCTTCTCAGCAGTCTGGACCCTCTGAAAAACAGTGCTTCATTGTCCTTAGGGGGAGTGCTAGGGGGGCAGGGGAGTTGCCTGGGGCATTCCGGGCTATGGAGCCTCCCTGTTTCCATGGAAAGTCTGGACTTGGGGCTTGTCTGTCTGTGGTGTCTCTGTGTGTTAGGCCAGGGTCAGGGCACCCAGCTGCTGGGCCTGAGGCAGGGGCGGCTGTGGAGTGACGGTGTGTCCACGTCAGCATCAGATCTTCTTCTGGGCGGTGCACCTCGAGGGGCAGAGCTGGGCTCCAGACCCTGGTGTGATTGAGTCCTAAGCAGGTGCTCTTTCGTGGTGCTTCGCTGTCTGGCTGGGCAGTCTCAGCCCAGCGTGGAGAGGTTTGGGCTGCTCTGCCGTTTTGGGTTGGAGGTCTTCCAAGGGAACATCACAGCATTCCCTCCAGCGTCCCCAGTGATGGCCCTGAATTGTGAGGCTGGGGGTCCTTGGTAGGAGAGGCCTACGAAAAGCCAGAATTACCACTGAGAGCAGCGCCCCACCCCCGTGTTCACATTTTGCGTGGAGTTTGCTGACCCCCCCAAGGGCCTATTACCTTGCTCCAAGGCCAGAGAGTTGAAAGACTTCCTCCTACCTTCATGCTCATTCCAGCTCTTCCCTGTGTTGTTCTGGTCTCAGTGCCTTCACTAATAACAAACACCTGTAGAACTCTTTCTCATGTTTAATGAGCACTTACTGTGTACAGACACTGCTGGGCACTTTACACATTGTTTCATTGACTCATGTCGGCTGTAGGAGGCACAGGTTCTATTATTAGTGCTACTACCACTACCACCCATTTTACAGATGATGAAACTGAGGTACAGAGGGGGTTAGCCTTCTTGCCCAAGTTCTATTAGCTTGAATGGCAGGGCTGGGGTTTAAATGCAGACTTGGGCTTGTAACAATTTTTATACCTCTGTTCGTGATACTGGATGGGATCTTGGTTGCCTGTTGGTTTGATTGTGATCCATTTCTAGGATGCTAAATGCTTTTTCTGGCCCCTCCCCACACCCCACATTCTCTGTTCGGGTCTCCCACATCTATCTTGCTTGCTGCTCCCTGTGGCTTCTTCCCTGGTTGGAATCAAGCTCTCTGTGCCCCTGCTCCATCCATACTCGCTCCCTTCTTCATTCAGGTGTTTGTCCATGGCTACGCCACCCCTTTCCAGGGCAGAAAGTTGTTGAAAACTTTTAAGGTGAAGAATTGAGGATGCCCTCTGGGTGGGAGAGACAGAGAGAAGGAAGTAGGGGACTGAGTTTTCCCAGAAACCTTGACAGAGCACCTGGTTAAAGGGGTGTCTCCTCACCCAGGATGGGCCCAGAACCTCCCCAGCCATGGGGTCCACTTTTCCTCTTCAGCTGGGGTCTTGTTGGGAGTCTCGTATCTGGCCTGGAGTGTGCGTTCACGTCCTGATGAGTCTTCCAACTAACGAACTGATTGCCTAACCAGTGGGCCTGAGGGCTGGCCTCTCCAGGGAGGCCGTGGATGCTGGGCCAGAGGCAGGCCGAATGTGTGGTTGGCCAGGCCCAGCAGAGCCCCTGGTGGCCAAGTTTTCCCTTAAAGACAGCCTTTTAATGCTTATTTCTTGTGTGATTGTGGTATTGTGGTTTTATGGTAGAATATTGTCACTGTTAGGGGCATGTTAAAAGTGTTTGGGAGTAAAACGTCATGATGTCTGCAACTCAGTTTTAAATGCTGGAATAAAAAAAGGAGGTGTATACATATACAAAATTGCAAAGTGCTTTTTTTTTTTTTTAAAGTTTATTTATTTAGTTTGAGAGAGAAAGGGAGAGAACAAGCAAGAGAAGGGCAGAGAGTGAGAATCCCAAGTGGGCTCCTTGCTGTCAGGGCAGAGCCTAGCATGAAGCTCCATTTCACAAACCATGAGCTCATGACCTGAGCTGGGATGAAGAGTCAGGGACTTAACTGACTGGGCCGCTCAGGCGCCCCCTGAATGGCACCGTAATGACTGAATCTAGGTAGAGGACATATGGCTGCTTCTTGAACTGGTCTTCCAACTTCTCTGTATGTTTAGACACTTTCATGATGACAAGTTGGAAAAAAGTAAGAAAAGACTTTTTTCCTTAGTGGGCTCAGGGTTATTCAACCCGGGGTGTTGTTCATAAGTGTTCACCTGTGATTCTCAGCCGCCCGTGACTCTGCGCAGGTGGTGACTGCGTGGGTAGATGGGAGCCAGGCGGGCCTGGGGTGAAAATGACTGACTGCTAACTCTCAGCTTGGGTGGGGGCACATAGCCACGGTGCCCCGTGCAGAAAAAAGGACAGTGCCAGCCCGAGACAGACAGCTTCCACAGTGTGGAGGCAGCCTCCGGGGTTATTTTGGGTGTGGTGACATTAATGAGATCAGGGTCAGGGCGAGGGAGATGCTGGGCTCTGGTTTGGAGTTTGGAGAGGGTTGCCTGGGTGGGATGCAGCTCTAAAGAAGAGCTTCTGGGCAGCTGGAGCCTGGGGGGAGGGGATGAAATGCCATTTGCTTCACATCATGAACCTCTTATCTGTGGCCAAAAGAACACCACTAGCCTGTGGGCAGCGTGGGCCAGAGTGGCCCCGGGCTCTTGCTTGCAGCCCAGATCTGGCTCTCCAGTTGTCCAGACTTCAGGCTTCCTCTCCTGGAACCTCCACTCCCAGGTCCCTCTTGTTTTGTGCTTACTCAAAGCTGGGCCACTTGCGCCTCCCATCTGTTTGGGAGAAAGAGCTTGGATTTGGGCGCCGGCGGCCCTCTTGGCTTTGAGGGCCTGGTACCCACGAGAAACATTTTGGGCAGCCAGCAGACTCTTGTAAGGGGAGCTCTTCGCCCAAGGGTCTTCTCTGAGACTCCTGTCCGGCTGCCGGCGTGCGAGGGTGCAGAGGCTGGCCGCCTGGTAGGGATCAAGGGATCTTCCTAGTGAGGTCTCCCAGTGGTGTGTCATGGCCTTTCTCTGCCTGTTTGAAACGCAGCACGATGTGTGTTTTATGGGGGGAGGGGTGGTGCTGTGAGGAAGCTGTATGTAATTCTTGGCTGGGACTCAGGTAATTGTTTTAATGAAATGGAATGCAGCTTATTCAGAACTCACTTGGCAGAGACAGCCATGTTCTGTTCTGTTTTCTTGTTGGGGAGAGGGGCCTGCGCATTTCCAGCTGTTTTGAATAGTGGAACCTCGGGTGAGCACGGAGGTGGGCGGAAGTCTCTGGGGAGCTCTTTTTGGTCCGCTCACGGGTCCTCAGGCTGCCTGGGACTCCTCTGGGCAGCAAGCAGTCTGTGGACCCTTTTGAGTGAGCCTTGGAGGCCCGGGTCTCCCGCTGATGGAAAAGTCCTGGTGAAGGCTGGCTGTAAAATGGGCCTACAAGCCTGCCTCCTGCGTCTTCGGGGGTCCATGGGAGACGAGGGATGTGGGGGTGCCTGGCACATGGCAGAGACAACGTCCACGCTGTCCGCTCCTTCGCCCCACACATCTCTCTCCTTCTCAGCACCTTTTATGACTTCTGCTGCCTCTCTCCCCGCATACACCCCACCAGACCTGGCTCCCTTTTTCTTTTGCTTCCCTCTCTTTATCTGTCTGCCCGGTCCAACTTCCTCATCACCTCTTACTCCTTTTCTGTTTTTAACACAGCCTGAGCCATTCTTTCGTGTTTTCTCTTTTTCTAAGAATGCATCCCATTCTTTTTTATTTTTATTTATTTATTTATTATTTTTTATTTTTGAGAGAGAAAGAGCGAGAATGAGCGGGGGAGGGGCAGAGAGAGAAGGGGACAGAGGATCTGAAGCTGCGGACAGCAGAGAGCCTGGACAGCAGAGAGACCGCCGTGGGGCTCGAACTTACTAACTATGAGACCAGGGCCTGAGCTGAAAGCAAAGGCTTAACTGACTAAGCCCCCCAGGCATCACTGCATCCCATCCTTCCGTGGCTGTATTTCCCCTCCCTCCCTTGAGATCCTTTTCTCCACGGACACCTCCAACCCCCAGCTCCCTTCCCTGTGTTCTTCTCTGCTGCCTTTGTGGGGGCGCCTCTGTTATTCCAGAGGCTTCTGCTGGCTCCCTGTTTTTCTCCTAGGTGCCTAGGCCAGTTTATCTACTTGTGTGACTCCTTTTGTCACTTGTGTGTTGGCGACTCCTAAATTTATATTTCCACCCCTGACATGGATTCCATTGTGCAGATTCTTCCGGCCTGCATGCCACCAAAGACCGCTCATTTCCTTCTCACTCTCTCTTCTTGGCCTCATCCGTTGTCTGCTTTCTCTGTCACTGTCCCCTCTCTTCTCTGGGCCTGTGTGCAATCATGGGCCTTTGTGCAACACTTTGAGATTTAGGCAACATTTTCATGTGCTTCCTCATTTTTGATACGATTCTGACAAGAAGCCTTGGGGGTGGGTGGTAGTTTTCCCTGTTAGAGAGGAGGAAGCTGTAACTGCTGCCCCAGGGACTCTGAGAAACGAGACACACCCAGTATCACCACACATCCTGATGCAAGAGCTTGACCTTAGAGCCTGACCTTAGATCTTCTGGCACCAAACCCATTCTCTTTCTGGTTCTTCCTGCTGGCTCCACAGGTTGGATTTTGGCCTGCTTGGCCATCGTAGTATTTAAAAATATTCTAGGGGCGCCTGGGTGGCACAGTCAGTTAAGCTTCTGACTCTTGGTTTCGGCTCAGGTCACAATCTTACGGTTTTCTGAGTTGGAGCCCCTTGTCGGGCTCTGTACTGGCAGTGAGGAGCCTGCCTGGGATTCTCTCTCCTCTTTCTGTCCCCCCCTCACACTATCTCTGTCTCTCTCAAAATAAATAAATAAACTTTAAAAAAATCTTAAAAAAAAATTCCAAACTACAGTTGTCCCTTAAACAACATGGATTTGAACTGTGTGGGTCAACTTATATGTGGTTTTATTTTTTAATTTTTTCAATGTTTTTTATTTTGAGAGAGAGAGACAGCACGAACAGGGAAGGGTCAGAGAGAGAGGGAGACACAAAATCAGAAGCAGGCTCCAGGCTCTGAGCTGTCAGCACAGAGCTTGACGCGGGGCTGGCATCCATGAACCGAACCATGAGATCCTGACCTGAGCTGAAGCCGGATGCTCAACCGACCGAGCCACCCAGGCGCCCCTCTTTTTAATACATAAATATAGTACAGGGACTCCTGGGTGTCTCAGTTGGTTAAGTGGACGTCTTTGGTTCAGGACATGATCTCATGATTCGTGAGTTCAGGCCCCACGTCGGGTCTTCTGCTCTCAACTGGCAGCCTGCTTTGGATCTTCTGTCCCCCTCTCTCTGCACCTCCCTCCCTCAAATAAATAAACGTTAAAAAAAAAAAAAAGAATACTCTCTTTTTGCCCTGTGTTTATGGCAAACACAGAGTTGCTTAGTCTCAGTGCTTTCTTTCTTTAAGATTTTATTTTCTTTTTAATTTTTTCAACATTTATTTATTTTTGAGAGACAGCATAATTGGGGGATGAGTAGAGAGAGAATGAGGTGCAGAATCTGAAGCAGGCTCCAGGCTCTGAGCTGTCAGCACCGAGCTTGACACGGGGCTCGAACTCACAAATTGTGAGTTCATGTCCTGAGCCGAAGTTGGATACTTAACTGACTGAGCCACCCAGGCTCCCCGAGATTTTATTTATATATTTATTTAAAAGTAACCTCTACCCCAACGTGGGGCTCGAACTTACAACCTTGAGACAAGAGTCGCACATTACCAGCTGAGCCAGCCAGGCTCCCCATCTAGGGGCTTTCTTAAACTGCATTCTCCAAGTTAGAGGACCACTTCCGAGCACTTAGCTCCTCGCAGAGTCTGGATCCTTGTCTGAGTTGCAGAAAATTGCCTCCTCACCTGACTGTCTCCTCTCCTCCTCACCTGGCTCCCCTCTTCCTCCTCCTGGAAGATCTCTGCAGCTGTGACCTTGAGAAGGCTTTTTTTTCTGGTTCAACCCAGCCAGCCTCTTGATCCACCCACTTCAGTGTAACTTCACAAATCTATAAAAACTGGGCTTTAGTCTCCCCCTCTGCCTGGTAGGCCCCTTCAAGAGAGGCATCTTATCTGCCTCAGTGCCCAGGACAGCTCCACTCTTTGCAGTTTAGCTTAATATTTGGTGGTGGTTGATGGGTATGAGCTGCGGACACCTGCGGTGATGCCAGTCCCCCAGCACACCCCTTCATCTGCTGGAGAATCTGAGCAAGAGACACTCTGCATTCCAGGCTGGTGGGGAGACAGCACAGTGCCATGGACATCAGCCACTCAAGGGTCGGAATCATTGCTGCCACTTGCTACCTGTGTGACTGCGGCAGGTCGCCTTACACCCTCAGCCTCAGTGAAACAGGCACATTTTTTGAAATGCCGTAGAGCACTTAATAAATCATAAGGATTGTTATGATTCCTTCTTGGACTGATCTAGATATCGCTTTGGGGCCTTGGCTTTCTTTGTCACCCCTCCACCTTGCCCGTCTGCTACCCGTGCTTGCCGTGGCCTTGGTGGCGAACATTTAGTGCCCATGACAGCTGGGCCTGAGGGAGGAATCTCACGTGGGTTATCTCCTGGCAGGATGGGATTTGGGACTCTTCTTGGCCCCGTGGGGTAGAAGCCAGGGGGCGCAGTTCTGCGGATGAACCCGTTGTTCCCTAGTGCTTGGGGGTGTCACATTGGGTTTTGGTTAAATGGCATTTCCTTTCCCCAGAGCCTCTTTGGTGGCTTTGGGGAGGAAGTGGCTGGGGAAGGAGGTCATTCGGTGGCTTCGTTTATACTAATTGCTCATCTAACGCTAACGTTTGAGACGTGTCACAGAGAGCCTGTGTGAGATGCTCTGTGACCCCACCAAAACCTCGAAGGATGGGGCTAGGCCAGTGAGGCGCCTCGTAGCATAGAGAAAGGGAGAGTTTGGTTTTTTGGACCATGAACTGAGGTTTTTGTCAGTTGAGTGAGCCCAGCTAATAGCAAGAAGCTGGCTCACTGGCTGCTTCTGTGCCTTTTTAGGGGCATTCAGTCTGTTAGGTCAGCCCTGGGCCCCATTAGGAGGCAGAAGTGGCTCAAAGAATCCTGGCCAGCTTTTCCTCGCTCTCTGTTTCCAGGAACATTCCTCTTCCTTAGGTGGAGATGGGGGTGTCCCGTGGGCTGCTCTTGGTTTCCTCTGGCCTTGCCATCCCCCGCCCCTGGACTCCTGGCCTGGCTGACCCACCGGGGTGGTTTCTCATATCTGCCGAGCTCTAGGACAGCCAAGTCGGGCTGGTCCCCTGGGGTGGGCTTGAAGGAGAGGCCATGGCTTCTGGGAAACTACACTTGTGCCTCACAGACCTGACATGGCTACCTTCCTGGGCTTGCCTGGTCACATGCTGCCTGTCTTGGAAAGTTCTTGTTTGGTCACCAGGTGCCTGTCTTGGCCCCATGAGTGGATGTGTGATTTCCTTACCGTTTCTTAGTAGTGTCAGCCTAGCTGCACCCTTGGGGTGAGCTGCTGGGAGAGTGGGGTGGCCGCATTTCCTCCCTGCCTCACCGCCTCAGATGGCCTCCTCCCCTCTCTCCTGAACTTTCCAAGGATTCCTGCCCCTTCTCACTCATGGGAAGTCAGCACTTGAAGTCCTTTTGCCTGCCTGAGGCAGTCATGCGGGAAACAAGCTGGGGAAAGAAGAGAAGTGTCACCTGGAGGTGGTTGTCACAGCTTCCTGTGGTTACTTGTGGTCATCTGCTTCCAAACATCCTGTTTGTGCCCCAAGAGCAGCGAGAACACTGACCTGGAGACAGCTGTTCTCTGCCTGGCTTCATTCACAGGCTTGGGGGCCGGGGGTGTCACAGTCCATCTGTCCCCAGGGACCCTTGGTTTGCTGGTTTGTTGGCTGTTGCTGGTGTTGCTGGTGGCACTGCCTTTTGGCGTCTCTAGCTTGGACTTCGTCTCTGCTGTGCCCTTCCTCCTCTCCCTGCTCCTGCCCATGAGATTTGCCCTCTGAGTGTTCTGTTGGGCGTGATCAGCCAGTGCTCAGCTTTCTGGGGCCCTGGACTGATCCAGTGTTCCATAGACCCTTCCCGACGCTTCCAGAACTAGAAGGAGTCTTAGGATGTCCCCTGTGGGTGTGTGTGTGGGGAGGCTTCAGCCCATCACCTTCCTCAGTAAGAGTGACTCACTTTTTATCGGTTTATATATTGAACTTTTATCAATTGCACAAGGAGTTTTGTGGCTTTAAAAAAAATGTTTATTTTTGAGAGAGAGAGAGGGAGGGGGAGAAAGGCAGAGACTCCCACGTAGGCTCGGTACTGCCCATGCGGAGCCCAATTTGGGGCTCAAATTCATGAACCATGATATGATGACCTGAACCGAAACCAAGAGTCAGATGCTTAACATACTGAGCCACATAGGTGCCCCAGCTTTAAAAAAAAAAAAAAAGAAAAGAAAATAATAGTGTAAAAACATTGGAAAATCACTTATAAGGTTCAATCCACGTGTTTTATAGGTGGACAAACTTAGGTCCTCTTAGGTGAAAGCAGTTGTGCAGAACACTTAGTAACCTGTGCTTTTTCCTCTTATTTGCCCTTTTTGGCAAATATGTAGGGTCCTAGTTTTCCTCATTTCTAGAACTACACACTTTGCCACAGTGTAACCCTAAGCTTTCTTTTCTCTAGGGACCTTTCTCAGGCCATCTTGTATCTGATACTGTTACTTCCTTTTGTAAGAGTTTTTATGTCAAAAAAGTATAGGCTTATCATATATAAATTATAACCTTATTATATATATTATATATATATATACGACACAGGAGTGAAAGTCCTTTGTCCTTTCTCCACCAGGAGTATCTAGTAACTATTGTTAATCATTTAATGTGTATCTTTCCCAGCCATTTTCTGTACATTTATAAACCTGTAAGCATACATATGATACATATATCCTTCACCGTGTTTTGCGTTTTTTTTAACTAAGGTTAAATTCACATAACATACAACTAACCATTTTAACATGTACAATTCAGGGGCTCCTGGGTGCCTCAGTTAGTTTAGCTCTGACTTCGGCTCAGGTCATGATTTCATGGTTCGTGAGTTCAAGCCCAGCATTGGGCTCTATGCTGACAGCTCAGGGCTTGGAGCTTGCTTCAGATTCTGTGTTTCCCCCCCTCTCTCTGCCCCAGCCCTGTTTATGCACACTCTCTCTATCAAAAACATAAACATTAAAAATGTAAAGCGTACAATTCAGTGGCATTTAGTACATCCACAGTTTGTGCAGTGATCACCTCTGTCGAGTTCCAGCACATTTTCATCACCCCCACAGGAGTCCCTGTAAGCGGTCGGCGGTCTAGCAGTCTTTCCCTCTCCTTCCTCCCTCCTCCCAGCCCCTGGCAAGCACTAATCTGCTTTCTCTCTCTATGGGTTTGCCTGTTCTGGATGTTTCATATAAGTGGAATCTTATGATACATGGCCTTTTGTGATTGGCTTCTTTCATTCAGTGTAATGTTTTTGAGGTTCATGCATGTTGGTAGCATGAATCAATACTTCATTCCTTTTTATGACTGAATAATATTACGTTGTATGGATATATACCATGTTTTGTTTATTCATTCATCAGTTGATGCATATTTGGGTGGTTTCCACCTCTTTACTGTTGTGCTGATGTGAACGTTTGTGTTCAAGTTTTTATTTGCCTATCTGTTTTCAGCTCTTCTGGTTTATGCCTCTTTATTGCTTTTAAAGTTTATTTTTCTAGGGGCGCCTGGGTTGCTCAGTGGGGTAAGCATCCAACTCTTGATTTCAGCTCAGACGTTGGTCTCATGGTTCTTGGGATTGAGCCACACATCGGGTTCTGCGCTGACAGCGCAGAGATGCTTGGGATTCTCTTCCTCTCTGCCCTTCCCTTGCACTCTACCCCCCGTGTCTCTTTCTGTCTCAAAAATAAATAAACGTTAAAGAAAGCAAGAAAACCACTGGGGAGTGTGGTGTGAGCTGAAGTGCGTCCCTCCCTCTGGGGGAGGTTTGTAGGCCCAGCAAAAGGAAGGGAGCCTTTCCTGCTGTGTGGCCACTCCTCAGCCCCTCTGCTTCGGTGAACAAAAGCCTGGGGTCCCTTGTCTTCCTCAGACCAGCAAGCAGTCTGTTGGCCCAGTCTCTTGTTGCTTTCTAGCTCTTGGGTTCTTTTTTTTCTTTCTTTTTAAAAAAATTTTTTTAAATGTTTATTTATTTTTGAGAGAGAGAGAGACAGAGAGAGAGAGAGACAGACAGACAGAGAGACAGAGAGCAAGTGGGGGTGGGGCAGAGAGAGAGAGAGAGAGAGAGAGAGAGAGAGAGAGAATCTGAAGCAGGCTCCAGGCTCCGAGCTGTCAGCATGGAGCCCAATGTGGGGCTCAATCCCAAGAACCATGCTCTAAGTGCAAAGCCAGACACGGGTCGTGAACCCACAAACTGCCAGATCATGACCTGAGCCGAAATCAAGAGTCAGACACTTAACTGACTGAGCCACCCAGGCACCCCTCAGTTATTGGTCTTTCTTTTCTTCTTCTTCTTTTTTTAATGTTTATTTGAGACCGAGAGAGACAGAGTGCAAGTGGAGGAGGAGCAGAGAGCTAAGGAGATGCAGAATCTGAAGCAGGCTCCAGGCTCTGAGCTGTTAGCACAGAGGCTGATGTGGGTTTTGAATCCACAGACTGTGAGATCATGGTCTGAGCCGAAGTTGGATGCTTAACTGACTGAGCCACCCAGATGCCCCTGATCTTTCTTAATAAGAGAGTTGAAATCCCCGTGTATGGTTATGGATTCATCTCTTTTTCCTTTCAATTCTCTCCCTCTTTCCTTCACCTAGTTTGAAACTCTGTTACCAGATATATATGCATTTAGGACAGTTACATGATGAATTCACCTCTTTATCATTATGAAATGTCCTTCCTTGTCTCTGGTAATATTCTTGCTTGGGAGTCTACCTCATCTGGTAGTAACAGAACCCATCCAGCTTTCTTGTTGGTGTAGTATGTTTTTTTATCCATTGTTTTATGCATATCAAACTGGTCAGGTCTGTTCATCTGTATCTTTGTAAGTAAACTGTTTCATACAGATAGCACATAGGGAATCTTGCATTTTTATCCAGCCTTACAATCTCTACCCTTTTTTTTTTTAAGTGTATTTATTTTGAGAGAGAGAGAGATTGAACACAAGTGTGAGCAGGGGAGTGAATGTGTGAGCAAGGGGAGGGGTAGAGAGGGAGGGAGAGAGAATCCCCCAAGCAGGCGCTGTGCTGTTGGTGCAGAGCCTGACATAGGGCTCAACACCACGAACCGTGAGATCATGACTGAGTCAAAATGAAGAGCCATATGCGTAACTTACTCAGCCACCCAGGTGCTCCTGGTGCCCCTGTTCCTTTTTTTTTTTTTTTTTTAAAGTAAGCTGTATGCCCAGTGTGGGGCTGGAAGTCATGACCCTGAGATCAAGAGTCAGATGCTTGACCGATTGAGCCAGCGAGGTGCCCCTATACCCTCTGTTCGTTCTTCTTCTCCTGCTTTCTTTTGGAAAAGGATTCCATTGAATCTTCACTATTGGCTTATTTAGCCATACTTCATTGGTTTACCTTTTTTAGTGGTTGCTGTATGGTACACAGGTATAACTCAACACAGTCTACCTTTGAGTCATATCCTCTTCCTGTCCTTTGTGTTGCTCTTGTCCTAAGTTTTACTTCTATGTATAGTATATCATAAAGTTCACTCTGTGTTGTTAGGCAAATTTACTGTTCCTGGTACTCTCTGCTCCTTTCTGAAAAGGGCCTTTTAAAATCTAAAGAAATTTAACAAAACTGTTTGCAAAACCTTCCCTCGCCTTACTTCTCCCTTTTCAAAAACTTGTTTTTCTCTGGCTAGTTTTCCCTGCCCATAGAGCTTCCCCCAGCACCACTGTCTTCTGTGTATTCTTTGTGGTCATCTGTGGCTCCGTCACCATAATCAATGATGCTATCAGGCGCTCCAGGCTGCAGAGCCCCTGACTGGTGTTGCTAACACATTCCAGCGGCACACGTTTCAGAAAATCTTCACATTCCAGCATATGTCTCCTGCCCCCACGGCCCCTGGGGAGAGGTGTGACCAATGAGATCTGGCAGGCATTAGGGCTGCCATCCTCCCTGTTCCTTCTTGCCCTGTCACTTGCTAATGCCCCTCCTCCTCTTCCTCCAGCACCAACTGAAAGTGCCCAGGTCCTGACTCTGCCTGGGTTACCCAGGTGCCTCCCTCCTGGGAGCCAGCCCACCTCACCAACTCCCTCTCCCCCACCGATGGAGAAAGCTAGACAGGCCACACAGATTCTGAGCCACCCAGGTGTCCCTAAGTTTATTTACTTAAGTACCCACAAGGGGCTGCTGTATTCTGGCCACAAAGTTTTGCGGAGGGGCGCCTGGGTGGCTCAGTTGGTTGAGCGTCCAGCTTTGGCTCAGGTCATGATCTCACGGTTTGTGGGCTCAAGCCCCGTGTTGGGCTTTGTGCTGACAGCTAGCTCAGAGCCTGGAGCCTGCTTCAGATTCTGTGTCTCCCTCTCTCTCTGACCCTCCCCTGCTCACACTGTCTCTGTCTCTCAAAAATAAATAAAAACCATAAAAAAAAAAGTCTTGCGGAGTGTTCCGCTTATTTTTTTTTAAGTTTATTTATTCATTTAAATGTTTATTTGTTTTGAGAGAGAGAGACAGAGAGTTAACAGAGGAAGGACAGAGAGAGACACACACACAAAATCTGAAGCAGGCTCCAGGCTCTGAGATGGTAACTAAGAGCCCCACTCAGGGCTTGAACCCACAAACTGCGAGATTATGACCTGAGCTGAAGTCAGATTCTGAGCCACCCAGGTGCCCCTAAGTTTATTTACTTATTTGGAGAGAGAGGGAAAGAGAATCACCAGCAGGCTCCACACTGTCAGCATGGAGTCAGACGTGGGGCTCGAACTCAGGAACCGTGAGATCATGACCTGAGCTGAAGTCTAACACTGAACCAACTGAGCCACCTGGGTGCCCCATCCTTTTTTTTTTTTTTTTTTTTTTTTAAGGGTGAGAATGGTGCCAGTTGGGGGACGGATGGTGGTAACTAGATTACGGGAGAGGGAAATTTCTGGGGTTAGACGAACAGAGAGGTTTGGGCCCTGTTTGCATGTGCTGCTCACCCTCACTGTGCTCTGCCTGTAGTGAGTGCTTGTGGAAGAGGCACGGACTGAGGTGCTAGGTACGTCTCTGCAGCAGATGGGCTTGGTGGGGTCATTCATTCGTCTACCACCTGTCCATGGAGCTCCTGGTACGTTCTAGGCCCTGCTCAATGTGAGGAGGTGAAGATAGATGAAGACACACATCCTGCTTTCCCTGGCTCTCACAGGCTGGTGGGGACATAGACACTTAGGGGGACAGTTCTTACCAGTGGGACATACGCTGTCATAGGGGAAGTACATGGTGCTTTGGGAACCCAAGGAGAGGAGCCTTGAACGTTGTGCTGGAAGTGTGGTCAGGGAGGGCTTCCTGAAGGAAATGGTATCCTAAGCCAACTCTTTGCTGTGTTTATTTTAATTGGGATGTTGACATTTACAAAAGCCACAAACCTTCATCCTTTAAATAGATAGCCATTCCATAATAAGATTTGGGAATCTCTTCTAGAAAACCACACATTCTTTTTTTTTTTTTTTTTTACGTTTATTTATTTATTTTGAGAGAGAGTGTACAAGCGGGAAAGGGGCAGAGAAAGGAGAGAGAGAATCTCAAGCAGGCTGAGTGCCATCAGCGCAGAGCCCAGGACAGGGCTCAG
Organism: Suricata suricatta; assembly: GCF_006229205.1. Taxonomy (NCBI): domain Eukaryota; kingdom Metazoa; phylum Chordata; class Mammalia; order Carnivora; family Herpestidae; genus Suricata; species Suricata suricatta. The sequence continues at coordinate 73,992,223 of NC_043713.1, forward strand.
ACTCGTGAACTGTGAGATCATGACTTGAGGCAAAGCCAAGAGTCAGATGTTCAACCGACTGAGCCAACCAGGTGCACAAAGCAGACTCTTTCTATCCTCATGTTGCAGAAGAGGACACTGAACTGTGTTGGGTGTCCAGGGATAAGAAAAGATTTAGCCTGGAAAAGAAGACAAGAGGGCGGTCTAGGCACAGGGAACAACACGCGCAAAGGGCTGGGAGAGGGGAGGCTTTTGTGCACGTGTGCTGGGTTTATTGGCTGTGATTTGGCACACTGTGTCCTCCCAGCTCATCTGACAAACTAATCAAACAGCTGAGCTTCAAGGCCAAGGACAGTCACTGGCCTTTGCTTCCACAGTGGAATGATCTTCTGAGGTGGCCTCGGTATGACAGCTGAGCTGGAGCCAGCCTCTGGGTCTGCTTTCACCCTCGGGTCAGGTGCTGGGCTCTGTCCATGCAAACTGCCTGGGCTTGGCTGGGGCCCTGGGCCAGTTCGGAAGGGCATTTCCCCGAGAGTTTGGGGCCTGAGATTTTGTCCTGGGCCTGCTGGCCCCAGTGGTGAGCCCATGTGCTCACATGGCAGGAAGGCCTGGTTCCTGTGATAACAGGCTTGGCCTAGCCCCTCTTCCGGAGAGGACGCTGTCAGGGATGGAGCTACCTTTGTATTTGGATTTCAGGGCAGACTTCACCAACAGTGGGCCAAGCGGGGGAACCCGTGATATTAACCGGACACTCTGAGGACCCCCAAAGCAGACTGCCTGTGGTTTACACCTCCTGCAGGGGGCCCGGCTGTGAAAACCACTTTTTTACAAAGGAAGAACAAATTGGAGTGGTGCTACTGTATCATTTCCCAACCAGCTACCTTCTGGGCCCTTGAGAGATTCATGGGTGACACGGCCAAGGGAAAAGAAAGGCCCTGGGGCCTGGCTCAGTGGCCCCGTGTCCTGCCGGTCCTCGGTTGCCGACCCTTCCACGCTCCTCCTTGGCCTCCTGCTCCTCCGCCTGTCTCGCAATCTCATCTGGTGGATGTTCCGTCCTCCCACAGGAAACAAACGTGGGAGACATCTGTGCCTCCCTCTTTCCCCCGAGCCACTCAATTACTAGGTCCCGTTGACTTTACCTAGTTTTATCTGGAGCGCTCTTCTAGTCAAGCACCCCCCTTCCCTTCCCTCCTGCACACACAGCCTGAGTGATCCGGAGTGCAAGCCTGGTCCTGCCTTCCCTGCCGACAGCCTCGCATGGCCCTTCTAAGTCCAGACTCCGCCAACAGGCCCTGGGTCCTTGACTCCTGTTCCGCCAAGCTGGGGCTTGTGCTCTGGGCTCCAGCCCTCTCCGTCTGCCAGGCTGTTTCTCATATCTGCCTCTGCTCCTTCGTGGGCCTGGAAAGCTCCTCTTTCCTTATGATGGTCTTTCGCTAGTCAGCGCTCCCTGGGGATAGACACCGTATGTAACTTTGTCCCCCCAGAGCTCAGCATGGCGCCCGTGCCTCCTACTTGCTGATGGACTTTACTGGAGCCACCTCTGGTAAAGATGAGATGGCACCCAGGGGGACGGCTGGAGGGGCGGAGGAGGCAGGTGGGGCAGCTGTGCGGAACTTACCCATTTTCAAGGTTAGCCTTGGATATCCAAATGGGGCTGTCCCGGCCCAATTTGTGCCTTCTGAATGGTGGTGGCTTTGCTGGAGAGAAGTGTGGGTGCACTGCCTGGGTCAGTGCCTAGCAAGGCTCATTCCAGAAATTCCAGTCACCTGGGATTGAGGCAGAGATGAGGCTGCTTCAGCTCCAGGCGATCAGACTTGTCTTCAAAGGACCTGACAGTGAGTTGAAGGCACGGAGTGGCCACCGTCAGTCCTTGTTCCCTGCAGTGGTTTCACCTCTGTGGATCCCCAACCCCTTTGGACCACGAATACTATGAACTGTCTCCCTAGAGTAATGCTGTGGGGACGCGCATAAGACATTCTGTGTATAATTTCAGGTGTCTGCACCTCCCCCAGATGGCCATCTGTGAGTTCTCTGCTTCTGCTGTCAGGTGAAGCTCCCTTGCTGTGGGGGCTTTCTGCTTCTCCTGCCCTGGAAGGGGGAATGAGGGCTCCGTTTGTCCCACAGGTGGGGAGCTGAGCTGAGTCAGCAAGTGGAGGGGGATTGTGCGGCCCGGTGCACGCCACCCTGTGCAGGCAAGCACGTGTCCTGCCTGACACTCAGGACCCCTGGAGGAAGTCCAGCACAGACTTGTGTCAGTGCTGCTCCAAAGGCTGGGCTGCTTGCCCCACTTAGAAGTTAGGGCCTTTAGATGGGCATTGTGGCAGGGACTAGCCCGGCCCATCCCTAGCCTCCTTCCTCCGAGCTTGGATTGTTGGGAACGGGTGGTAGTGAGGCCGGGAGGGTAGACTTCGGGCTGGACCCCTGGGAGGACTAGTGGTGCGTGCCCTTCCTCCTATTGGCTTTATGTGCTGAACTCCCCGTGCCCTGACACAGGGCGCTCTGGATGTTCCTACTTGGCAAGTCTTTGAACTTGGGGACAGCTTTGAAGCCAGGGAGGGAGATCACAGTTTTGGTTGGGTCCTTCACAAGCGTTTTAGCTTCTTAGCCAAGATCTCCTGTTGGCAGAGACCAGCGATCAGCCCTTGTGTATTCACAGCTGGATCTGGGGGGGCCCACACCTGCTCAGGTGGGGCAGTCAGGGATGTCAGCTTTGGGGGTGGAACAGCCACTCAGCTCTTGTCTGCCACCTGCTGTCACCTAGTGAGGTAGGTAGGAATGACAAGTATGGACTGTGTGCCTGTGATATGCCAGATATACTTTTTTTTTTTTTGTCATGTGTGTGTGTGTGTGTGTGTGTGTGTGTATAAAGTTTGAGATAGAGATAGAGTGCGAATGGGGGAGGGGCAGAGAGCCAGGGAGACACAGAACCCAAAGCAGGCTTCCGGCTGTGAGCTGTCAGCACAGAGCCTGACTGTGCTCCATGGCAGGAACTGTGAGATCAAAACCTGAGCTGAAGTTGGACGCCTAACGCACTGAGCCACCCAGACGCCCCTCTTTTTTTTTTTCTTCTTTTAACGTTTATTCATTTTTGAGAGAGAGATAGAGCAGGGAAAGGACATAGAGAGAAAGTGGGAAACACAGGATTGGAAGCAGGCTCCAGGCTCTGAGCTGTCAGCACAGCCTGACACAGGGCTCTAACCCACGAACTGTGAGATCATGGCCTGAGCCGATGGTGGAGGCTTACCTGATGGCCCCAGATATGTTTCCTATTTGTTATCGGAGTTGTTCCTCCACAAGGCTTGAGCAAGGCCAGGGGACTCCACAGTCTGCATGATGTAAGGGGCCGGCTCTGTAGGTAAGGGAAGGGGGCTCACAGAGGTGCGGTGCTAGCAGGGGCCGAGCTGGGACTTGAGCCAAGGTTGTTCAACTGTGAAACCCACACTACGTTGTATTGCAAGAAATACAACCACATTCGTGTGGGGAATGGGGCACAGCCTGCAGGCCCTGGGCTGGTAACCTTTGCTGTATTCTCTGTGCCTTCCTTCCCCCCTCCCTTCCCCCTCCTCTTGGATGGAGAAGAATCAGAGTTCATTGCTGAAAGAGATCTTGAAAGATTATCTGGGCCAACCCTTAGCCATTTATGGTGCCTATTTCACCAAAAAGATAGGGAGGTGTGGAAAGGTGAGGAACAGTGAAGTGTGCACTCGAGGGTCCAGGCTCATGGGCCAGAGCAGTGTGGGCTCGGCCCAGCCACTCCTGGGGGGCCTGGTCCCCAGCTCTAGAGGCTACGGGCACTTGTCTGCCACTCCACGCTGGGCTGCCCCTGGCTCCAAGGGTGTCGTGGCCTCTGAGCTCTTCTCTCAAAAGAGCTAGACACTACAGGGAGAGTGCTGTGGCTACCCTTTGTGTCTGGGTTTTAAAATTTGTCCCTGTCACATAGAAACTGGAGTCATTGTTCATAGTCAGTGAGATTTGACCTCCTCCCATCTCTCTTCCTACTTCAGCTAGCTGTTGGGGGTGCGGGGGAAGAACATGGAATCGGGTCAGGCAGCCCCCACCCCAACCAAGGGACAGTGCCCATGGAGGAAGATGCCATAGTTTGGGGCATGACAGGGTGGGGTGGGCGGTGACCGAGACTTCTCTGTTGAAAAGGAAAAACAGTGGTGTTGGATCAGCTCCCCGACTTGCTTGGTGACCACTTCCTTTCTAGACAAGAGGCATATAGGAGGAGAGGCAGCAGCCTCACTGGCAGGCTTGTTCAGGTCTGAGGTGGTCGGGTTAACCACGAGGCTCCCTGGTTTTCAGACAGTTCTTTGAGTGCAGAAATACTGGATTTCATGCCTGGTCCATCCTTGGGAGGTTTAGACCAGGAGTGTGCAGGCCACACGCACTGCCAGGCACAGAGCAGGCACTGTGAGTGCAGAATAATGGGGTTCAGTGCTCCTGACTCATGCTGACCCACCCCTGGCCCCAGTTGAGGCTTCCCCTTGGCCCCTCAGGGTCAGAAAGCATTCCCTGCCCACACTGCAGAGCCTAGCGCCCTGTGGAGAGATATAAATGGTCTATCTGAACAGTTACCTAGATCATCACCTCAGAGTGTTGTTTATATTAGAAGAGGTTCCCCCGGTTCAAATCCAGCTTCCAAGCAAGGCCTTGGAGTATTCTGTATGTGTACCTGAGGGGCTTCCCATGTGAGGATTTTGGGCATTATGGCTGCGCACTGCTGTTGCCATCTGCTCTGGTTGGATTCCCAGAACCTCCGAGTGTCTCCTGCAATAAAATCCAAATCAGCACTGAGGTGGATACTTCCCCCTCCTCCCCATCAGTTGCCTGGTGTACCAGCTGGGCCTGGTGGAGGGAGGCCAGCCTTGCCAAGTCAAGGGTCCCTGGGACCCTCTCTCCTGCATGAGCCCTCAGGCATGGAGGCTTGGTGTCTGCCTCACTGCTGCCTCAGCTCTGCAGTTGGTGGGCTTCTTGCAGGGTCTTACTTTGGTTCTCTTTCCACCCTGTTTCCATCCTTATCTTGCAGACTTCTTACAGGGTCTTATTTTGGTTCTGTTCCCACCCTGTCCTCTGCCTCTGCACCTTGATGGCCTTACATGTGGGCCCTACCAGCAAGGCCAACAACCTAGAAGTTTCTCTGGACCTCTTTTGTTTCTGTGAAGTCTGTCTTTTCCTTCTTCTTTTCTATCGTGGTTTCTCAGTGTGACTCTGGTCAGCCAAAGCCAGGAGGACTGTGGCTTCCGTCTGCTCCCTCCCTGTCCAGGACGAGGCTGACTTCCTACTGTGGAGAGTTGGCAGGGATCTGGGCTTCTAGAGAAGTTTGTCTTGCCCTCCACAGGACAATGGCCAGAGGTATTCCTTTTGATAGATTAGTGGCACCGTCCCCCCAAGGCCTGCCACCTGCAAGTGTGGGGAGCTCTGGAGGGACTCAGATGAGACTTGGAGGCTTCTGTGGGTGTGACGGGCCCTCCCTAGACCGTCCATCCCCTTACTTAGGATATGCTGACCGTCATTTGTGACACCAGCTGCCAGATGGTCACTGGAGAATCTCATCTTGCCCAGAATAAAGCAGATGGCTTCCAAAATTTGAGAGACTGAGAAGACCAGGGCTGGATGGCATGGTGCCTCTAGGGAAGTGAAAGTGTCCTTGGAGGTCAGCTGAGGGACGTAGACGCAGCTGGCCGTCTCTCTCTCTCTCTCCCTCCTATCTGCCTCCTTTTCTCAGAGCTCTTGAGTATCTTGGAGAGTGGTTCCAATTTTTGTTCTGCCAGGATGTAACCCCACTGGTGACACTTCCGGCAGTTAAGGATCATTTGCTGCCCATCTTCCTTCCCAAGGGTGCGCCTGGGGCTCTGTGGACTTCTAGCTCTTTCTTTCAAGAAAGCAGACGGAAACATATGTGGGGGAGGATGGACAGTCCTGGACCAATCTTTTTTTTTTTTTTTTTAAGGTTTATATTTGAGAGAGAGAGAGAGAGAGAGAATATGAGCCAGAGAGACACAGAGAAAGAAGGAGAGAGAGAATCCCAAGCATGCTTTGCCCTGTGGGGCTTGATTTCAAAAACTGAAATCATGACCTGAGCTGAAGTTGGGCACTCAACCCACTGAGCCACCCAGGCACCCCTGCCATGGAGTAATCTTGAACCCACTTCAGTTTATTTTCTTAATATTTCAGATTTAAAATTTTTAAAAAATTTTAAACAATTATTATTTTGAGAGAGAGAGACAGAGTGTGAGTGGAGGAGGGGCACAAGGATTGGGAGACACAGAATCCGAAGCAGGCTCCAGGCTCCGAGCTGTCAGCACAGAGCCCGACTCAGGGCTCAAACTCACGACCTGCGTTTTCATGACCTGAGCCGAAGTTGGATGTTTAGCTGACTGAGCCATTCAGGCACCCATCAGTTTATTTTCTAAACTTAAGAGCAGATCAGTTGCAAATGTCAGCAGTTGATGAGGGTTAGCCCAGGACGGTGGTGGCACCCCTTACAGCTGAGAACCAGTGTGAGAACCAGTGCGGGACTGGCTTGTGTTCCCTCCAGCGGGGCGTAGGTGGGGACAGCATTTACAGAGGAAGGAGGCTGGAGGCTGCCACGTTTTTGCTTGGAGGAGTCAGTGCCTGGGCGAGCTGTGTGGCTGTCTCTTAAGGAGATCTAGGTTGACTCTCGGTTGCAGAGTCTAGGCTACCTGGCTGTTCAGTGAGTTCAGCAGAGCCCAGATCAGCTCTCCATCTCCTGATGGTTCTCATGGTGCCTTTGCCTGTTTCTGGTGGGGGCTGAGGAGCCACTGATCTGTCTGTGCTCCCAAACAAATGGCCCAGGCCCCTCTCTCTCATCCAGGGAAGTAAGGTCAGAGGTCAGTGCTTGGGGCAGCCCCATCTTGCATCACGCCACTCAGATCTGGCAGCTGGCAGCGGGCCCGGGAGGGAAATACTCAGGCGGGCAGCCCCGCCGCGCATCTGCCTAGACCACAGCACTGCAACCTTTGAGTGTGGAGCTCTGATTGCCACCACCAGGGGCTCCGCAGCGCCCCAGGGTGCTGCTGGAGACTGAGGGGGCGAAAGGGTAGGGGGTGGGGGGCAGAGAACCGGGGAGACCCAGAGCAAGAGGCCTGGAGGAGGCAGTGGTGGGGCAGCATCCTCGGGGGTGCTGCAGGGGCTCCGGAGACTGCGCCTTAGACTCGGGAGAGAGGTGACAGGCAGAACAAGGGATGGCTACAGGAAGTGGTCACTCCTCTCCCTGTGGAGTGTCATGGAAAGAACATGGATGAGCAGTGCGGTCAGGCAGAGCCGCCCTCGCTGGGGACGCCACTTGCTGGTAGAGTGCACCCATCGGACACCTCTGAGCCTCTTTGTCCTGATCTGTAAGGTGGCATTGTGCGACCAGGCTCCTGGTAGATGCTCTAAGGATCACTTCTCTCCCCCACCCCCTGCCTGGGCTTCTTCCTGGCCCTGTGGACCCATCTTGGGGTTCCTGGGTGGCACACTGCTGGGCTTGGAGCATCAGTGGCAGGAGTAGAGGCTGCCCCGTCCTGGGGTTACTCCTTTGGGAGTTGGGAGACCGAGTTTCTCAGGAGCTGGGGCAGCTCCCGTTGTCACTCTTCCAGGTTCAAAGCCACAGGGCTCTCCCATAGCTGTGACTTCCCCAAAGGCCTGGGGGTGGGGAGTGCAGGAGCCCTGCAGCTTTCCTCTTGTCTCAGTCCTTGCTAGGGAGGCTTTTGGGCTCAGCCAAAGTACTCTGTGGAGGACTTGGAATGAGCCCCAGGCATGAGGCACAGAGGGGTGAGGTCAGTGGTTTGATCAGCAAAGGCCTGAGTTAGGGATGGACCTGTCATAGCTCCCAGCACTCCTGGCCAGTCCCTGGCTCCACCTCCCGTGCCCCTTCCCATCCTTAAGGGAGATGTGGGTTTATTTCCGGAGTGTCCCTCTGTGTCACAGTGGGAGGGCAGAGCTTTCCCCCAGCCCTTAGGTGGCTTTTGCATGCTTTGTCATTGATTACTCCGTACGTGTTCTAGGAGTTTTCTGAGTAACTAAAGCCTAGAATGATCTAGTAAATTGCCCCCCAGGCTGGTGGACTTGAACCCATCTGCCTCACTGCTTGGAGGCCCTGTGGCCTGGGGTGCCAGAGGGTTTACAAAGAACTATGTGACTGTCCCTGCTCCCAGGGCCACCAGAGCAGACAAATTTGTGGTATGGACAGCGGTGGCTTTATGTGTGGACAGTGGTGGCTTTGTGGTCCTGCTTAAAACTTTGTTCACCAAAGTCCCCCAGTGCATATGCAAAGAGTCTCTTTGAAGCCTCACTTCTTATCTTACAGTTCATTTGCATTTTGCATTGGTCTCCATAAGGTTTAAATTTCTTTCTCCTGAGTAAATTTGAGCCTCAGAAGGTTTAACCTGCGGTGGTTCCTGAGCCCCTGCTTCCATGTGTCCCCTGGGGGTATGGATATCCCTGCCGAAGATGGTGGAGGTGGGCAAGTGGTGACTAAAGGCACACAGCTGGGGAAAGGGAAGAGGGGGCCCCGTGTCTGGAGAAGCAGGTTGCAGTGAGTGTGCTCCAGGAGAGGTGAAGGCTAGGTTGAGGCCATATTCTGAGAAGCTCTGGAATGCCAACCCCAGGGCTTCCAATCTCCTGCGGGCAGAGAGGGCCACCAGCGGCAGAGCATCGTGACTCCCTGCTTGGCACCCATGTATTCACTGTAGGAAAGGCTTATGGGGGTGTCCGTGCTATGGGTCTAGCGAGGAGGAAGGGAGTTCCTGGAAACATAGGGCGTGCGGTCTGGTGGGCAAGGCGACACACCGGGGTTTTATGAAGGTCACGCTGCTGGTGTCGGCTGGCAGGGTCAGAGCAGGGGACTCCGGGCAGGGGCTGCAGGCGAAGCTGAGAGGGGGCTGAGCGTGGATGCTTGGATGCTGGTCTAAGCTGTTGAAAAGAAAGGAAGTCCGTAAAGGGAGAAGGACCTGGGAAGGAACAATTAATGTGGCTGTGCAGCGTGGGAGTCAGGAAGGGCCGAGGCTTTTCTGGTTGCTGTCCGAGAACCCGGAAGGCGTGAGAGAGCTGAGCTAGGGAGATGGCCCAGTTGCCCGAGATCAGGAAGCAGTGGCCTGTGCTGTGGCTACCTCGTGCTCTATGTGTGTGTGAGAGAGAGACTGTCATTTTTTTTTGTTCATTCATTTATTTTGAGAGAGAGGGAGAGAGAGAGAGAGAGAGAGAGAGAGAGAGAGAGAGAGAGAGAGAGAGAATCCCAAGCAGTCTCTGTGCTGTCAGTGCAGAGGCCTATGTGGGGCTTCATCTCAGGAACTGTGAGATCCCGACCTAATTTGAAATCAGGAGACACTTACTGACTGAGTCACCCAGGCGCCCCTGGGCTGTGTTTGATCAGAACTTGACTGGCAAAGAAATGACTGCTGTGAAATTCACAAACATTGGGAAGACTACAGCTCATCCCTGGAACAACAGGCAAACTTTTGAACTTTCTGTTCGGGTCTCTGTAGGGCAGATGACTCACTTCTGAGCCCCTCCTAACCTCTGTTGGTGATTAGCGGGGCTGAGAGGCCCATCAGGCAGCTCCGCCCTGCAACAGACAGACTTCCCTAGAAGAGCCCGACTGCAGCAGTGGGTTGGAGTGGGCGTGGAATAGCCAAGAACATTTCCAGCACCTGAGCCTCCTGGTTTTGAGGCTCTTTGTATGTAAATCCGTGTTGGAGGAACTGTGGGATGGGCCTGAAGTTGGGCCAGAGCTCTAGCTTAAGAAGTGCAGTCTGGATGACCTGAAGAGGTGCAGGAAATCTAACCAATGAAATGTGTCCACGGTGGTGCTGGGACCTCTGGAGGAGGGTGGGGCCTACTGATCCTGGACAGAGGGATGAGTTACTTACAATAGAAAACAGACTGCAGTCCGGCCAGCCTGGACCTGCCCCTGTGCCCACAGGGAGGTGTGCAGGGTAAATCTGGGCGCCTCCTCCCATTTGTGACTGCATGGGGAAGCCTTAGTAGCAGCCAGGGGCCTGATGGGGGAGGGGGTCCTGTGTGGGTGCCTGCTGCAGATAGGGCCTGGCACCGGTCGGTTTCTGCTTGGGTCTCAGGGTGACCTCTGGAATTGCCTTTCTGCCTTTATTCTCTGAGTCTCAGATTACCTGTGCTCTGTGACCTTGGGCGCAAGCCAGGCACCCAGTAAAGGTGACCCAGCCGGGACACTCACGCTGTCTCAGCCCCTGCGAGGAAGGGCTCCTCAGCAGACAGGAAACCTCCCTCCTCCGGCATGTGGGAAGCCCAGGGAAGAAATCGCTTATGCAGAGGGCCACCTCCCAACTTTCCCGGCAGCAGATTGGAAGACTTCGGCCCTCTCTCCTGATTTCCTGTGTGTCACCCCCAGCCCACACTTCCTTTAAGGCTGGGAGAGTAAAATGGCAGTTCCTGTTGAGTGAGGCATGAGTCAGCTAAGGAGAATGGTGGCTAAGTCTTCATAACCTCCAGGCACGGCTATTAAATATTTAAATGACACTACTGTATTGATTGTTTCTCATCCACCTCCTTAGGGAGAGCAGTTCCTGTCTGGATTCAGATAATAGCAGTGCCTTGGATTCAGACAAACTCCAGAGAGCTCAAAGGTGCTGTATAAGCTTACCTGGAGTTATCTCATCTCCTCCCTAGAGCCTGTTCCCAGGAATGGGGACAGATTGGGTTCTGCCCATTTTACAGATAGAGAAGATGGCCCATGTGGGTGGTCTGACCTGCTGACCGGCACCCTGGGCCTGGAATCCTTGTGTCCTGGCTCCTACTCTGCACTGGTTATTTTGTCTGCTCACTGCTCCCTCTGCATTTTCGCCCTCCTCATAGGCCCTCTCATTCTGCCGGCGCTGTTCGGGATGGGCCTCAAACAAGGTAGACCAGGCCCCTGCTCTCCAGATGTTAATTCTTGGAGAGGAGACAGTAAGTGGACAAGAACCCAAATGGGCAGGGAAGGCCTCTCCAGGAGATTGACCCCCTAGTCAGTGTCCTCGTACTGGGTCCCTGGGCCTGGTGGGAGCAGAGCGGATCTAGCCTAATTGTGGATTGGCCCTCACTGGTCACAGATCTGCCTTTCCTCGGAGGATAGTTATCAGGATAAATATACCCAGCTTTCCATTCCTGGGGAGTTACTCACCGCGTAAAAGTACCCCGCTGTGGATTAGATTACCTTGGCTCTGACTGCTCATGTGCTCAGGGCTGGGGGGAGGGGCGCCCCTGCCTTCTTGGCCTACTCTCCTTCCTAATCTGGAAGAGTCTCCGCAAAGGGGCTGAGATGGGACCACCCCTGAGGAGCTGGTCCTGCTGTTTACATAGTTCCTTCCTTAGGAAGGGCCGAGCCGCTCCCTGCTTGCACCCCTGAGCTTGGGTGTCTGGGTGTCTGTCGGGAGACTGGGTGGCTTCTCCTCTGACACCAGAGGCCAGCCGCCCCAAGCAGGAGGTCAACAGGGGGGCCGCAACCTTCCTTGCCCAGAGTTCCGAACCCAGCAGCGTAGACCATGGGAAAAGAGCTTGCTGAGCAGTCTGTCTCTCCAAGAGCCTGATCTAGTAAATGGCAGGGATGCACAGCTGGCCCTGGGTGGCGGGGAAGGCCCTCGCGCCATGGTGGCCTCTGGCTGCCTATGCCTGCTGCTCCTTCCTTCTGTTTGTCTGCTCCTGAGGAGACTGTGCCAGCCCTCGCCCAGGGTGACGAAAGCTGAGTTAAGGCCTGCGGGAGGAAGGTGGGTGAGCAGTCTTGAAGAGATTGGAGTTCTTACCGTGGGCTCTCCTAGGCCAGCCTCAAGAATACGCAGCATTTTGAGGCAGGGTCCTCCTGGAGACTGAAGGACCCCACCTCCTCCAGTTCAGTGTAGCCCTGCCGGAGGAAGAGTGGCAGGGGGCCTAGCATTCGGGCCAGCCTGGCAGGGGGGCCTGGGAGCTGTGGGAAGGGGTGACGCCCCCACATATACTTGCCCCATCTGTGGGCACGTGGTGGGGAGGCTTCTCCAGGGTGATTTTGTTTCCCACAGAGTGGTGCCCCTGACTCCCATCCAGGGTGGCAGCGGCCTTTGCCTCGGGTGTGGGATGGTAAGGGGAGGTGCTTTCTTGTGGCCCATCAGGGCTGACCATCTCTGGGAGCCAGCGCCCCTAAGGTTGGCAGCATACTGAGTGTGTGCCCTACCCCAGGGGCAGTGCTAAACAAGCACCATGTAGCCATTTTCTCATCTTATCCTTGCTCCTATGAGTAAAATGGTAGAATTCCCATCAGACAGACAAGGAAACTGAGGCACAAGAACCCCTAAGCAGCCCAGCCGAGCAGCTCGGCCACTGAGCAGAGTCCGTGTGACTCAGAGTCCCCTTGTGCAAGATCTAACATCAGTGTCTTTGGAGCCTGGGAGGAGAGAAGTGAATAGCTCTGGGTCCTCCCTCACCCACACTCCCTACCCCCCAACCGCACACTTGAGGGATTCTGGTGGATGGACCTTTATCTCTTGGCATCTGTCCAGCTTTAGCTCTGGTCTTGACAGTCTTTATCACACACTCAGAAGTCGCCAGGCTTATGAAGGAGTCTAACTTGTTTTTATACTTCATTGGAGGTGGAGGTTGAAGGGGTTCATTGATTCTCTTTAAGTTATTATAGGGCGTCATGTGCCAGTGGGTCAGCTTAGGTCCCCAGAGCCGCGGTCCGGGGAGCCTGAGGAGGGCCTGGGCTGCCCCTGTCCTGCGACCCCGGGCTCCTTTGGGAATGTGAGGGGTGCAGCTGCAGCTTGGATCTTGGAATGCGGGCGGACCGGGCCCCTCTATGCCCTCCCTCCCTGGGCAGCCATCCGGGGACGCGGGGCTGCAGACCCGAGGGTGCCCCCAGCCCCCATCCCCACTCCGGCCCTGAGGATTACGTTCCTGCCCGCTGGAAAGGGCCTCTTCTTCTCTGTCTGTCCCGTGCGCCCAGCTGCCCAGGCCGCCTGTCCCTGAGCGGCCTCCGACCGAAAGGCGCTTCTGATCTGGGCCGCTGCTTGGGCCCAGGCGCGGTCGCGGGGTGGGGACGGGGCGCCCGCTGGCGCTGCGTCTGCGGAGGGGCGTGCGTCTCTGTGGGTCTCCGGGGCCCCATGGGGCTGCACCACTCTTGGGTCACGCCTTCAAATGGTGTGCCCAAGGCACGGGTGAGGGGTTTGGCACCGAGGCCTCCTCGTGCTCCTCCCGTAGCTGCTCCTTCCTTCCAGCTCAGCCGAGCTTTCTCGGGATTGAAGCTTCCCCAGGGAGCCCAGGACCGGGGGCTCCCGGCTCTTCCCCGGCTCGAAAATTCCGCGGTTGCGCGGAGTTTACCTTTGGTTGCTGCCCGCGGCAGGAAGCTGACGGGCCAATAGCGCCCTCTGGCGGGAAGCAGCGGACCGACCGCACCCCTTCCTCGCCAGGGCGTAGGTGGATGTCCTTTGCCCCCGGTGGGCTGGTTTAGAAGTCTTTGCACCCAGCCAGCCATCCCTTCCCCCACCTACCTAGAGGGGAGAACCCCTCCCCCGACACTCACGTTGAATGGAAGTGCCAGGACATGCATCAGCTGGCCCAGAGAGGCAAAAAGCCTTGCAGAATGTAGGGCGGTTTCTTCCAGAAAAGGAATGGGAAGCTCCAGCGAGAACTTCCTTCCGTACGGTGGCTCTGACTTGTCCCGGAGCTCTCAGGCTTGGACTCAAAGTTAGTGGAGAAATGCCCAGGAAGTTTGAAGCCTTCTTTAGCCTGGATGAGAGAGAGCCCCCACTGCTTCAGATTCTGCTTTTGTGTATCTGGAACGATTCTACAAACGCTGAGAGGGGGGAGGGTGTTCCAGTGGGCACCATTTTCTCTGACACCTCCTTTGGGGTCTGAGTAGAAGGTTTCTGAGCCTGGGCCTCAGGTATTCAGAGCTAGGTACCAGGCAGTAGCTGTAGCTGAAAACTGGGGGACCCACCCATGGGGTGCTTGCAAGTGGACTCCCTTGAGCAGTCCACCTCCTGCCACCTCTGTTTACTCAAGCAGGGGAGGAGTTTGCTGAGCTTTTGCAAGGAGACTTTGGCCTGTAACCATTTTGCAGGCCATGGGACATAGCAGCCTTCTGCACCCACAGGAATCCAAAGCAGAGGCCAAAGTCCTCCTTGGCCACCTCCTTTATTCCTGGCTCCCTTCCTTAAGGCATTTGGGGGACCCTGTGGAGGGACAGGGACACCAAGTCCTATGCAGTCACTGAACAGAGTCTAGGGGTGCAGAGAGAGAAGGAAGCTACCCCAGAGGCCCCGTGGCTTGCTGACTTGTGCATGTGCTCTCTCTCACTCCGATAGACGCAGGTTTAATGTGCTTTCTCCCTGGCATCCACGCAGGTTTCACTCTGAATGTTACTTCATCACTTTGCTTTTCACTTTAAGATTGTCCTTATCATGTTTTGCCCAGATTCTACCCCTAGAAGATGGAGAAGTCTGTACCTTACATCCTACTCTGATCTCCTTGTAAGGAGGAAGATGTTTTTCAGAATTTCACAAAACAAATAAGATCTGACGTTTGTAGTTTCCCATAGAGTGTAGCGTCTGCTACCTTATATAAACCTCACACCAATGTAGTGACGTAGGCATTATGCTTGCCAAGCAACTGAGGCTGGCTCAGGGAAGTGAAGGGATTTGCTGTTTGGCCATGGATAGTAGATAGAGGAACTAGGACTTGGAACTCTTGGGATCTTTTGTTTCTGTCCCCCAGGGCTGCTCCTTTTGACCAACAGATGTATCGGTTTCTTTTTTTTTCTAATTTTTAAAAATGTTTTTTAATTTATTTTTGAGAGACAGAGACAGTGCGAGCAGGGAAGGGTCAGAGAGAGGGAGATACAGAATCTGAAGCAGGCTCCAGGCTCTGAGCTAGCTGTCAGCACTGAGCCCGACGCGGGGCTCAAACCCACGAACCGTGAGATCATGACCTGAGCTGAAGCCGGACGCTCAACTGACTGAGCCGCCCAGGCGCCCCAAGATGTATCAGTTTCAGAAGAACCAAGTGAGGGGCACCTGGGTGGCTCAGTGGGTTAAGCGTCCAACTTCGGCCCAGGTCATGATCTCCTGGTTTGTGAGTTCAAGCGCCACGTTGGGCTCACTGTTGGCAGTACAGAGACCTATTCCGATCGTCTCTCCCTCTGTCTCTGACCCTCCCCCACTGATCTCAGTCTCTCTCTCTCTCTCTCTCTCTCTCAAAATAAGTAAATAAACTTAAAAAACCAAGTGAAATAATAAACCAGACTCAGAATCAGCTCATGACTTGGGAGGTAGGGTATTCGAGGCAGAAGGCAGTGGAGGCCCTCACTTGGAGGGTCTGATGGGATGGGTTAACCATTTGTCTGTTGCTGAGTGTTTGGAGCCTGAGAGACCCACGTTCAGAGCCCAGCTGTGTCATGGCAACAAGCTTCAGCAGCATGGGGACGTGACTCTGCCTCTCTGAACCTCACTTTTCACCTCTGTGCTAGTGTGGCTGTGAGGAGGAAGGGAAGGAACACGGTAAAGCTCCTGGCGTGTGGTGGGTGGTCCAGCCTGGCCGCTGCTCCTGTCAGTCTCTCTGGGATTGCACTTGTTGGCTGCTCTGGGGAGCCCTGTGGCATTTTCCAGCCGGGGTTTGCCCCTGCTGGATTGGGCCCATAGGAAATGGGGATGCTGCATGAAGCCAAGGCAGCAGGTGCGGTTGTGCAGAGGCCACTGGGATTGGTCCTGGATGCTGGTTCCTTTTCTGTCATTACCTAGGCTCACACTGACTGTCTCTAGTTCTGGTTTGGTAGAGACAGGAAGCCAGACCTGGAGTGGGAGGGGACTGCAGGAACTGACCTTCCTTGGAAGTCAGGAGACCCTAGTGCTGGGCTACTGGCCACAGGGCCCTGGGCCTTGTGACAGGCTCCCCCTCTGACCAGCTGGGTAGAAGCCAGGGGTAGGTGTGGTCAACCTTGGGGGGTGGGAGAACAGGGCAGGTGGCTGGGGGTAGGTGTGGGCCCCCTTTGCTTCCCTCCACTCACCTGGGGTGGGTTAGGGACGGAGCCATAAGAAAGACTGGGACTGGGAGCTCTTTGATCCTGGGCCATGATATTCAGGAAGTTGTGCTGTTCAAATTTGGCATCATGTTGTGGTTACAGCAGACTCTTGCAGGCCAGGTTTTTGGGGGCTTGGGGCTTCTGAAGAGCCAGACAGTCCTGTCTGTCACTGGCTTTGTTATCTGGGCAGGTCCCATCACCTCTTGAAGCCTCTTTTCACATCTGCAAAGGGAGGATCAGAATTGCAGCTTTATCCAGGATTAGGATTAACAGAGAGACCATTTACACACAGTGCCTAGCTTGGTGCCTGTTACTAGTAAATGACAGTAGGTACACCCATTGCTTTCTGATATGGAATATCCTAAGGGCTACAGGGACTGAGCATCGTTCCTGACCCTCAGCAGGTCAGCAGGGAGATGAGAGTGAGCAAGTCCTCGAACATGGGAGGAATGAGGGTGTGGTGCCAGGGCCAGGCTCTCTGGGCTGTGGGGCTGTTGAGGGTCCCAGGAGGGGAGGATTGAAGTTGGGGGGTTTCTGCAGTTCCTACTCTTGCTATTCCCTTGTCTGGAGACTGGGGAGATCCAGGGCCCCCCTGTTAGCTGCCTGGTGCCAGAGAAATGGAAGCTTGCACTCCATTTGTCTCCCTTGCTGCTGTTAAAAGCAGAGTAGTGGGGCCCTGGAGCCTCTGGGGCCAGGCTGCTTGCCAGGCTTCCGCAGAAACAGCCTACAGAGCAGTCCTGCCCCCTGCTTGGCTGAGGGGGTGGGGAACCCTGCACCAGCCTTGACCAGCCCCTACTTCCCCACGTACTTCACCCCAGTAGCCCAGAGCCTTGCCCAGAAGCCTCAGGAGGAGCTTGGAACCTGGGGTTTTGCTTCCACCTGGCCAGAAAGGCAGGTACCACCCCCCAGGGACTGCTCTAGTAGGGGGCAGGGGGGCACTTCCAAAGCCTAAGCTCCTGGAATTTAAGTGGAACCTGGCACTGCCTGGGTCCCTCCCTGTGACGTGTGGCCCCTCCCGCCCATTCTCCCCGCCTTGCCCTGTGGAGTCAGAGTGCCAGGCAGGCATTTCTGACTTCCAGCCAGCCAGCTGCACAGTCCTGTCGGCAGGGAACGCAGGTGCCTCACTGCCAGAGGTAGGAGAGCCCCAAAGGCAGCCCAAGGAGCCTCCGTGGCACCTTCAGTACTGGTTTGGAGGAAGAAGTCTGTTTTGGAAGCTGGTTCTTAGCCAGGCTGGTCTGGGCTGACAGCTTCTGCCCCGAGGCTGGTTATTTCTCCCAAGGGTGGGGCAGGTGCTCAGAAGTCATTAATTCTTGGGTGCAGCAGGCAGGAAAGGCACTGCCACTGGACAGTGTGTTCCTGAACCCCTGGTTCCTACCGGCTCTCTGCGTGCTTTCTCGACAGACGCCCTGCTGGCAGACTTGGAGTCCACCACCTCCCACATCTCCAAACGGCCAGTGTTCTTGTCCGAGGAGACCCCCTACTCATACCCAACTGGAAACCACACATACCAGGAGATTGCCGTGCCGCCCCCTGTCCCTCCACCCCCATCCAGTGAGGCTCTCAATGGCACCATCCTTGACCCCTTAGACCAGTGGCAGCCCAGTGCCTCCCGATTCACCCACCAGCAGGTAAGGTGGGGTCAGGGGCTGGGGAGACAGAACAGAGGCTTTGGGGCAGTAGGAATTTGGGGAGCCAGGGGAGGGATGGGATTGGGGGATAGGGAGAGGGGCCAGGAAGTCTCCGGGTCTCCCCGATGCCACGTGAGGGGGCAAGTGACCAAGTGTTAATCACCTGTCTCCTAGCCGGAGTGTGGAAATTCCCTGGTGAGACTGCCCGTGAGCAGGAACCTCCTGGGGGTGAGTCGGGCTCTTCCTTTTCCTCCCCTTGGGGGAGGCTCTGAGCATTCTCTTTCCTGCAGCCTCAGTCCCCGTCACCTGTGTACGGCTCCAGTGCCAAAACCCCCAGTGCCTGCATCCCCCCGGACGGCGGCGGCCCTCCGTGTCCCCGAGCCGGTGAGGAGGAGCACGTGTACAGGTACTGCCCTGGCCTCCCCGTCCCCGTCCCCTCCTGCTGCCAACAGCCCACAGAAGGCCCTGGGGCCTCCAGGCCAGCTCCCAGTGCCTCTGCGCTGGCCTGGTGGCCTCAGCACTGCCATCTCCACACAGCAGCAGCATTGGGTTGTCACGTCACCCTGTGTCTTTGAGGAACTGAGGCAAGACTTCCTCCCTCCCCTGTTTTTACCACATCCCTTTCTCACTCTTCAGTCTCTTGCTGGGGGACCTGTCACCTCTGCCTTATCTTCTTGAGGATTTGGAGGCCACCAAAACTGGGCGGGAGGGCGCCTCTCACTGTGACCTCCCCTCTGCCTCTCAGTTTCCCCAATAAGCAGAAGTCGGCCGAGCCTTCACCCACAGTGATGAGCTCCTCCCTAGGCAGCAACCTTTCTGAACTTGACCGCCTGCTGCTGGAACTGAATGCTGTGCAGCATAACTCCCCAGGCTTCCCTGCAGGTAGGACTGGATCCCGGCACCCCCATTCCCACCTGCCCCGACCTACCTGCTGGCCTCTGGATCCCCAGAGGGATCAGGGCTGAGCAGCCTTTCTCTCTCTCTCTCTTCCAAGACGAGGCCAACTCCAGCCCCCCAGTGCCTGGGGCTCTGAGCCCCCATTATGGCATCCCAGACAGCAACAGCCCACTGGGGGGCAAAGCCGGGCCCCTGATCAAAGAGAAGCCCAAGCGGAATGGGGGCCGGGGCCTGGAGGACGTGCGGCCCAGTGTGGAGAGCCTCCTGGATGAACTGGAGAGCTCCGTGCCCAGCCCAGTGTGAGTATCACCGGGCTCTGCCGGCCAGGGAAGGTCTCACCCAGCCAGTGCCTATGCCCCCGTGTCGGTCTACTCAGCCGAGTTGTCACCCGTTCCCTCTGGGAGTGCCTGTCTTTTGCCGGGCCCTGTACCCAGCACTGGGGGGAGGGGGGTTAGTGGAGTCACATGGACACCCTCCCTGCTTCCAGTGAACTACCCCCCATCAGAAAAGATGACGTCGTGAATGCCAAGGGCGCCCATAGCTTAGCGGCTGTCTGCACAGGCTTTGGAGCCACACTGTAAGGGTTCACATCTTGGCTCTGTCCTTACTAAGTATTGTCTCTCAAGCCTTAGTCTTCCTGTCTATAAGATGGGATAAGTGGATATGGGATAATGGTGATAAGACCATGTACCTCAATGGGAAGAGACCCAGTGATAGACGCCAAGTGTTTGGAGTGGTTTCTGGCTCATAGCGTGTGACACACATGGTAAGGGCTTACTAAATGTTAGCTCTTCTTGCTGTCGCTGTGTGTTGCCGGAACAGTGTCACGTGCACACCCAGTGTCGTGGGGGACCCGCAGGGTGCTTGGGCTTGTTTGAACAGGCAAGCTTGAGGTTGGGCTGGCAGGCCCGGAGGTGTCTTCCTGAGAACGGTGCCATCAGAGCTGCCCTCTCCTCTCCCCTGCTGGCAGCTCACCTCTGCTCTGGCCTCCCCAGGAGAGATTGGGAGCTGGCGGGCTTCTCTGGAGTCAGAAGTGAGAGGGCCCCAGTGGGAGAGCTGAGATGTAGATACCCTGAAGAGGAGAGGGCCCCTCTGGGGGGGACATGGAGCTGACTCCGGGGTCCCCACTGATGCTGTGCCTGCCCCGCAGCCCTGCCATCACTGTGAACCAGGGCGAGATGAGCAGCCCTCAGCGAGTCACCTCCAGCCAGCAGCAGACACGCATGTCAGCCTCCTCTGCCACCAGGGAGCTGGATGAGCTGATGGCCTCGCTGTCGGACTTCAAGGTGCCCTGAGACCTCTCCTCTTCCCTGCCCTGCCCCCTCGTTCTCCTCCTTCTATACCTCAGTGTGAGCAGCTGGGTCTCAGCCCTTCAGTGTTTGGGTGCCTCGCCCTGAGTCCGGGACCCTGCAGTGCTCGGGCCTTGCCAGGATGCAGGAGAGGGTCAGGCCAGGCTTTCTGGGGACTGTGAAGGCAGAGAAGCACTTTGCAGGGACATTCCTTCCTCAAGGGTTGCTCCCGGCTCCCAGCCACCCAGGCGGGGGGATCAGAAGGCTGGGACAAAGGGCTCTGTGTTGATGGCTGCTCTTGGTGGGGGAGGGCATTCTCTGAAGGGCCATGTGGGACTGGGATCCTGTGCCTGAGAGGTCATTTGCCCTGGAGTCCCATCTCCCACGCTAGCTAGCTGTCCTCAACGCGTCCTTTTTCTTTCTGCCTCGGGCTCCTGAATCCACAGGCCTCCAGCCACCAGCCTCCCTCCATCCTTCTCCCCAACCCTCCACAGGCCTCGGAGTTCCCACAGGTTCTGTCTGTGGGAACCCTAACCTGTCAGGCTACTGGGTGGTCCTGCACGAGACCTCCCTTCCCCTCCCATCCTGGGCCCCCGGGGCTGCCAGACCTGAGATGTTTTATTTAGAAGATGCAGTGCCTCAGTGGGGATTGATATTGACTGATCTCCAACAGTTGCTGACTTCATCCTTTCACGTGGGTCTGCCCGAGACCTTTGGGGCGTGATATAGGGAATCTGAGAAGGAGAGCAAGCAGTCTGAGTGCTCTTGGCCCTGAGGGTACCTCCAAGAGTCGCTCCAGCTGGGGATTCACAGTGGGGCATGGGAGCTCTCTGGCCTTGTGACCCTCATGGTTCTGAGTGGTGAGTAGCCCCCATCAGACTCTGACGGTGTTGGACTCTGATGTCGGCCTTGGGGAGCCCTGGCCTCTTGCTTTATAGACTGTTCTTTCTCAGACAGCCAGGGTTGTAGAGTCCCACCCAAAGCTGCACTGGTTCTAGCTGTGCCCTGGAAAGAGGGGCTTGGGGGGCATGGCAAGGCTAGGGCTGTCTGGGAGAGACCGCCACGTTGGGCCAAGTTTGGCAGAGCAGGGCAGCTGCCTGCGGCCAACTCTTTCTTGATCAGTGCTTGGGCTGACCTCCTTGGCCACCTGTCTCCCGTGGTCCACTTCTCTGTAGCCTTGTACCTACTCTGACCGAGGTGGACCCACGGGCATGGCTTTGATGGGAACCAAGGATGTGGAGCCCAGGAAAACCTTTTTAGAGTGTGGGGTCTTTTTCTCAGGCCCGTCCCCATGCTTCACCTTCATGGCCATCTCAGTCTAGTCTAGGTCATTGTTGCTGGTGGCTCTTAGAGCCCTCAGGCCAAGCCCACCCCTTGCAGTGAGCACCTCCCCTCACCCCTCCCATCTTTCTCTCCCCTCTCCTCTCCCTTCTGCCTTTTGTCTTTCTCCTCCTCCAGACCAGCTCCCCTGCTGTGGCTTTGAGCTCCCCAGAGATGCTGCCCAAACCAGCTCCAGCCCCACCCCACATGCCTTCTCCCTCTCCTCCTCCTCCTGGGCCATCTGTGTTCCTGCCGTCCACCACCAAACCCTCCTCTGGAGGCCACGGTCCCAGCCAGGGGGTCCTCTGCTCTGAGGACGCTGATGATGGACGGGTCCTTCTACCTTCTGTGGCTCCCAGCTGGGTTGACTTGGCTGGCCTCCGGGTGATGCCTGATACTCCCAACTCAGGGTCTTCCTCTGCAGAGGGGTGTTTGGGGCCATTTGGTGCAGAGATCCAGACTCAGGTTGGGAGAGATCTACCAAATCTTACAAGTGAGCTTTCCGGGGCTCCACCCTGCCACATGCTGCCAAGCCAAGCTGGGCACACAGGTCCCCAGGAGGCTAGAGGCCCCCATGGGCTGTTGGCCAACCCTTTGTACCCAGAAGAAGCCGTGGTTGCCACTCAGGAGCCACCACGGGCTTTGGAGGCACTCAGGCCTGAGATGCCCCACAGAGCCACACACAGCTTCCAGGAAGTAGCTGAGCCAGCTGTCGTGGCCGTGGACCGTCAGGCCATCTTCCCAGATACCTGGAGTTTCACCAAGGAATGTGGACCGCAGGAGCAGAGGGCAGAACCAGAGCCAGGGGAGCGGGAGAGCAGCCGCCCAGCCCCAGCTGACCAGGAGCGTTTAGGTGGACAGACGCTCCTGAGAGGGAGCCTGGCCAGGCCGGCCCAGGGACCCGAGGCCCCCAGGTGGCCAGAGGGCATCACCGAAGCTGCTGCCAGGAAGGAACCATTGGAGCCTCCACCTGCTGTGGTTGTGGCCACGCCCAGCGCCACTGAGAGGATTTCCACCTCAGGCCAGGCAGGCGCGAGCTCGCATGGCTGCTAGGCATGGTCCCCGGTGGCCCGAGCATGGGCCCCTCCTGCCTAACTGCATGTCGCCTCCCGCTCTGCATGTCTGCTTGGGCTGTACATCCGAGGATCACATGGCCTGTGACCCTGATGACCAGGATTCAGCAGTGGAATTCACTGGGTCCTGAAACTTCTCTTAGCGACAGTCCGCCCCTTGCTTGTTTAAGGCTTTTTCTTTAGATGGGCTCCTCCCGACATTATGATGTGATGTGTGCAAAGTGGTTAAAAGCATGGGCTTTGGAACCAGATAGTACTGAATACAAACCATGCTCCCAGTACTTGCTACCCTGTGTAACCTTGGGCAACCGGCCTCAGTTTTCTCATCTTTAAAATGGGGCTAATAGTAGGGGACCTGTCTGGCTCAGTTGGAGCATGCGACCCTTGATTTTGGGGTTGTGTGTTCAAGCCACATGTTGTCTGTGGAGACTACTTAAAAAAAAAGAGAGAGAGAGAAAATAAGGGTTATAATAGACCATTTCTCCCCCAGGTTGTCCAGAGGATTAAATGAGATAATGCCTGTAAAGTGCTGAGAACACAGCATGTCATCCTCAATAAGCCATGGCTGATGGTACTGTTTTTATGTGCTTCTTGCGTGATTAAAATTTTATGTCCTCTCCAAAAACAAAGTAAAGCAAGAACCAAAAAAAAAAAAAGAAAAAAGAAAAAACAAAAAACAAACAAAACCCCCCCCCCAGAAACCACTACAAACCAGTAGGTTATCATATACTCAAGGAAAACACTAATTAAAAGATTTACTGGAAGGAAGACCACATTTTTCTATTTCAGATCCAAAAAACAAAGAGCTTTATGCTTTTTCACTTAACATCCTTTCAAATAATGTTGTAATAACCCTGTAAGACAGCCAGGAAAGTATTCTAACCCCATCTCAAGGATAGAGAGGCTGAGGCCCCTGCAAGTGAAGTGTCTTGCCCAAGGTCATTGCCGACTTGGAGGTGAACCCTGGGTGGAGGGTCTGTTCCACCCCCTGCCTCCACCTCCCCTCGGCTTCGCTCTTTTCTGGCAGTTTTGTCCTGCCCTCTCTTCCCCTCTGGGCACCTGAGTGTGGACTGAGCAGCCTCGGGCTGAGCCCAGAGCGGGACTGTGACAGCTTCCCCTCCCCCCTCAGATCCGCTCTGTGATCAGGAGGAGCCGGGAGACGGGCCACGCACACCCCATGTCCCGGGAGCCCTCCCCTCGCCGCCGGCTGGACCCCGCCACCCTGAGCAGGACCCCATCCCAGGAGCGGCTCATCGCAGAGCTGCAGGGTCGGCTGGGCATCCAGCCGGAGGCCGAGGAGGCAGCGGGGGCAGCGGGGGCCTCTGCCGAGGACTGGCTGACCGAGGGCGTCGTCATCACTGTGCAGCCTCGAGGGAGGCGGGCTGGGGGGCAGCTTGTAGAGAAGGTAGCCAGGAGGTGCCTGGGGCTGGGCCAGGGCCAGGGCAGTAGGCATCCCAGTTTTTTCCCCCCAGGGTGGCTGGAGGGGAGATGTGGTGTGGGGTGGGGAGGGGGTCCTGCACCCTGTGGCCCAGTAAGGCTTGGCCTCACGCTTGCTGCCAGGTGGGAAGGCCCAAGGGGAGCCTGGGGATGGTGCTGTGCCCCGCCCTCTGCTCTGCTTCATCTCTCTCCCTCCTTCCTTCTTCCCAGGTCGTCTTCCCTCCTGGCTCCCCCGTTCCCCTGAGAAGAACCTTCTCTGTTCTGGCTTCTCCTTCTTCTCCTGTCCCTGTGCTCCAGCAGTGCAAGGACTCCTCAGCCAGCAGCCCTTTTCAACCCAGCCTGCCCGCCCCCTCCTCGGGGCCCTCCGCTCTTGCACGAGGTTCCCCTGGGGACCCAAGTGCTGTGGCAGGGCTGCAGGAGGAGGGCGTGAAGGGTCCCACCCCTCCCCCTCTTGCACCCCAAACTTGGAGGTCCGTGGGCTGCCAGACCGACGAGGACCCGCTCTTCCCCCCAATGCAGGCAGGCCTCCCTGTCTCTGTCCTGCTGCCTAGGATGTGTCTCCACCCTGCACATTCACAGCCATACATGTGCGCGCACACACGCACGCACACACACACGCGCGCACACACACACACACACACACACACACACACACACACACACACACACACATCCTGTGCTGCCCACCCGTCCTCCCCGCCTGCCATCTGGCAGTCAGGATGGTACCACAGTCCATCCTTAGACCTCACTCTGATTAGGACCCTCTCGTCACCTGCCATCTACTCTCCCAGCCCTTTGATGTCAGCTGTCCTCTTGCTCCAGTGGGGCCCCTCTCTACCTACCCCTTGGTCCTGCCCCAGGCTCCTCTGAGGAAGCCATTCCCAAGAGGGAAAGCAACCTTATCTCCCTTCAGCCCCCAGGCCAGTACCCAGAAGGCCTCTTTGCTCTTGGCCCCAATCACCTTCCTTTCCTGCGTCTGTGCCTTTAGCTGGCTCACCTTTCTCCCCTTCTTCACCTCTGCCCGGGTCATCCTTCTCTAGATTTTTCTCCTGATTCTGATACTGCTAGGGGGAGGGGGTGGCGGGATCTCTTATCTCCTCTTAGATTTCCTTTTGTGCAATGGTCCAATACCAAGGTCTCTTTTTCTTTCTTCCTTAATTAAAAACAGTTTTCTTGTCCTCGTTTCCTCCCCTACCCAAGATCCAGGGCCTGGAACAGATTGCGGATGGAGAAGCTTGGGCGGCCGGCCGGCCTCCGAACGGCAGGCAGAGCAGCCCCGAAGGGCAGGACGAGGGAGGGGTCAGTGCTGAGGCTGGGGGCCTAGGGTCTTGCTTGCCCGTTTTCTGGACCTCGGTCAGGCTGGCGGGGTGCCTTGAACCCCCTTGACCCCCAGGACCTCTGTGGATGCCACTCCCACCCTTTGGGCTCTGGAGGCCCTGAAGAGGTGGCCCTGCTTGCCTCTATCAGCCCATCTGTCCAGGAGGGAGACACGCCCCCAGCGCCGCAGTGCTGCGGACACTGTCCCCAGGCCCGGAAGTCCTGACCACCTTTCTCCCTGTCTCTGCAGTTCATGGCCCAGGGGAGGACGGGGAGCAGCTCTCCCCCTGGGGGACCCCCAAAGCCTGGGAGCCAGCTGGATAGCATGCTGGGGAGCCTGCAGTCTGACCTGAACAAACTGGGGGTTGCCACGGTTGCCAAAGGGGTCTGCGGGGCCTGCAAGAAGCCCATTGCTGGGCAGGTGAGGAAGGAGCCGGAGCAGGGGAGAGAGCCGCAGGTGGTGCTCCTGGGGGGAGGGTGCTCCGCGGCAGGCCAGGGCCCCGAGCTGTGTGCTGCCTCCTTCCTCAGGTTGTGACCGCCATGGGAAAGACGTGGCACCCGGAGCACTTTGTCTGCACCCACTGCCAAGAGGAGATTGGATCCCGGAACTTCTTTGAGCGGGATGGGCAGCCCTACTGTGAAAAGGACTATCACAACCTCTTCTCTCCGCGCTGCTACTACTGCAATGGTCCCATCCTGGATGTGAGTCCCTGTGGCGTGGCAAGAGGGCAGCTGTGCTGGCACATTTCTTCCACGCTGTAGCACATGCCACCTGACGCTCAGAGAGGTCACTCACATGCTCGAGCTCACACAGCCCGAAAACGGTGGGGCTGGGATTCAAACGCAGGATGGATGCAGGTCTCCTCTGCCTCCCTTCCACCTCCCCTCCCAGAGTCCCTTCTAGGAAAGCTCCCAGGGATGAGGAGCCCCGCCCTGATAAATGGAGCGGAGTGCTGGTTCCCTCACTCTCCTGCTCTGTGATGTTTAGGGAAATGTTCAGCCTCTCTGAGACTGTTTCTTCACTTATAAAATGGGAGTCAGGGGCGCCTGGGTGGCTCAGTTGATTAAGCGTCCGGCTTCGCCTCAGGTCATGATCTCACAGTTTGTGGGGGTGAGCCCCGCGTCGGGCTCTGTGCTGACAGCTCAGAGCCTGAAGCCTGTCTTCAAATTCTGCGACTCTCTCTCTCTTTCTCTGTCCCTCCCCTGCTTGCGTGCTTTCACGCTCTCTCTCAAACGTAAATAAACATTATAAATATTTTAAAAAGAAAATGGGGGTCACAATAGAACCTGTGGGCTTAACCCCATGTGAATATTCAGGAGAGAGAGTGCATCAGGCACGTCACACCCCTCAGTGAATTGGAATTCCTGGTCGTAATCCAGGCACAGTGAGGGGAGACGCGGCCGGGTGGGCTGCGGGTGGGCAGGACGGTCTTGCCTGTGAGTCTCCGCTGTGGGATCTGTCCACTGGGTTGGCAATAGGACTCTGGGCCCATACTTTGCTTTCACAGAAAGTGGTGACAGCCCTTGACCGGACGTGGCACCCCGAGCACTTCTTCTGCGCCCAGTGTGGAGCCTTCTTTGGTCCTGAAGGTACGGCTGGCAGGCAGGGTGACTGGCTGCCCGTCCCTCTGCACCGCTGCCTCCCCAGCCCTGGGGAGGCAGGGCCAGAGACTTCGCTGATGTGATAGTCGGGGTGGGTCCTCCTCTGGAGGCCCTGACTCTGCCTCCCAAACTCCGGCCCCTCAGGGTTCCATGAGAAAGACGGCAAGGCCTACTGCCGGAAGGATTACTTTGACATGTTCGCGCCCAAGTGTGGCGGCTGTGCCCGGGCCATCCTGGAGAACTACATCTCGGCCCTCAACACTCTCTGGCATCCTGAGTGCTTTGTGTGCCGGGTAAGGAGCCCCCTGCTGCTCGTCTGGAGGGAGCAGGGAGTGGGCAGTGGGGAGAGAAGCCCCCCCCCCCCCCCCGCCGTTATGCTCTCTGGATCTAACTTGGGAGTTATTAAAGGGGTAGCAGATAGGGGGAGGGGGTACAGTTCCCAAGTCCAGTGGGTCCTGGGCCAGGACTCATACTGAGGCTGGGAAAAACCAAGAGGAGTAAGGTAGACATGTCCCCAACCCTTGTCCTGTGTGTTGGGTGGCCCTGGCGCTGGTCATGTTCGGCAGAAGGGCACGTGAGAATGAAATGAGATCATGCATTTAGCAGCCTCAGCGGAAATATTGGGTCATGGTCTCCAAACTGCATTCTGGAGGTAATGGGAGTCCACATATGTTAGGGATCCAGCAAGGGCTTTCACACCAGATAGGTTTGGAAAACACTGCTCACTGCAGGACTTCTTGGTGCCTTTGACACCCAAGAATGCAGGTAGCTTTCTGGGCACAGTGCTACAGTTACCTGCCCAGTAGTCAAGTCAGACCTATGTTTGAATCTGTGAAACTTAGTAGACACATGACCTTAGGCACGTCATTGAACTCCTAGGCCTCAGTTGCCTTCCCTGTTGGAAGAATCCAGTAAGCGTTTAGTGCAGCACTTGGCACATAGGAAATGCTCAGCAAGCGGGGAGCCGTGACCTTGACTGACTTCTGCCCATGCCAGTGGCAGATGTCTCAGCCCCTGTGCCCCGGCCTGAGTCCCCTTTTCTCTGCCGCCACCCCCCTCTTCTGCCTGGCAGGAGTGCTTCACACCCTTCGTCAACGGCAGCTTCTTCGAGCACGACGGGCAGCCCTACTGTGAGGTGCACTACCACGAGCGGCGGGGCTCGCTCTGCTCCGGCTGCCAGAAGCCCATTACGGGCCGCTGCATCACCGCCATGGCCAAGAAGTTCCACCCGGAGCACTTCGTCTGTGCCTTCTGCCTCAAGCAGCTCAACAAGGGCACATTCAAGGAGCAGAACGACAAGCCTTACTGTCAGAACTGCTTTCTCAAGCTCTTCTGCTAGGCCCCCGCCCTGGCCCCGCCCCCTCCCCAACTGCTACTGTGACCCAGAGGCCTTGCCCAGGGGTGCAGGGGCAAGCCTGACTGAAACTGGAACCCATGTCCTTGGCTGGCGCAGGATGGCAAGACGGCCGCTCTTCCTTCCCCTGCCAGAGCCCCTGGGCTCTCCTCGTCCTGCAGCCCCCGCCCAGGCTGCCGGCCCTTCCTCCTCCCTGGACGTGTGTCCCCACCGACCCGCCTGGCCATGCCAGCACCCCACGCTGGAGCCATCTCTCACTCCTGTTTGGGCAGCGGAGCCAGGGGGACGGGCAGGCAGGGTCAGATGGGCTTTTTTTAATCCCTCTTCCCCTGTGCTGACCTAATTATCCTTGTCCGAGAGTCCTGGGGGGCACCCAGCTCCCTTCAGACAACGCCAGCATAAACCCACCTGTCCAAGGGTGGACGTGGCCAAGGGGCCGCCCAGAAGGTTTCTTGTGCTCCTCCTGCCCTTCCAGTCTCCCCAGGCCTGGGCAGCCACCCCCTGCCCCCTCGACCCCCCCATAACCACCCTGGTTCTACTGAGAAAGGCCTCTCCAGCAATAATGTTTTATAGTTACTTCCTCCGTCTCTGGGATGGCGTGAGGGGGCGAGTTTTACCCCGTGCCTGGACACTGTACCGACTTTGATAGATTTCTACACTGAGGTTTGAATTCGTATCGGCTTGAGTTGCTTTTACTTCTCTTTACAAATGATTTTGAAGAGATTTTAACAATGTCCCCTTTTATACTTTCCTCCTCCACGGCCGTTGGTCCTGTTGGTTACGATGGCCGTGGCGTGGCATTGCCTTGTACTGAGGGCTTGGGGTGGGGAAGCAATTTGTATTTTATTTTTTCTTAGCACAAGCAGGTGAATTCAGAG
This sequence comes from Suricata suricatta, assembly GCF_006229205.1. NCBI lineage: Eukaryota > Metazoa > Chordata > Mammalia > Carnivora > Herpestidae > Suricata > Suricata suricatta. The sequence continues at coordinate 74,021,003 of NC_043713.1, forward strand.
CAGCTCTCTGACTCCCCTTCCTTAACTTCATAGCTCACCAGGACTGTTTTGTAAACTGCTGTATTTTAAAACTCCTTCCTTACTCCCTGGGCCAGCAAGCTCTTAACTGAAACTGGCCTTGGGATGTCTTGGCCTTTGGGGCCTAGAATTCTGAACCTCATCCATCCTGCTCCTGAGGGGGAGAAAGGGGAAAGTACACTTTGGGGGTGCTGATTCCTGTCTAAGTAAGCCATCAGGAGCACCTGCTCCCCTGTGAACTTTTTGGCAGCAAAGAGAACCTACAGAACATTCTTGGCCTCCTCATGCTTCTCTCTGGCTTTTTCTTCTGCCTTCTTGGGAAAGCAGGTGTCTCACTTTGACCATTGGCCTTGTTGATTCCACTGGGCCCCTCCTTTCCCCAAATTTCCCCTGCCCTCCCTGGAGCCTGGATGTCTGGGGAAAAGGGCCCAAAAGTTTTTGCAAGGGGGCCTGATAGGACTCTGGGCAGAGGGACGGGATCCTGCTAAAACAGTGGGAAGCCCCCAGAGCCCTGTTCCCCAAGGATGAAACAGGAGAAGGCAGGCTTGGGGTTCCGGGTCCACAGAAGGGGCCCCTGCTGGGTCTAATGTGAGGAAGATCCAGACCGCTCCCACTAGCCTCATAGCAGAGACTGTCGGGGTCTCACAAGAGGGTCCCCCTCCTCTGAGGCAGGGCTAGGAGCAGCCCCAGTCTGGGAGGTCAGCCAGGCCTCTCCAAAGGCCTGACGTCTCCACTCCCACCCATAGGCCTTATAGCTCTGTTTACAGTGACCGGCCCCAGGCCCCTCCCTTAGGGGTACTGAGGTTTCTGGGGTCCACCTTCACGGTCAATGGTTATTTGAGGATTTTATTTTATTCTTTTCTCTGTAAACTTTTAACCTGGCTTTTCCCCATTTCAATTCCTGTGATTTATGCCAATAAAGTTTGCCATTATTTTCACCCATGCCTAGTGCCTTTTCTTGGTGAGGAAGATCGCGTCTGAGGTAACAACTCAGTGCCAGAAGAGAGACCAAACCTTCCGCAGATTCATGGGGACCACAGTATGAGAGTAACTCAGTGATGTTCCCTTTTTTGAGGCAAAATGCTGCCATGAATGGGATCCCTGCGTGAACTTGGTTCTTTCTTCAGCAGTTGGTGAGGAAAAGCAGGTGGAGCAGTGCTGTTGGACCCTGCACGGGTCAGGCCCTGCCTTGGTGTTTTGTTCTAGATTCCCTGCAAGGCATCCTCAACATAGGCCTGTTGGTGTCCTCACATTCATTTGCAGATACAGGAAGGGATTCAGAGAGAACTGACATGGACAGCACAATCATCTGAGTGAGCTCAGAGGCAGGATGTGAACACAGGGCTTGCCTCTGTGTTCCTGCTTTGACCAGCCTCCTGCTCCAGGATGGGTGGAGGGGTAGGAAACTCCCAGCAGAGTTGGCAGACTTATAATTGAGAGTGGGTCTCTACTGCCCCCCGGTGGTCACATCCATATTTGCATGCTTCCTCCTGGTCTGAGCCAGAACTCCAGTCCTAGTAGGAGCTTCCTGAATAGCTTTGTTCCTCTCGCTACTTCACAATTTCCCTGTTCTCTCTAATGCGTTTCCAAAAAAAAGCATGTTGAATTCTAGTTAGAATCCTGATTGACCATTTCACAGTGAACTCAAGTGGAAATTACCTTCAACCGTCACCTAAAAGTAATGATGGTTTATTTTTCCAGACCATGATAGATTTATTTATAGAAATGTATATGGCGCACTTCACGGTAATTTGCTTTTTCACTCAACTGTACTTTTTGAGTATTTTCCTGTGTCAATAAATATAGATCCGCATCTTTAATGGCTTCATGATACTCCATTATATTGATGTACCACAATTAGAGATGATATTTATATCATCAGAGCGAGGATGGTACCTTGGAAAGGTACCATGTGAGTATGTACATTCTTGGAAAAGTATGTTTGGAATACCAAACCGCAGGGTTTGGAAGGAACTGTATAGCATCATGAGGCCCATGAGCTTTGAACTTGCTCCTAGATTTCAGTTCCAAAGCCATTTTTTAATGTTTATTTTTGAGAGAGAGGGAGCATGTGCACACGAGCAGGGGAGGGGCAGAGAAAGAAGGGGACAGAGGATCTGAAGCAGGCTCTGTGCTGATACCAGCGAGCCCGATGTGGGGCTCAAACTTGTAAACCTCAAGATCATGACCTGAGGCCAAGTTGGATGCTCAACCAACTGAGCCACCCAGGCACCCTGGAAGCCACTGTTTATTGGCTGAAGGTCTGGGCAAGTTGTTTAACTTCTGTGAATTTTCTCACTGATAAATGGGAATACTAATATCGTACCTCCTCAGGGAATTGTTGCAAAGATTCACAGCAGGAATGTGCACAAAGTACTTAGCGCAATCCTGAGCATGCAGTAATACATTGTCATTAAAAAGAGAGCTTGGCAGTAATTGACCCCAACAGTTCTCTAAACAGCTGGTTATCAGAGGCACTAGAAAACTTTGAAACAAAAAAAAACAAATTTCTAACTTGGCCATGTGAAAAGGGTGAAGATAGAAAAATGCCTTCTTTCCTAGGATCTAAGCTCAGTCATTAAAAAAAAATTATGGATATAGCATAAGTATTCAAATAAGGATTGAGGGCACCAGGATGGCTCAGTTGGTTGAGTGTCCAACTCCTGATTTTGGCTCAGGTCATGATCCCAGGGTCATGGGTTGGAGCCCGACACCGGGCTCTGTGCTGAGCCTGGAGTCTGCTTAAAATTCTCTTTCCTCGGGGTGCCTGGGTGGCTCAGTCGGTTGAGTGTCCGGCTTCAGCTCAGGTTGATTATCCCCATTTTACAGCTAAGGAAAGGGAAACAGAGGGTCAGCAAGGTGAAATTAGTTCCCAAGATGACATATTTAGCAAGTGGTAGAAGAAGAGTCTTCTGACTGCAAAGCTTGCAGTCATTCATTCCATAAATATTTATTATATATTTGCTATGTGCCAGGCATAAGACAAATGTCTCTGCTTTGTGGAGCTTGCATTCTTCAGGGAGAGATAGACAACTAACAATGTAATAAGTTATGTAGTGTGTTATAAAGTCGAAGTGCTAAAAAAAAAGGTGTAAGTGCTACCAAAAAATCCCCCCACAACCCGCCCCCCCCCCCAACAGAGTAAGGAGGGAATGGGGTAGTGGTAGTGGATTTTTGGGATAATTTTAAATAGGGTGATCAGGGTAGGCCTCCTCTTAAAAAAATTTTTTTTAATGTCATATTCATTTTTGAGAGAGAGAGAGAGAGAGAGAGAGAGAGAGAGACAGCATGAGCAGGGGAGAGTCAGAGAGAGACACACACAGAATCTGAAGACAGGCTCCAGGCTTTGAGCCAGGTGTCAGCACAGAGCCTGAGGCCGGGCTTGAACCCACGAACTATGAGATCATGCCCTGAGCCGGAAGTCAGACGCTTAACCAACTGAGCCACCCGGGGGCCGCTGGGCAGGCTTCCTTGAGTGCATGATATTTGAGCCAAGATTTGATGGATTTGAGTTAATTTTGTGGATACCAGCAAGGAGCCTAAAGTGGAAGCATACTCCGGAGAAATAGGGAGGAGCATCGTCTGGCTGGAAGCGAATGAGTCAGTAGGAAAAGAAATGATAGGAGGATAGGTACAGAGCAGATTATGCAGGACCTTGTTTTGAAGTTTTAGGCTTTTAACTCTGAGGGAAATGGGAAGCCTTTCAGTAATTCTGAGCAGATGAGAAATGACCTAACCTCGGTTTTAAAAGATTCCTCTGTTTTAGTAGGGGGAAGAACAAACTGTAGACAAGAGATTATGCTGTTTCTAAAGCATATGCAATTATTTCTCAGCTCCACATTGTACTCTTGTAGTTTGCCATTTGGCCAGGTGGCCGGAGAAAACTTGAACGCTCGGGTCTCAAGCTCTAGCTGCCACACTCGAGCAGCTCCAGCCCAGCAGAGGACAGCAGCTCTGCGACAGTTTCTCCAAACACCCGGAAGCGCCGTTCTTAACCGTCTTCATTTAAAGGAGGCTTTCCGTTGGTTGGAGTGGCAGCAATATCACCCAATGCCGGTCTAGATGAGCTGTGCGTCACCAGACGGGCGGCGGCACCAGCCAATAGACGAGGATATCGTCCTCGTCTTCTGATTGGTCGGTTGGCTCACATATAAAAGGTGTGCGCCGGCGCGCGGCCCTCCTCTCTCCAGGCGTCCTCGTGAGAGGTTCGTGTGGGTCCTAGGGTAGGGCCGGCACTGGCGGCGGCGGGAAAGATGGGGGTCTTTGTGAGATCTTGGGGGGTGGAGGGCGGGGTCCGGGGCTGTCCAGTCTGGGGCCTCGGAGGTGGCCTGCGGTCCCCGAGTGGTGGTGACGGCGGCGGCAGTCCCCGATCGGGCTGGCGGGCGCTCACGCGTGGCCTGCCCTGCATAGGCCTTGGGCTTGGAGCCCGGCGGGACCATGGGGCCGGGGGCCCGGGAGGGGTTGCCTGAGCTCCCCTCTCTCTCCTCAGTGACATCGTCTTTAAACCCTGCGTGGCAATCCCTGACGCACCGCCGTGATGCCCAGGGAAGACAGGGCGACCTGGAAGTCCAACTACTTCCTTAAGATCATTGTAAGTGCGGGGTGGGTCGCGATCGCCCATTATGCGGCTTGGGCCTTGGGTACTAATAGGGACGATCAGCTGTCGTGTGCACTGCCTCGGTGCCAGCTACTAAATGACCATTTTAGGAAAATCTCATTTAACTCCCACAGTTTGCAGTGATCTACCCTCTCCTCCCCCCCCCACCCCTTTTTTCAGATAAACGGGTTTAGGCAGGTCAGTTGGCTCCTGGGATGACAGCATTCATTTTCTGGTCTGTCTGGCTTCCAAATAGCACTCATCATGGCTCTGAAGTTCTGCCTCCGTTTTGGGACCGTCTGAGGCAATGAATGACTCATTATAAAGTGGCAACTTGTTGCATATTGAGGTCTCCTCAGTCAGGATACCACACATCTTGTGAATGTATTCTCTTGGGTGGTCTTGAGGTGGGTCTTCCCTACCCAGAAACGCAGACCATGCTTTGTGCATTAGGCTGCCTTGTGGAGCTTAGGCTGTTCTCCCCTGTTAGTCATGAAGTTTTCAGACATACAGAGAACTTAAAAGCATTGTCTAGGAATCACATATCCACCATCTAGATTCTGCAAGTAATGTTTTGTTGTACTTGCGTTATGTCCTATTTGAAAATGCTGCAAACCTAGCCTTATTTGGAATGGTTTTTTTTCTTCTGTTAATGCAGCCATTAATGAATCAGAAACCTGCCTCATAACTGGGAAGAATTAAAAATGTTACTGTAAAAAAATTGGACTGAACGTAGAAACCTAATTGTCCATGTTCATATTCAGGGTACAGATTGACAAATCTGTCAGTTTTACCACTCAGGTGGGCTCCTGGTGGGAGAAATTGTCCCAGTTAGGGAATCACTTAAAAAGCTTAGAAGGAAGGAAGGGAGATGGAGATCATTGAGCGTGGGATTTGGTTTCTCCTAGTACTTTTCCTCTTAACTCCTGCTAACCCTCATTTGTTTCTGGCTTGTTTTCGTAGCAACTTTTGGATGATTATCCAAAATGCTTCATTGTGGGAGCAGACAACGTGGGTTCCAAGCAGATGCAGCAGATCCGCATGTCCCTCCGCGGGAAGGCTGTGGTGCTGATGGGCAAGAACACCATGATGCGCAAGGCCATCCGAGGACATCTGGAGAACAACCCAGCTCTGGAGAAGTCCGTTAATTGTTTGGGCGTCGTGTCTTCCCTTCTTCGTGCCCTTCTCCTTTTCCCTGGAGAAGGCTGGTGCAAAAGGTGACAGTCTCCCGTAAACTTCTCTTTGCAGACTGTTGCCTCACATCCGGGGGAACGTGGGCTTTGTGTTCACGAAGGAGGACCTCACTGAGATCAGGGACATGCTGCTGGCTAATAAGGTAAGGGGGAGACTCGGGTTGGCTTAATTTTGGCTCCTTCAAAGCAAAACTGACCATGCTCAAGTTGTGGTGGGAAGACTTCTCACTATTGTTTTCTTTCAGGTGCCAGCTGCCGCCCGTGCTGGTGCCATAGCCCCATGTGAAGTCACTGTGCCAGCCCAGAACACTGGTCTGGGGCCCGAGAAGACCTCCTTCTTCCAGGCTTTAGGCATCACCACGAAGATCTCCAGGGGCACCATTGAGATCCTGGTGAGTGGGCTTGGCTTGCCCGTGCTAGCCAGGCCAGTGGCAGGGGCGTGGTTGCGGTGGACCAGCTGGCTGTCCGGGTGTTGACTGCTGACCCTGCCTTGTTCCTCAGAGCGACGTGCAGCTGATTAAGACTGGAGACAAAGTGGGAGCCAGCGAAGCCACACTGCTGAACATGCTGAACATCTCGCCCTTCTCCTTCGGGCTGATCATCCAGCAGGTGTTTGACAACGGCAGCATCTACAACCCTGAAGTGCTGGACATCACGGAGGAGACTCTGCATTCTCGCTTCCTGGAGGTACATGCTGTCCATCGCAGGCCCCTTGGTACCTCAGTCGTTGAGAGCTGCAGCCTGAAAGCCGGTCTTCAAACCGGCTGCGGAGCTGCAAGCAGCCGTGTGACCAGAGACAGATACTTACTCTGTTTACCTCACTTTCCGTCTGTAGAGCAATAATGATATAAGGTGCTTGAAAGATTTAACGAATGGATGAGTATAAAGCCATCTGACAGCACTGGGCACCTAGTGAGGACCATAATTATTCTTGGGCCTGCAGCAAATCATGAGATTGTGCAGAGAGTCACGAGTCAAAGGAGAAACGAAAAACATGAGGACCGTGTGTAATACATGTGTGGCTAGGATCCTGTTTGGGAAGGACTGACTTTTTCTGGAATTATCTTGCTTAGCTTTTGACAGTAAAGTATTTTTTTTTAAGTTTTTTTTTTAACATTTTTATTTATTTTTGAGAGACAGAGAAAGACAGATCATGAGCAGGGGAGAAGCAGAGCGAGAAGGATACACAGAATTGGAAGCAGGCTCCAGGCTCTGAGCTGTCAGCACAGAGCCCTATGTGGGGCTTGAACCCATGAACTATGAGATCATGACCTGAGCTGAAGTCGGGCACTCAACCGACTGAGCCACCCAGGTGCCCTAGTAAAGTATTTTTTGATGGACAAATAAGGTGATAGAAGATAGAACTCCTTTTTTCTTGGACAAATGAAAAATTGGAATTATAGTGTTAACTGTTTGCTCAGAAATCTCACTAGTGGCTGAAATTCACACGTGGAATTGGCTTAACGTTTTTTTCTCATAGAACGGAATGGTTTATCTTAACAGTTAATGTTTTCACAAAATTTATTTTTAAGCAAATGCTATCTATCATTATGGTTTAGGAACCACTCATGTTGGGAATAAGGGCCAAAAGCATTTATAAATGACTGGATCTGAATGGCCCTGCCAGGAGCATTTGGTGTGAGGTGAAGTTTGAAGTGTCCTGTGTGAGACTAAGATGCTAACCCGGCAAGTCTTGTCTGCTGTTGAACTTTGCTTGGACTTCACGATCTTGTCTGTAGGATATCGCCCCTGAAGTGTGATTTTTCTCTCCCTCCATAGGGTGTCCGCAATGTTGCCAGCGTATGCCTGCAGATAGGTTACCCAACTGTTGCATCAGTGCCGCATTCTATCATCAATGGATACAAGCGTGTTCTGGCTTTGTCTGTGGAGACTGATTACACCTTCCCACTTGCTGAAAAGGTGAAAAACCCACTAGGACCACAATGCGCCTGATGGGGATACATGGCCGACAGCCTGCTGGGTTGTGCTTTAATAATCATTTTACAAAGCAGATTTTTTTTTTTGAGAGAGGGTGCAAGTGAGCCTGGAGCAGAGAGACAGAATCCTGCGAGGGGCAGAGAGAGAGAGAAAACGGGGCTCACCCAGAGCAGGGCTGGAGTTCATCTGATGCAGGGCTCGAACTCACGAAACGTGAGATGACCTAAGCCGAGGTCAGATGCTTCACTGAGCGCCTAGGCACCCCCAAAGGAGATACGTGGGGGGCAGTGGAGGTGTGTCCTTGACTTTAGAGATGACAGGAGGCCCAAAGAAGGGCTAGTTGATGGGTAAGAGCTGGGCCTAAACTCACCAGGCCACAGCCAAGCTGTCTTGCCTGATCACTTCCAGGGAAGGCTTCACTGGCTTAGAAGTTACTGGCCATTGAACCAGACCTGAGGGGTTGTGGGTAGTAGGGGTGTGGATGACCATTTTGATCATGAACTTTTCTCCCTTGCTTCAGGTCAAGGCCTTCTTGGCTGATCCATCGGCATTTGTGGCTGCTGCCCCCGTGGCCGCTGCCACCACCGCTGCACCTGCTGCCGCCGCAGCCCCAGCCAAGGTCGAAGCAAAGGAAGAGTCGGAGGAATCAGATGAGGATATGGGATTTGGTCTCTTTGACTAGTCACCAAAAGCAACCATTTCAGCCAACTTTATTTGTGAAACAAGGAAATAAAGGCATACTTCTCTTAAGAGTCTCTGGTGTCTTCCATTTTGTGCATTTTGAGGTTCAAGTGCTACTGTATACTAGGAACTAGAGCCATGGTAAACGGGAGAGCTGTATTTGAAGGTGACATTGTGGTGTTCTCGCCTGCCCCTCCACATGTCCACTTGTAATTGAGGCGTTGTTCTCCCAGCATCCAATACCATCCAGTGTTAACTTTTCTTAAGGTTTTATTTTTTTTAAATTTTAATGTTTCTTTTCTTTAAAAAAAGTTTTCTTTTCACATTTATTTTTGAGAGAGAGAGAGAGACTGTGATCAGGAGAGGGAGACAGAATCTGAAGCAGGCTCCAGGCTCTGACCTGTCAGCACAGCCCAACGCAGGGCTTGAACCCATGAACTGTGAGATCATGCCCTGAGCCAAAGTTGGACGCCCAACCCACTGAGCCCGCCAGGCGCCCCTTAATGTTTTCTGAGAGATAAGAGAGCATGGGCAGGGGAGGGGCCGAGAGAGAGGGAGACAGTCTGAAGCAGCCTCTAGAATCTGAGCTGTTGGCACAGAGCCTGATGGCAGGCTCGAACTCAACTGTGAGATCATGACCTGAGTGGAAGTTGGATGTTTAACAGACTGAGTCACCCAGGGGCCCCAGAGAAAGCATAAGCAGGGGAGGGACAGAGAGATTCCCAAGCCCTTGACATGGGGCTCTAAGTACTGAACTGTGAGATAATGGCTGAAGTCAGACACTTAACCGAGCCACCCAGGTGCCTCAAGATTTTATTTTTAAGCAATTTTTATACCAAGCTTGGTTCTCAAACAACTCTTGAGATCAGAAGTCTACCGACTTCTACCGACAGTCAGCCAAGCACCCTTAACTGTGTTTTTATAGTACCAGAATTCTTCCTTCCATGACCATCTGGCCCGTAGCTTGGGTGCCTCTAAGATACTTTGAGTAGGTGTACTGTCCGTTGAGTGTTTTTCATGATGAGTAGGTAGTGTCTAAGGAGGAAACATTGTTGCTGAAAGGGTAGGTGTTTCTTGTTACAAATCTGTAGTGGGTGGTGATGTAAAGGTATTTGTTACAATTGGGTTTCCATCTAAAGTTTGAAAGCCATTGCTGATACAGGCTAATAGAGGGCCAACAATTAACTGGGCAGATCCCATTCACTAAACTTAGAGTTGGCCGATCTATACGGAAAATTTAGAAAACGCCCTGTGGACCCGGAGGCCCTGTTCCTGCCTTCTGCATCTCACCCTGTGGTCTTTGCTTTGGCTTCCGGCCTGGAACCAGGTTCACCCTGAGCGGGCTCCTTACAGCTCCTGAATACTGCCGTGGCAGCCAGATCTACCTTGTTTTCTAACTCCTACATTGTCCGCCACTGATTTACAAACTCAGGTTACTAGTTCGCTGTCTTTTACCAAGTTCAGTTCTGCCATTTAGGAAACTCCTTTCTCTAAAGACTGGTCTTTACTGGGTAAAGGCCCACTTTGGGGAGTTCAGGCGGGACCTGCCAACTCGAAGAGGGGGCGGAGGCCAAAGGGCCGTCTCATCGCCTGACACGTTCTCAAAGGCCCTCGTTTCCCACGAGGCCGGGCTGAGAAGGCCCCGGGGCGGAGGAGCGGGCCTCCAGGAAGGCGGCCGCGACCTTCCCGGCACCTGCCACGCTCCAGACCCCGCTCCCCGCCTCCCCGCGACAGCTGCAGCGGCCGCCTTCCCGCCCGGGGGCGCCAGGCCCGGCCCTAACGGGCTCCTGGCCTCGCCCTGCCGCGTGGGCCCGCGCCGTGACCCGGAAGCGCTCCGGAAGCGGTTCCGGAGTCAGCGCCGGCA
>NC_043713.1:74031393-74075986 GCF_006229205.1 Suricata suricatta
CCCTCGCGGCTCCGGGTCCGGCCCGGCCCGCGCGGCGCAGACCGACCCCGGGCAGGAGGAGTCCGGGGCTCGGCCTGGGCTTCGGCAGCGGCCGTCCGGCGGGGCCCTCCCCGAGCCCGGAGTTGCAGAAGTTCCCCCTTACTAGTCTTTGCTGCATTTCCCGGAGCCCTCCCGCAGTGAGCCCCTGGCCAACGCAGACTCCTCCTTAAACTTTACGTTCAGCAGACGTTTCTTGAGCACTTACTATGTGCAGGGGCTTCGAGCATAGCCTTTGGCTTTCTACAGATCCGAATTTGAGTCCGAGCTCGTTGACTGCGCGGAGACGCTGGGCAAGTTACTTAACTCCACCAGGTCTCAGCCTTTTCGTTTATAAAATGGGACTAAAGTAATACGTACGGTGTTGGCTTCTTGTGAGGATTCAGTCAGATAAAGTAGGGCACCTTGTATGTTGGCTGTTGCTATCAGGTCCAGGGTCGAAAGTAAGAACTATTACTACCTTGGAAGAGCCTTGCCACCGTTGTGTGTTGTCACCTGTGAGTACTTTGTAGTTCAGGGAAGGACTTGGGGAAAACTTTTCCTCCCTCTTAGCCTCGTTTGTAGTTATGTTTTAGGGTGAAAAAGGCAGTAATATGGGAAAAAGAAACAGGTGTCCAAAGGACAGCTTGGCTTACTTAGATCTCTAGGGAGAGGAGACTAATTGATTTCGATTTGGAGGCCCTGAGGCCAGACAGTGAGAGCACTTCCCGTGAACCCTGGCAAGTGGTGTATTGAGAATCTCTTGTGCAAGGGGCTGATAATTAGTTTCAGGTTGTGTTATTCTGAATCCTTGAAAGAAAAGCTTAGTCTGCTGGGTATTTTGGAAGAGATTAGGGGACACATGCTGAATATTTAGCATTAATACTCAATTTCAGAAATATCTCCAGAGCTGTGTTGTTCAGTATTGAGCCCCTAGACATGTGGGTATTTAATGGCTAGTTAAGTTCGTTAAAAGTAAATGCAATAAAAATTTTAGTTCTCGAGGTGCACTAGCCACATTTCAGCGTGTGAGTGGCTGGTGGCCACTGTGCTGGGCCGTGCAGAAGAACAGTTTCCATCGTCACAGAAAGTTCTGTTGGACAGTGCCACTCGAGAGACGCCTGTGAACTTTGCAGCCGTTTTCATCTGGTCACACCAACAAAAGACTTCTCTGAAATATCTTGGTGGGCACTTCTTCAGTTTTCTGATGGGGTATCGAATGGGCAACGTTCATTTTCTGATCAAGAGAAAGAAGAGCTTTGAACCTAGAAAGTTCGTTCATATTTGTGCGAGGAACTAAGTTGAGAATTTAGTATGCCCTGAAAAGACAGCTGTGTGGGAATTCTAGGTAGAGAGTGGGTTGTGTTTATGCGCCTGTTTTTGTTGTCCCCTCAACCCTTTCTAAAACTAGTAAATGGTTTTATTTATTTATTAAATGTTTATTTTTGAGAGAGTGTGAGCAGGGTGGGGCGGAGAAAGAAAGAAAGAGAGGGTCAGAGGAGTCAAAGCAGGCTCTGCGCTGATAGCAGTGAGCCCCATGTGGGGTTTGAACTCACAAACTGTGAGATCATGACCTGAGCCGTAGTTGGATGCTCAAACGACTGAGCCTCCTAGGTGCCCCTTAAACTGTTAAAAGGTCTTTAAAAAGTAATCCCAGGGGTGCCTGGGTGGCTCAGTTGGTTGAACCTGGGGCTTCGGCTCAAGTCACGATCACGTGGTTCATGGGTTCGAGCCCTGAATCAGGCTCTGTGCTGACAGCCAGCTCAGAGCCTGGAGCCTGCTTCTGATTCTGTGTCCTCCTCTCTCTCTAACCCTCCCCTGCTCACACTGTCTCTGTCTCTTTCTCTCTTAAAAATAAAACATTTAAAAAATAAAAAAGTAATCCCACAAGGATTGGGAGAATGGGGAACAGGCAACAACAGCAAACTTTTAGAAAGTCACAGTGATGAATGGGAAGGATTTAGCAGACCCAAAGAAAATGAATCCTAAGCTAACAGTTGGGAAAGCGGTGAAGCAACCTGATTCACACGGCAGTCTCTCTTGACAGATGGGAGCTGGTAGGGTCCTCTAACCTCTGGAGGTGAGAGTGAGAGCAGGAGGGCTGAAATTGGGATTGGTTGAAAGCTTTTTTCAGATGCAGTCAGATCCCCAGCTGTCCTTCTCAACCTTGGCCAAAGCCTGGACTTTTTTCCTCTGGAGAGTGTAAAACAGGATCACTGTGAGGAATGGAGTAGGAGGTTCAGTATCCGAGGAAATCATGCACAGAGTAATTCAAGAAACTTGCCCTAAACTGGAGGGTGTGTTTCCAGATCAAAAATGCTCAGCGCAGTGGATGAAAATAGACTAACAACACAGGACACTGGTGTGAAATTTTAGAACCTTGGACACAAAGAGAGGATCCTGGAAATTTGCAGAGGGAAAAGTCCAGTCTCACACAAAGGATCAAACATCAGAAGGGCATTGGACTTTATAGCAGCACTGAAGGCTGGAGCTCAGGGAGAAATGCCTTCAGTATTCTGAAGGAAAATGATTTCAACCTAGTATTCTGTATCCAAACAAACTTAAGTCAAGTGTGAAGCTAAAACGTTTTCAGATGTGCAAGGACTTCACAGAATGGAGGGCGTGTGCCGTCTAACCACAAGAAAGAGTACATTTTCAGGGTGATACACTGCATCTCAGGTATAGAGGAGCAACAGCCACATTGGGGCAGGTCATCAAGTTCTGAGAGAGACTTCTTCAGGAAGACAGACTTTGCTAGGATACCTGATCTGCCCAAAGAAGCCGAAAAGTGGCAAAAAGTTTGGGGTTGAATTGCCAGTTAGGACAGATAAAACAAGGCAGACTGAGGTGAGGTGGGAAAGGGCACTTAACTCCAGGTTTAATAAAGCTGTGTAGGATGTGAACATAGTGTATTAAGTGGAGGCTGAATGTGAACACAGATACCTGAGCTGGCCAATATTATGAAGCTGAGGAATTAGGCTGGGGAAGTGGGGAGGGTGTGTGGCGAGGTTGGAGAAAGAGAGCTACTGTAAAAGGCAATAAAACGGAAAGCTCAAGCAGTAGTACAAGCAGGTCATTTAGAGATTATGGAGATAACTGCCAAAATCACGAGCCGGAATTAGCGAAAGATGGTGCTCTTGGGGAGTGAAGGCAAGGGCCTGGTTTTTCTAGCAGACTTCCCACAACTCTTTGGCTTTGACCTTTTTTTTTTTTTTTCCTTTTTCCAGTATGGTTGACATGACTTTGACTCTTTAATTATCTGTATGTATGACTATAAAAAACAAAAGACTATTAAAACAATCACATGGAAGACAGGGTTTTGGCATGGGTTTACTCATTGCCGGTAGAATTGTATCAGGGGTTTAAATAGAAAAAAACGTAACGTTATTTTGTTTCTCTATGTACCCTTTTCTGTGTGTTTTACCGGTAAGGTCTCTAGGTATTTAAGGCCTCTGTGTACCCTTCTGTGTGTATTTTACTAGTAAGATCTGGCCTGTCACTGAAATCACCTGAGAAGGAAGAGATGAGGGTTCCCGAATGTCAGTTACTTGGGTCTTACTGTGGCCCTTCCTAGTGCTCATGGATCCATGACTTGTCTGTTCTCCAGCTTGGAGAATACTGCTCAGGAGCAGATTTTCAGGAATATTTGCACACAGCCCCACCCAGTGCAGAGGATGCAGCTGTGCTAACACGGATGGTGGCTGAAAGCTAAGAACTGGTTAGCAGTGGTTTATAGACCTATTGGTTTCAGGTTTAGTTTCAAAAACGCAGGTGCGGTGGCTCTCTTCTCCCGTCTGAGCAATGGCTTCCCCTCTGGGAGTCTGCTCCTTCCTCACTTGTAAGGTGGAAATACTGATGTCTGCCCTGAAGGCTTGTTGCCAGTAGTAGCTGACCTTGTGCGGAGAGGAGCGGAAATGTTCTACGTAGGCTCTCTCCTTTAGTCTACCAGTCCTACGAGGTAGGTGCCAGAGTTTCCACCGCTGGCAAGCGGCAGAGCTGGGATTCAGTCTCTACCTTCCACCCTTCAGCCACTGTGCTTATGCTCCGCTAATGACCTGCCAGGATACTGACATTCCCCATGAGTGGTTAACAGGAGCTGATATAAAGGGAACACACTGGTATGTGGTGGGCCCTCGCTAGATTTTATGTAATTGTGAAATGATATTTTCTGTCCTGAAGATTTGGCTTTTTGCCTTGCCTCTTTCTGTCTAAATTTATTTCTTTTTATTTATTTCTTAATGTTTATTTTTGAGAGAGAGAGAGCACGTGTGTGCTCACATGCGTGCATAAGTTGGGGAGGGGCAGAGAGAGAGGGAGACACAGATCCTAAGCAGGCTCCGGGCTATGAGCTGTCAGCACGGAGCCTGATGTGGGGCTCGAACTCTCAAACCGCGAGATCATGACAAGAGCTGAAGTAGGACGCTCAACTGACTGAGCCATCCAGGCGCCCCTGTCTGAATTTAAGTAAGATATCAGTATTGACTAGTTGACTGGGTTACAGCAGTACGTGTCAACTGGAGGGTGATTTTGCCCACCAGGAGACAGTTGACAATGGAGACAATTTGGATTGTCAACTGAGGCAGGAGGAGTAGAATGCTGTTATTGGAATTTCGGGGGGAGGGCAACCATGACATTCAGAATCCTACAGAGCACATAGATGGCCCTGCGGCAAAGAATTATCCAGCTCCAAATGTCAGCTGTGTGGAGGTTAAGAAACCTTGGGTTAGAACTTCACTGAGTTCTGCACTTCCTTCTCCAGCACGCGCACACATACACACACACACACACACACACACACACACACTCATTGTTTTGTAGTTTGCTGAAATTTTCTCTGTGGGCTTGGTCTTTACAGGTTTCTGAGACACTTAAGCGTTTTGCCGGGAAGGTGACAACAGCCAGTGTGAAGGAACGGAGAGAAATCCTCGGTGAACTGGGGAAATGTGTTGCTGGGAAAGGTATTTATTTTCCATCCATGTGACCGAGAGATGATTCCATTTCGAAGTAAACTGTGCTCTCTGTTTAGAACCATGGCTGCTTTTTCCGCCTCGCAGCATCTTCAGCCTTCACTTGCCGTATTTACTTGTCATAAACAAGTCTTAAGCAACTTACTAGGTGCAAAAACATTTTCTTTATGACCTGGGGCACCGGTCTGTGTTCCATGGAAGTCAGCAAGATGGTAACGTGATTGATGACATTTTCTGCTTCCCTCTGGGAGATTCTTTAACTGTATTAAGCTTTCATTTATCCAGTGTTTTCCTTGCACCTCTTTTTTGCCCAGAACCAGTTCAGGGTCTTGGGAACACATTTGGGGAAATACTGAGCACGTATAGTTATCCTGATTCTGTACCATAACTGAGGGCTTTCCCTGCAACCCACCTAAAGACAAGTTTGCTTTCATATAACACTGTATGTTAACTATACTGAGATTTAAAAAAAAGTTTTCTTTCATTCAATAAATCCTTATTAGCTTTTAAGTTACGTTTTGTTGTGTTTTCACTGTATAGCCTTAGTTCTCAAAGTGTGGTCCCTGGACCAGCAGCATCAGCAACACGTCAGAACTTGTTTGAGATACAGATTCTCAGC
Source organism: Suricata suricatta (assembly GCF_006229205.1). NCBI lineage: Eukaryota > Metazoa > Chordata > Mammalia > Carnivora > Herpestidae > Suricata > Suricata suricatta. The sequence continues at coordinate 74,036,995 of NC_043713.1, forward strand.
TCTGTCCCAGAAACTCAGGTTCAGAAACCATGTGGGGATGTGGGTGGGGAGTGGAGCCCAGCATCTGTGTATTAATAAGCCCTCTAGGTGATTCCTGCATTCGCTGGAGTCTGAGAATCACAGCTGTGTAGAACTGGGTCTCCCTTCCCCTCAGCTTTCACTTCTTGTTAGTGAGGAGCCTGCTTCAGCCGCGCGTTCATTTGCTGCCTCTGATCTAGTGCCGCCTGGTGACCTACCCAAGCTTGTTAAAGCTGCGTGTAGATTACATGTATTCCTGTTTGTGAGCTTCTAAGAGATTCTCCTCCCAGTTAACACTTTAATGTATGAGTTTTATGGCACCTTCAGAAGTCTTCCCAGTCACTTTTCTCAAGAGGCTTGTAGTTAGCACAGGCTGCCATTTGACAAGGTGCCAGCTGTACCCACCTTCCCAGCCATAGTGGCTGAGCCTCCTGCTCCATAATTGCTGAAGACTGCACTTTCCCCGTTTGATGGAGTAAGGCGTTTGCCGTGTTTGGGTGAAGTTCGTGAACTACTCGGGACCTTTGCAGGGTGGTTTTACTCTTCAGCCACCCTGGGGTTCTGTTCAGGGTCAGTAATACTTGTAAGATGTTTAGTCACCTTTAATGTACAAGCTGATGGTGAGAAGTTGCTTACTCCTCAAGAAATCATTAGTTCTCAATTTTCTAATTATCCGAGTCTAACGTGGAGCCATTGGGTAGCGGTAACCATTCTAGCTGCTCCACTTGTTAGGGTAGCAGATAACCAAGTGACTTAACCAAAGGTGGGGAGAGGTATTTTCTGCCAGGCGGGGAGTTGAAAGCTATCTCGAGGCTGTCTAGTGCTGGTAGCAGATGGTCAGCGTGGCTCAGCTCAGGGGGCCCTGAGGCCTATCTGAAGCCCTCCTCGGTCCTGCCTTCGTGTGTTGCATCCAGAGACTCCCTGGCGGAGTGTCTACCGTGCTTACTCGTTCGAGTCACGAGCCTGTAGTCTAGCAGTCCGTGATGATGGGCTCGGCTCGGGTCAGACAGGCTCTGTATTTTGGCCAAGGCTCTGCCACTTTCAGGCCGTGTGACCTGGTTTAAATTACTTAACTTGTGTGAGTCTGTTTCCTTGCTTTGAGTGTGGAGATGCAGTAGTGCCTCCCTCACCGGGTTCATGTGAGGAGTAAAGGTGAACATGTATGGACAGTCCTTAACACTGGGCCTGGCTCTGGTAAGCACCCAGCGTACATTAGCTCCCGGCCATGAGCTGTTTCTGGCCCTAGTCATTCTTTCCCTTGGGCACTGAAATTGCCCCAAGTCCAGAGGACCAGTACAGTGTTTAAGGGTCCTGGGGAGACGAGGTCCCTGCCCCGCCTCCATCTGCCCCCCTCATTTTGGTACCTGAAGTACGAAGTGCTGTGCCAGCCCCTGGCTGTTGGTGCCTCCCGCTGGCGTCCGCCGTCCACGGCGGCTTACATCCCCAGTCCTTCCCTCTCCCTTTCGTCTGCACGCTGCAGCCTGGCATGCAGAAGCGGCCCTGGGTTGGTTTTTCATTACTGACCCCTGTTGTTACAACCAAAGTTTCTCTTTCACTTGGCTGGCCTGCGGATGTTTTTTTAGTTGTTAGTTTTTATTTAAATTCCAGTTAACATACAGTGTTTCATTTCAGATGTAAAATTTAGTGATTCATCACTTATATACAATACCAGTGCTCATCACTTACAGGTGTCTCCTTACTCCCATCACCTGTTTACCCATCTTTGCCCACCTCCCCTCTGGTCATCCTCAGTTTGTTCTCAATAGTGAAGATCTGTTTTATGGTGTATCTCTCTTTTTTTCCTCCCCATGTTCATCTGTTTCATTTCTTAAATTTCACAAGTGAAATCATATGATATTTGTCTTTTTCTGACTGATGTTTATCTTTTTTTTTAAAGTTTATTTTGAGAGAGAAAGAGAGTGTGCACACGTGCATGAATCGGGGAGGGACAGAGAGGGAGAGAGAGAGAGTCCCAAGTAGGCTCCACACTGTCAGCACAGAGGCTGACACTGGCCTTGATCACACGAACCCTGAGATCAGGACCTAAGCTGAAATCAAGAGTCAGAAGCTTAACTGACTGAGCCCCCTGGGAGCCCCTGACATTTCTTTATCTTAGTGATCTCAGTAATATAAGTATCTTACAGGGATCAAATGAGTTACTGTGTGTCAGTGCTTGGAGCAGGGCCTGGCACCTTGTGAGTGCTAACTAAGTCCTGGGTGGTGTCATTCCTCCTCCTCTTCTCCTTCTTCATGTGTCCGGATGGCATCATGCGTTCTGGCCCCTGCGCTTTTGCTCGTGTTGTTAACACCACTCAGCATTTACATCCCTTTCTTTCCATTTTTCTGTAGCCTATGAATCTGTTAGGCCAAGCTTGTGTATCCTTTGGAAGCCACTCTAGTTAGAGCGGCTCTGCCCTTTTCTGATCCCTCAGAATACTTTAATTTTGTTCTATTTTTATTTAGCTATTTATCTATTTAACTTTTTGAAGTTTATTTACATACTTTGAGAGAGAGCACGTGTGCGCCTAAGGTGGGAGAGGGGAGAGAGAGAGAGAGAGAGAGAGAGAGAGAGAGAGAGAGAGAATGAATATATCCTAAGCAGGCTCCAAACTGACAGCAACAAGCCCAGTGCGGGGCTTGAACTCATGAGCATGATCTGAGCCAAGGTCAAACACTTAACTGATTGAGCCACCCAGGCGCCTCAAATTTTGTCCTATTTTTAAAAACCATTCATTAGAAGATACATAGAGAAGAGTTCACATGTCATAAGCGAACATCCCGCTGAATCTTCACAAACTTGACTCATCTGTGTAACCAAGCACCCAGGTTGAAAAGCAGAATAGTCCCAGCGCCCCAGAAGTGCCACTTGCCAGCATGTTAGATTTTGAGGCCACCAGCATTGTCTTAGTTTCATTAATTTAATGCATTTAATGCAGCCTTTCGGTACCAGGCGTTTTCCTGGAATCCGATTTTGCTATTGTTTCCTCCAGGGAATTCTGTCTCCAACTTAGGGCAAGTGTCCAGTGAGTAGAAATCATGTCCAATGCCTGGCTCAAGCAGGGGCTCATGAAGTAGTTTTTACTGATTCATCTGTGTGTGATCTTTGCTTTCAGATCTGCCAGAGGGAGCAGTGAAAGGTCTCTGCAAATTATTCTGCTTGACTCTGCACCGGTACAGGTGAGTCCCTATTGAAGATCCCGTGCCTCCAGCCCTTTGCACAGAGAGGTGGTACAGGACAGCAGTCAGAGGCCGGGCTTTGGGGCAGTGTCACCGTAGCCTCCCCATGCCTCCGTTTTCCTCATCTGCAGAATGGGGGCTGTGCTATTATTTACCTCGTAGGTGATGATTAGTAAGCGTAAAGCTCCGGGAACAGTGCCTACCACGTCATGAGTCCGTATGCCGTAAACAGTCACATGTATAAAAGCGCTTGGCCTAGCTTGAGGTCCATAGGAAGTGGTCCATAAATGTCAGTGTTGTCCTTACAGCTCCGATGGCTCATTTGCTCTTACCAGCTGCTTCCAGAATTTCAGGAGGAGGTAGATTTCTCTAGTTATTTCCTAATCCCCTCATCTGTGATCCATTAGAACATAGTACAATCCCATTTTCCTGAGAAAGACCAGCGCTTGGCCCAGGCCACCTTGGCCCTGCCCCTGCGTTCACCTTTCCACTCTGTTCCTCCCCCTAGAGATGCGGCCTCTCGCAGGGCCCTGCACGCTGCCATCCAGCAGCTGGCTGAGGCTCAGCCAGAAGCTACTGCGAAGAACCTTCTGCACTCTCTGCAGTCTTCAGGCATTGGCTCCAAATCTGGTGTCCCCAGGTAAGAGACAAATGTGCGGCCTACAAGGGCTTGGCGGGGCCTGTTTGGGAGAAGCTGGCGCAGACGACCCTCACTGAGCAGGTGTGAGTACGCCTCTCTCCTCTCAGAAGCTCTGGCCCAGCAGCCGGCCTGCTACGTGGAGGGAGGAGCCAGGATGTCAGGCTCAGTGGACAGACTGCTTTCCTGAGGAGCAGGGCTGGGAAGCCAGCAGAAGCAAGGGCGTTTTGAAGGGAAACCAAATGCCCACTGGACGCTATTTAAATAGGGGAAACCATCTTTTTGTTTTTATAGTTGTTGAGGGCTGAGAGGTGGGGGTTTGGCTACTGAGGCCAGCATTTCTTGACCTGAGATGTTATAGATGATTTATGAGGAAGCAGTTTCAAGTTTTCTGCAGCTGTAGGTCAAGGGAGGGTCCTATATGCCAGTCCGGGCCTCGTGGTCAGCATTTGTCCTCCAGGTGGAGGCTGCCGCTCTGCACTCATCCTTCCCTCCCCTCCCCCCTGCAGTAAGAGTAGCGGCTCTGCTGCCCTGCTGGCCCTGTCCTGGACCTGCCTGCTGGTGCGCATTGCCTTTCCCTCGAGAGCCAAGCGTCAGGGAGACCTCTGGAGCAAACTGGTAGGTTTCATGGGTCTTTGGAGTAGTGATGGTCAGCTCTCTGCACAGAGTTGGGACTTGTTTAAGCACCATCCTTGGCCAGGTGCTCTTCTCGGTGCTGGTGACCAGGCACTCTGAATTGTCCCGAGTGTGTGACGCTGGTGGATGGACATGAGTGTGACATAATAACATCCATCTATTTATCACATATATTGAGCTTCTCCCAGGCATGGTGCTAGGCTCTGGGAATACTCTGGTGAGCAATTCCTGCCTTCCTGGCATACGGGGAAGACATGACAGGCCAGAGCAGGGAAGACAGAGAGAAAGCAAGTAAATTAGAAAATGCAGCAGTGTAAATTAGTACTTTTTTTTCTGGCTAATCATTCCTTTCCATATGTTTGGATTTTAGTGTTGAGCTGGCTAATGGAACAGAATTCTTGCTATGTGTTTTGATCTTTTAATTCACTCTTCTGTTCTGTGCCTGCTTCTTCCACCTTTCTTACCTTGCCTTTCTCTGCTAACCAGAGATGGCCTAATAGGCCAGATTGGGAGGTTCTTTTGAATATCTAGATATACTTAATGGAGGGCAAGAGGAATGGTCTTACGGGTTTGTTGAAAAGGAGCCCTAGGGGCATCTGGGTAGCTCAGGTGATTAAGCATCCAGCTCTTAACTTTTCTGTTCAGGTCATGATCTTATGGTTCATGGGTTCAAGCCCTGTGTTGGGCTCTGTGTGCTGACAGTGTGGAACCTGCTTGTGATTCTCTTTCTCCCTCTCTCTCTGTCCCTCCCTTGCTCGTGCTGCTCGCTCACTTGCACACATTCTCTCTGTGTCTCAAAATAGATAAACTTTAAAAAAAAAAGAAAAGAAAAGGAACCCGAGGTATGGCTCTGATGCTCACTTATGACATTTGGCCGTGTATGTAACCTCTGAGTCTGTTTCCCATTTCTGCAAAAAACCTCCATGAGTTGTCATGAAGAGGGGCTCAGGATGAGGTGTGGAAGGACTTGGAAAGTTACGGAGGGCTGTGCAGGTAAATGAGTGAGATTAGAACACTGTAGCACCTTTTCCTGAAGCAGCCTGCTGGTAAGACACATTGATGAGCTCACCCCTGGGAGCTTACCCAGCAGTCCTCTGGGGATGACTGTGGAGTGGCCCTCAGTGACTGCCTGAAGGATAAGAACACTGAAATCTGACCTGATAGTGGAATTGGAGTGTGGGTTTCATTGCTGCAAAAATCATCTTTATAAGATGCTTCATCATGGGCTCCCTCATTGGCTTACCTCCAGTGATTTCTTATTATCCCAGGTAGGTAAGTATACTTGAGTGTTAGCGAGTGGCAGGGGTCGACCCTGGAGTGCTGTCTTCATGGGACAGAACCCATCAGGAGCATGAGACCGTGTTTATTTTTCCAGTGTCTCGAATCTGGGTGTTTCCTTTACTCGTTGCCAGTGTCAACCATGCACACAGATCGTAGTTCATTCAGTTTTTCTAGGAGCTGAGGTAAGAGCTGGGAACAGGAAAGAGGACCTTGTCCTCATGGAGTTTACACTCTGTGGAGAAGGTAGATCCCACACAGGTCCGCTAAGAGATGATAGGACGAAGGTCATACAGCAGAAAGGCAGGTAGGAAGAAGAAAAGAGTGTGGTGCAGGGGGACAGTGGGAGGAGGCCTCAAAGGAGGCCTCACCTGAGCAGAGACCTGAAGGGTATGAAGGAACAGATCATGCCCAGATCAGAGCTTAGAACATTCTCAGGCAAGGGAAGAGCAGTTATAGTCCTGAATGTGGTGTCAGCAAGCTTAAACAGCTATTGTAATAAAACAATTTTTTGTTAAGTTCCACAGGCATAGAAGACTATACCAGTTTCCCTCTCTACCCCTCTGGGTTCATCTGTTACTAATTCCTTACGTGTGTAGATACATCCTCTGTGTAGACTGCTGAACAGGGTTTCTTACATAATAGCATACCGAACATACTTTTTTCTTTCACCTTTTTTTCCCTTTAAACAGATTTAGAATTTGTTCCAGTGTAGCATATAAAGAGTTTTTTTCCTATTTACTTGTTTACTAAAAATGTTTATTTATTTTGGAGAGAGAGCTAAGCCGGTGAGGGGCAGAGAGAGAGGGAGACATAGAATCCAAAGTAGGCTCCAGGCTCTGGACTGTTAGCACAGAGCTTCACGCAGGGCTCGAACTCCAGAACCACACAAGATCATGACCTGACCCAAAGTTGGATGCTTAACGGAATGAACCACCCAGGTACCCTTCTGTTTCTTTTTTTAAATGTTTATTTATTTATTTTGAGAGAGAGAGAGCGAGGGAGTGTGTGCAAGTTGGGGAGGGAGAGAAAGAGGGAGAGAGAATCCCAAGCAGGCTCCACGCTGACAGCATGGAGCCTGAGGTGGGGCTTGGACCCACAAACCATGTTATCATGACCTGAGCCAAAATCAAAAGAATCTGATGCTCAACCAACTGAACCACCCAAGAATTTCTCATTCTTTTTTTTTTTTTAATTTTTTTTAATGTTTTATTTATTTTTGATACAGAGAGAGACAGAGCATAGAGGGGGGAGGGGCAGAGAGAGAAGGAGACAGAACTGGAAGCAGGCTCTAGGCTCTGAGCTAACTGTCAGCACAGAGCCTGATGCGGGGCTCGAACCCACGAATATGAGATCTGACCTGAGCCGAAGTCGGAGGGTTAACCGACTGAGCCACCCACGTGCCCCAAGAATTTCTCATTCTTGATGACTGTTTACTGATGCTCTGAGTGGAGGTACTGCGGTATATATAACTAATCCCCTGTTGGTGACTGTCATTTACTGTTTTCTAATACTAAGAGACGGTAGACGACAAAAATGACCACCAGTAGGCCGTTGAAGAACCTCACGCATCTGTCATTTTGTGCATGTGCTGTAGGAGCACAGCAGACTTCCTAAGCACATTCTTTTTGTCAGGGTAGCAATTCAGACTGCTCACCAGTGACCTTGGATGTTTGTGGCACATAATGTCTCTGAGGTTTTTTTAGTTGAGCACCTGTTACATGTTTCACTCTGAGTTGGACAGTGAGCTCCACAGTCTGAGATCATTCTGTCAGTCTTCACTTCCGTATCTAAAGTGCCCAGCATAGTATCTGCCCTTTAGTCAATGTTGAGTAAGTATTTGTGGAATTAATGAAGGAAAAGTCAAGGCAGATACAAAACAGGATGTTTATCCATTTCCTGCATGACACTTACCCCACTGGAACCACATTCATCTGTGTGTTTATTTTGTAGTATCTTTTTCTCTCTCTGGATGCTAAAGTGCATGAACGCAGGGACCATGTCTGTCTCTCTCTGTGTGTTTTCATTGACTTCTACATGGTCAGATATTTATTAAATGGCATGTTCGAGTGAACAGATGTAATTCTGGGACGGGGCCAGTGTGGGGGGGTGGAGGGAAGAGGATCTGGGTGGAGTTGAGCAGGCCTGATGAAGGTCTTAGGCAGGCAGTAAAGGTCACGGGACCCCCACTCGCATTTCATGTCCTGACTCGAACCTGTCCCGGTCCTGACAGGTGGAGGTGCAGTGCCTGCTCCTGCTGGAGGTGCTGGGTGGCTCCCACAGGCACGCTGTCGATGGTGCTGTGAAGAAGCTCAGCAAGCTGTGGAAGGAGGTGACGGGAGGCCTAGTGGGTGGTGGGCATTGCTTCTGTGCCATGCTCCCCACCATGTGATCCACCTGCTTTATCCTTTCCTCTTCAGAACCCCGGGCTGGTGGAGCAGTACTTGTCAGCCATTCTCAGCCTGGAACCCAACCAGAACTATGCAGGCATGCTGGGGCTGCTGGTGCAGTTTTGCACGAGCCACAAGGAGATGGATGTGGTCAATCGGCACAAGGCAGGTGGACTCGCCGGAAGTGAGGAGGGGAACTTACTTGGTCCTGGTGGCCCCAGCTCCTGGCCTCCTCTGAAGCTTGTTGGTTTTCTCATATGAGACCCTGTTCTTTCTCCCTGACCTATAAAGTTTGTGGAGCTGGGAAAATTTGTCCTCCAGCTCTGGCTTAGGGTGAATCCTGGCACTGTGATTGGGATGATAATTTGTCTGTTTATGTAATGATTTAGTTTCCCAGAACGAAGCAGTCGCTATGTGCCAAGCACTGGGCCCGCTGTTGGGGTTGCAGCAGTGATCCAGGGAGCTGTGATCTCTGCCTCTGGGGAACACAGTGTGAGGAGTCTGCCATTAGACAGATAGGTCGTCTAATTATATCATGATAAGAGCTACAAAGGAAAAGGGAAAAGGGCAGGAAGCAGTAATACTCTATACTGGGGCACCTGACAGAGGCCATGGGTCACGGGTACAGCTCTGTTGAAGAAACTTAAAGAATAAGTAGGTTTTATGAAGGTCAGGGGGTGAGGAGGGGTATTTTGGGCAGAGAAAGCCAGGCAGAGGAAGCCAGTGGGGTTGGAGAGGAATGAGTGGTAGCCATAGGCCAGCAGGCAGCCTGGGAGCCAGGCCAAGGACTTTGAAGTGGATCCTAGCAGCTCTGGAAAGCCGTGGAAGGTTTTAAAATGATGAGTGGTATGATCAGTGGGCCCTCCACTCCAGTGCTGAAATTTGGGCACTGATTTGTATTTTACTTATTTGTTCATGTACTTTTGTATGTATTTTGTTCTTTATGGATTTGTAATTTTTAGAGGCACTCCCACAAAAGGAATCTTTTAGGCCAGTGATGAGATACTCAGAACGATGGTCTGACCAGTCTTTGTACTCCCTAGAGTGCCCTATTGGATTTTTATATGAAGAACATCCTGATGAGCAAAGTGAAGCCTCAGAAGTATCTGTTGGTGAGTGAGAGATGGATCTTATCTGGACAAGCTGAATCCCATCTAAATTCTGATTCAGAACTGTCCTTTATTCTTGGTCTGTTCCCATGAAGTCTGGGTGCCTGACTCCTTTCTGTTTGTAGGATAGCTGTGCCCCTCTACTCCGATACATGTCTCACTCGGAATTCAAGGATCTGATACTGCCTACCATACAGAAGTCCTTACTGAGAAGTCCAGAGAATGTTATTGAAAGTAGGTTGCTGTCAGATAGGATGGGAAGGAGCTGGGTTGCCTGAGGAGCTGCATCTCTGATACCTGGCAGCAGAAGTGGGGGTGGGGTGAAGGATGTGTTCACTGTTTACCACATCGGGACCTTGGGAAAGAGAGTAGGGGCCCTTTTGATAAGTCATGGGCTCACTCGCTGAAAGGATGTACAAAAGTATATCGGCTTGGGATACTGCAAACAATTTTAGAGGTCTGAGAACCTCCTGGAAACCATTTGGGTGAAGAACCTCTGCTCCAGATAGTTTGAACTTGGTGTGGAGGTGGCACTTGAAACTGTAGGGGCAAAGGTGTAACCACCTACGTGACCATATAGAGATGAAGAGTGCTTGCTTGGCTCCTTGGCTGGGGAGGAGGGCGAAGTGGGCATTTATACCTGACACAGACACGGTGCGCATTTTCTGTCCCCCTTAGCAATCTCCAGTCTGCTGGCGTCAGTGACTCTTGATCTCAGCCAGTATGCCCTGGACATCGTGAAAGGCCTGGCTAGTGAGTATCCCAACCCCTCTCTGGCCCCTAGGATGGCACTTGGGGTCTTGGATGTATTTTCCCAATTATTTTAGGAAAAAAGGGCAGGGGCTGCTTGGCCTAGAAATAAGTTGCATTTGAGGTGCCTGGCTGGCTCAGTCAGTAGAGTCTGGCATTCCTAATCTTGGGGTTGTGAGTTTGATCCCCACATTGAGTGTAGTGATTAATTAAAACTAAAATCTTAGGAAGGAAGGAAGAAAGGAAGAAAGACTACATTTGCGTAATTTGTTTCTTAATACTTTTTTTATTTATTTTTATTTTATTTTATTTTTCAAAATTGTTTTAATGTTTTATTTATTTTTGATACAGAGAGAGACAGAACATGAGAGGGGGAGGGGCAGAGAGAGAAGGAGGCACAGAACTGGAAGCAGGCTCCAGGCCCTGAGCTAGCTGTCAGCACAGAGCCTGACGCGGGGCTCGAACCCACCAACGTGAGATCTGACCTGAGCCGAAGTCGGAGGCTTAACCGACTGAGCCACCCTGGCGCCCCTTAATACTTTTTTTAAATGTTTGTTTATTTGAGGGAGAGAGAGAGGATGTGAGCAGGGGAGGGGCAGAGAGAGGGAGACACAGAATCCAAAGCAGGCTCCAGACTCCGAGCTGTCCGCACAGAGCCCGATGCGGGGCTCCAACTAACAAACTGTGAGATCATGATCTGAGCCAAAGTCGGACACTGAACCCGTTGAGCCACCCAGGTGCCCTGAGATTCTTTATAATGAGAACACCCAGCTAGGATGAAAGATTGAGGAACATGGAAAGACAAAGGCGAAAGCCTGGATGCTCAGCTCTTGGCAGTCTCTGAGCGCAGCTCTCCGTGTCCAGGTCAGCTGAAGTCCAACAGCCCCCGCCTGATGGATGAGGCTGTGCTGGCACTGCGGAACCTGGCTCGCCAGTGCAGCGACTCTTCGGCGATAGAAGCCCTGACGAGGCACCTGTTTGCTATCCTTGGTGGTGAGGAAGCCTTCCTGGCCGTGGGGATGGCTGAGGTGTGGGTGCTGGGACCTGCCTGGGACTCGGGGCTCTGAGTCTGCTTCTGTCAAGGCTCTGTGGCCAGGGGAAGGCTCGCAGCAGAATGCAAATATGGGGAGTGAACAGAAGCGTGCACAGATCAGTGTAGATGGGGATGATTTCTATTTTTTAAGCGTAGATGTTATTGTATGCATAAAGGGAAACACTAGAGGGAAATACCCAGAATGTTCATAATGTCCTCGGGTAGTGGGCATGTGGGTGAGTTTTAAATGCTTTTCTTTATATTTTTTGTTTCTCAAGTTTTCTGTTAAGAACATAACTACTGTTCTATTCAGGAGAAAAGTCTAGTAAATGTTATAAACCCAGCTTCACAATAGAAAGTCTGCTTCTCAATCAGAAACTGTCTCTTGGTGTCACACATATGACCACATTAATCACCCCCATGGGAAACGTGGCAGACGTGGAGTTTGAATCTTTGCCCTCTTTCCTCTCAGGCTCGGAGGGAAAACTGACAGTTGTAGCCCAGAAGATCAGCGTCCTCTCAGGTATAGTAAGGCACGTCTGTCATTGGATCTGGACTCTGGTAGTCCTGGACATCCAGCCTGGCTCCCAGGATTCTGCTGCCTGCCTGTGTGGCAGGTGGGACTTGTTTGGGTCCAGCGGGAAGGAGGCCTGGCTTCCCTAAAAGGCAGGTCATCTGGAGGGGGGTTGAGGGAAGGGTACTGATGGCCAGAGGAGAGGCATGGCCACTAGGGAAGTGGGCAGCGGCACGAAGACTCCTGTGTTTGTGGTTTTGTGCTGAGCAGGAAATCCCCTGCCTTCCAGGGATTGGGAGTGTCAGTCATCACGTGGTGTCTGGGCCTTCTAGTCAAGTCCTGAATGGGACCGTGGCTGAGCTGTTCATCCCGTTCCTCCAGCAAGAAGGTAACTGTGCAGCATGGTAAGGATGCAGTCTGGATCCACTCTCGACTCTGGTTTTCGCAGCCAGAGCTGCCTGCCATGAAAGCCTTCTGAAGGCAGGCCTCCCTTGGAGCATCACTGCTCCCTCCCTCCCTTGAACCTTTGCTTGTTTTGGGCGCTGGTGGCAGTGATTGGACGTGGGCCTGAGATGCTGAACTGACCGGCCTTCTGCTTCTTGCCCTAGTTCACGAAGGCACCTTAGTGCATGCTGTCTCCGTCCTGGCGCTCTGGTGTAACCGGTTCACCACGGAAGTACCCAAGAAGCTCACTGAATGGTTCAAGAAAGCCTTCAGCCTTAAAACCTCCACCTCTGCAGTGAGGCATGCCTACCTGCAGTGCATGCTGGCCTGCTTCCGAGGTGAGATGCCTACTTTGCAGGGGTGACCAAGTCTTCTGGACATTGTCACCGTCCCCAGCTTTCCCATTCAGTCCAGCTTACTTCTCTGAGTCTCAGGGAGCCTCGGGCTTAATCATCCACAAAGCCTGGATCAGTGCCCAGCCTTCACAACAGACTCTGGCTTGTCCCCCATATCACACCTTCAGCTTACAAAGCTTTATTCAGAGAGGACCCAGGACTAGAACTTGTCGCTACGTTATATGAAATCATGGGCAAGGGATTGTGAGTGGGCTGATTAAAAAAGTCCAACTTTGTAGATACTTTATGTTGGACTTACTAGAAACCAAGCACTGCCCTTTCTTTAGGGCTGACAAACCTGTCATTTGGGCATGGGAATCTTCCTCTTTCCCAGGCAAAGCGGGGGCAAACATTCCTGTCTGCATGGGAGCTTGATCTCCAAGGTAGAAATCTCTAGTGTTAATTATTACATCTTGTATAGGCTTGTACTTCTTTTAATTTTTTTTCTTTGTAATTTTGAGAGAGAGAGAGAGAGTGTGAGTTGGGGAGAGGGACAGAGGGGATGAGAGAGAAAGAATCTTAAGTAGGCTCCCCACTCCATGCAGAGCCCAACATAGGGCTCAATCCCATGACCCTAGGATCATGATCTGAGCCGAATTCAGGAGTGGGATGCTCAACCAACTGGGTCACCCAGGCACCCCTAGGCTTGTATTTCTTTTCTTTCTTTCTTTTTCTTTCTTTTTTTTTTTTTTTTTTTTAAACTTACACTTGTGATGACTTGTGTTTAAAGAAATGTCTAGGAGATTCCACAGAAGGGTGTCCCTTCTCTACAGGGCCTGTACTGTCTATGTCAGTTTACAGTTTTGCTGCATTGATCAGTCTTAATTTTAGATTGAGTTCTAGGTAGCAGAGACTTGGTTTAAACTAGTCTCTTCAGCTTGAGCTGTTTCTACTTGCTGCTTTTAAAATACACATAATACAAAATAAGCCTTTAAAATAAACATGTTTTGGGGGGGGCTAAAATAAAATAAATATGTTTTTGGATTCAAATCCATGACCTCATCCAAATGAAGTCTGTATTTCATTGTAAAATGTTCTTATATACCACTTCAATAGTTAAGAAAACATTGGTTTAGCTATAGCTTTAACAGAATTCTACTTAAAAAAAACTTTTTTTTAAATTTTAATTAAGTGGGTTTAGTTCATAGGTCAGTAGATTGGTGCTGTTTTGGAATTTGGGTCATGAGCTTGCCCAGTATGGGGAAAGAGCCCCAGAAAGAAATTGCTGGGTTTGAGATTGTCCCTGGCTCTTGTGCAACCAGCTATGTGGCCTTGGGAACTTACTTAATCTCTCTCTGTCTCTTTTCTTGCCCACCAAGTGGATAACGGGACTGTTGGATTTGTAAGGATCCTTCTAGCTATAACGTTGTGGTTGTTGAGTTTGCTTCTAGTTCACCTACTTCACAGCATTTGACGAGGTCACTGAAGGGCCTTAGCCAGTTCAGACCTGCGTGGATAACTCCTTGAGTAATCTTGTCACCCGTGACAAGCTGTTTTGTAAAGTGCTGGTCCTCTCTCCACAGGTGACACACTATTGCAGGCCCTGGACTTGCTGCCTTTGCTCGTCCAGACAGTGGAGAAGGCAGCCTCCCAGAGCACTCAGGTTCCCACAGTCGCTGAAGGGGTCGCTGCAGCCTTGCTGCTCTCGAAGCTTTCAGTGGCTGACTCGCAGGCTGGTAAGGGTCCCGGCTTGTTCAGGATGGTGACAGATGAGGCCTCAGTCCCAGTCCTTGGGACGAGTGTCTTGATGTTTAGGATTTCACAGGATAAGCTTGGTCACCACCACACTGGGGCAGCCACAGGCTCCTTGTCATCTGCAGGGATGAGCCTCAGGGTCACACTGGGAGATGGGAATACAGCCAGCAACTCTTGTCACTGTCCTCCTTTGCACTTTTGCTCCAGTGCTCTGGGACAGGGTTTGTATATAATGTCCAGATTGACTTGGGTTTAATATAGTGGGGCTTGTTTGTCTGTTTGTTTTATTTTTTGAGAGTGTGAGAAAGAGAGATTTGTGAGCTCTGACAGAGCAGACAGAGAGGCAGACGCAGAATCCGAAGCAGGCTCCAGGCTCAGCACCCACACACTGTGAGATCTGACCTGAGCTGAAGTCAGACGCTGAACCGACTGAGCCACCCAGGCTCCTCTAACGTTTTCTGTATGTGTGTACATACGTAGACATATGCCGTATCACATACTGAACACACTTTGGAGAAGATTCCAAATTGGTACAACCAAAAGAGCCTTTTCTTTCTTTTTGTGGCTCCCTGGTATTCCATGCTTGCTTTAGTGCATGTCCTACTCTGCCTGCAGACATATGTGAACTTACTCCTGTGGTTAGAAGTGGAGTTCAGCTCTTCTCCTATACCACTGGGTGCCGTCGGTGTGAATGCCAGAGCCCCATGCTGCCTTGGCAGGAAGGCAAAGATGAACATGGCCGCGCTTCTGCAAATTTTAAGCTGCTTTACTCTAGTGAGAGAGGAGATGCAAAAGTATGTCCATTGTTTAAGGCAAAATGTCGCAGTTTTGAAGAAGGGATTCCTTTTAGTTTAGGTGCTGGCTGTCAGGAAAGGCTTCACGAAGGAGCCTTCAGACTAGGGTCCTGAAGGAAGGTTTTCACCAGCTGGAAGGGTGTGAGTTCAGATCAGCCTCAGCCAGGGAAGGCACGATGCATGAACATCAACTATTTCATTCTGGCACCTGGAGTATCGGGGACTTCATGTGGGAGATGTTTGCCTGGCTCCTGGAGGCAGCAGATGGTTTTCACCTAGGCGGTGACACCAGAAGGACTGGTTCATTCTCAGGATGGGGCGGGGGTGGGCAGTGAGGCTGGATGTGACCCATCTGTGCTGGGGGAGCATTGCTGCCTGCTGCAGAGGAGGGTCTGTCCACACAGCTGGCCCCAGCAGCTTCAGGATGGAGGGGTCTGCTCCTGGCAGATGGAGTGACCTTTGCTTTCTTGCAGAGGCCAAGCTGAGTGGTTTCTGGCAGCTCATTGTAGATGAGAAGAAGCAGATTTTCACTTCTGAGAAATTCCTGCTCATGGCTTCAGAGGATGGTGAGTGACTTAGTTGGATTTCCTTGAGGTTGGGCCCCAGTCTCTCTGGCGGGTCTTCAAAGAGGACCCTTCCCTGACTGCCTGTTGTCTCAACCAGTCAGCTAAGGGAGAACCTAGACCAGAGTGCCGTGGTCAGCAGCTGGGCTGTCAGCCGCCGTGGGAATGAGCGCACCCCTGTGGGGCTAGAAGGCTGGGGACTAGGGGAGTTGGTAGATTTGTGGAGACAGAGCGCTAATGGTTGCGGGGCTGCGATATTGGGTGTAATTATAGCTGATTGGGTAATTGGTGCTGTCTCGGAGGTTTTCCTGTATTACAAGGCAGCTGAGAAGCTCCGGTGGAGTGTGGCTGGCTGCACCCCCCACCAGGAGACACAAAACTACTGGTTTCTCTCCCGACAGAGAAAGAACAGTTGATCTTTAAATGTAGGTTTAAAATTCTAGGTTGCCTTAGGGGTGTCTGCTGCTAATCAGTGACTTGAAAAGTCTTGATTCACAAATCACAACATCCAATTATTAACGAGCTGAAACTGTTAGTCACTTCCTGATTAAAAAAAAATTAGTTCTTGTACAGGAAATACAGTCCCATAATTCAAAAAGAAAAGATCCAAGAGAGCCTGCGTTGAAAATCATACCCCTGCTCTGACCTCTGGCCACCCAGTGTCCCTGACCGGGGAGAACCAGTTACACTAGGCTCGGTGTATCCCTGATGTCTTATACTTCTACCAGCAAATGTCTTCCCTTTTTTACACAAATGGTAGCATGCCCGCCATGCACATTGTGCTTCGTAGACTTGGCAATCATTCTACTTCCGTATGTGAGTGTCCTCATCCTGTTTTTTAGAACTGCATAGTAATTTTTAATTAGATGAAACGTTATGTTTTTATCAGTCCAAAATACATCTGTATGTTGTCAGCAAAAAAGGAACTTCAGATTCAGTGATGATCACATTTACATTTTGGTGTTCATTTTCCAGGTCTTTTCAGTTCTTTCTGGATGCATTCTGTATTTTAAAAAGACTTTCGCTGTTTGTCTCCCCTCCCAGCCCTGTGCACTGTGCTGCATCTGACAGAGAGACTTTTCCTTGACCACCCACACAGACTCACAGGCAACAAAGTTCAGTACGTGAGGCTTGTTTCCCTTTCCCCTCGGGCCACCGGGGCAGACCGCGCAGGGGCCTGAGGACTGCAAGTGCGCTGGGCAGGTGCGCTGCTGCGGAGAGCCCGCATCCGCCTCCTCAGGGCGCTGCGTCCTTGTGCTCGCAGACAGTACCATCGGGCTCTGGCGGCCGTGCTCCTGAGCCGCACCTGGCGCGTGCGCAGACAGGCCCAGCACACAGTCCGGAAGCTGCTCTCCTCTCTCGGGGGCTTTAAGCTGGCGTTTGGACTCCTGGAGGAGCTGAAGGCTGTCCTCAGTTCTCACAAGGTGAGGGCAGCTGGGGCCCGGAACCGGGGCTCACGGACCCACTTAGGCCACCCTGGTTATAACATGGGAGTTCGCTGGTGTCTTCCTGGGATGTTCTCACGGAGACACTTGTGTGATCCCAGAATCCTCTCCCCTACCCTCAAAGCCCTGATAACATCTTACTTCGTGTATTTCCTTTTTCTTTTCAGAGATGCTTTTCTTGTCAGGATTGTGACAAGTCTTTTTATTATTGTGTAATGGCATAACACTTTCTTTTTAAAAGCACTTTATAATTTTCAGAGCATTTGCAACCCATTTCTCTCTTTTGCTTTTTTCACACTGCTGATACGAGGCAGGTAGGCTGTGGGGCACTTGTGTGGCTCAGTCACTTGAGCATCTGACCCTTGAGCTCAGCTCAGATCATGTCATGATTCCAGGGCCATGGGATCAAGCCCCACGTTGGGCTCTGCGCTGAGCATGGAGCCTGCTTAAGATTCTCTCTCCCTTCCCCCGCCCTTGCTCATGCATTCTCATTCATTCTCTCTCTTTCTAAAAAAAAAAAAAAAGGCAAGCTAAATATCCTTATTTTATGAAGTGTGCAGGGTTTCAGCAGCTGACATGACTTGCCCAGCATCCCCCATCAGTGAGGGTTAGAAGTGGGAGTAGACCCCATACACCAGGTCCCCTTCAGTGCTCTTTGTGCTCTGGGTCTCTCCCTCCCTAATCCCACTTGAGGGATGCGGGCCAGTGACAGACTTGTGATCTCTTGCTGGGTCTCCTGGACCAATTTCTGTGGCTGCCTTTCTCCCCATGGGCTTTTTAGGTGCAGAGTCCCTGTGCTTCCTCCTTCCAGGCTCATCTCACAGCCCACAGGTCCCTTTCAGGGAGCTGGGCATATCTCCACTCTAGTGGGAACCCCAGAGAACACCATGTGTGACAGGCAGCTGTGATCCTGGCGTCTTTGTCTCTTGTGTGCCAGGTCTGCACAGGGCGCTGAGCTGTGGGGCTCATGAGTTGTTTCCTTGTAGGTGCTACCCTTAGAGGCTCTGGTGGCTGATGCTGGGGAGGTGACTGAGACAGGCAAGGCCTATGTACCTCCAAGGGTTCTGCAGGAAGCTCTCTGTGTCATCTCTGGGGTGCCAGGACTGGAGGGTGACATCACCAACACTGAACAGCTGGCCCAGGAGATGCTGATCATCTCCCATCACCCATCCTTAGGTCTGTGCCTGGGGCAAGTGTGGGAGGGGCAGGGACTGTGTTGGGCTGGATGAGGGTAGGCCGGGCAGAAGGCGTCAGATTGCTCCCCTTCCCTTCAGTGGCAGTGCAGTCTGGACTCTGGCCAGCGCTCCTCGCCAGGATGAAGATTGACCTGGAAGCCTTTATCACCAGGCACTTGGATGAGATCATCCCTAGGATCACCACGCAGAGTCCCCTGAACCAGGTGATTGGCATATGGACTAGTTCTGGCCTCAGGTCAGAGTGTCAGGGGGAGGATTCAATGAGAGAGGTGCAGGTGTGGTGAAATGTGTCCTTGGACCCTTGGATTGTAAGTGACAGAAAATGCAAACGTGGTTTTAGCACAAGAGAGAGCTTCCTACCTCTTCTAACTGCTGAGTCACAGGATGTGACTGGCTCTGCATGATGTTGGCCATGGAGACTCAGATATTATCTTCAGGACACTGTAGTGGTGTGTCTCTTACTCTGTCCATCTCTCCATCTCTTCCATCTGTGTCTTGTCTCTGCTCTCCATGATGGGGGCTTCATTCTCCAACAGTCCCCTCCTCCTTGGTAGCGGGGTCGGTGACACACTTCCAGGCTTAGAGTTCATCCCCATCAGCCCAACTGGGAAAAGCTTATGTTTTCCAGTCATTTAAACTGGTATGGGGTCTCACTGTCCCTTATTGACCTGATTTGGTTCCTATGCTTGTTTCTGAGCCTCTCCTTTTGGTCTCTGGAAAAGGTAGGGGCAGCTCCACCTGCACCACGAAGATCGAGAGTAGAGGAGTGTGTCACCCAGTCAGGGTGGTCCCAGACCAAGTGGGAAATGCTTGCTGGGAAGGCAGGCACACACTCCGACTGTCTGCGCTGGTGGGCAGTGCTCCGAAAGAGCAGGCAGTGGCAAGAAGAGTCGGTAGCCAGGACGTTTAGGCATGGCGGGACCCCTGTCTTGTGCTGGCCTCAGTGCACCCTGACCGTGTCTCTGTTTGTCTGACAGTCTTCTGTGAATGCCATGGGCTCCCTCTCCGTCCTGTCCCCCGACCGGGTCCTCCCACAGCTCATCAGCACCATCACTGCCTCCGTGCAGAACCCTGCACTGTGCCAGGTGACACGGGAGGAGTTTGCCATTATGCAGACCCCTGCAGGGGAGCTGTATGACAAGTCCATCATCCAGAGGTGAGCCCCCACTCATGGGCTCAGTTGCTCCAAGCCTTCGTTTTCTTACCTGAAAAAAGAGAGGCCTCCGTTATAGGGTTGTAAGGAATCAAATCACTTACTCCTTTGTTGGACAAGTACTGCTCTGTTCCAGGCGTGTTCTTAGGCTTGAGACACAAGAGCATTTCAAGTCTCTGGTACTTTCCTGGTGCATACAACTTCAAGGCTAGCTGGGGTTTCACAGCTGGCGGGGGGCTGGAGGACCTGGTGGCTGTTTTGGAGCTGGCGGATCACCTGCTTTGATGTTTCAGTGCCCAGCAGGACAGCATAAAGAAGGCCAACATGAAGCGAGAGAACAAAGCTTATTCCTTTAAGGAGCAGATCATTGAGCTGGAGCTCAAGGAGGTGAGTACAGGGAAACATGACTCGTGAGGTGGCTGCTGAGCTCCGTGGCCTCAGGCGGGCGCTTTTCCCTGCTTTGTGTAAAGCGTTCCCCGGGGTCATCCTGAGGCCCGTGGCACACTCCTCTGACCCCTCACCAGTCCCGGGTAAACCGCCCCCCCTCAACTCTTTACTTAGCTTTTCTTTAGCTTTCTCCACTCCCAACTCAGGGAAAACAAAATCTCTGTCTGCTGAGGGACAGTTCCTACCTTCTCCTGTTAGACCTTTCCCTCCTGAAGCGAGTCACCGAGAGTGAAACCCATGGACACAAACAGAAGGTGAATCGATTTGATTTTAGTTCGGTCGAAAGGCCCCTCCCGAGTGTTGGCAAGTCCTCAGGAAAGAGCGCCTCCGAGCAGGAGCTCAGTGTTGTTAAATAGTTATTAATAAGTCATTATTTAGTTAACCAATCATAGTTTATAGCATTCTATAGTGGTCAATCATATTTTGACTCACAAACATAAGATTTGGCAGAGACCTATCAATTTTAGAGTTCTTTGTCTTAGAAATTTAGAGTGACCAATCATAGGTCCGAAGAGGAGGTGAAGCAGGTGCACAGAAGCGAGAGGTGAAAGGTGGGATGTAGCGACAGTATCTTAGAAAACAAGTTAGCCTTTAAGTTACTCCTTATGGGTTACACCTTAGGACTTCCAGAGCTCGATTTCCCAACCCTTAATTGTGTTAGCAGAAAAAGGTTGGAGAGTGAAACAGTGGTTGGTATTTTTTCGTTAGGGTCAGCTTGACCCGAGAGGGTCTTACACTCCCACTAAGTGGTGTGGCCTGATTCTGTGCCTGTCACCCCCCCTCCCAGAAACTGGTATCCATCTTTACTCCTCAGAGCATACATAGGCCCTGGTCCTGTGTAGCCTTTGTGGAATTGTGTATTCAGCTTGCTACCAGAGCCTGTTCTGACAGGAGCAGAGCAGGACCCTCTTCCAGATTGGGCTCCCTTGTTCCCCTCTCAGAGAGGTGACCACCCTCCCCACCCAGTCCAGAGCAGACCCCACCCCTCGTCCCGCTTAACTGTGCATCGTATTTGATTTCTTCATTTATAACCTTCATTCTGCTCACAAGTCATCCTGTTCATGTTCATTGCTCGTCTTCACCCACTGGAGTGTGAGCCTCGTGAGGGCAGAGACTTGATCTTCCCCGCAGTATGCCCAGCATCTAGAGGAGTACCTGGCACAGTGGAGGTGCTCAGTAAATGCTTGTTGAATGAATGAGTGCTTTCTTGGCCTTTTCCAGGCTCCAGCTTATATTAGGGGAGGGCATCTGTGGGAGGGAGGCTAAGGTTTAGAATCTGAAGCTTCATGGTTAGGGTACCCTTGTGAGCTCACTGAGGGACTTTTCATTTATCCAACATATTAAAGGCTCTCCTTGCCTTGTTGATAGAGAATCCAGTAAGAAATTACTTCTCTACCGCTCTCTCCATCCTCTGGAAACCAGGTGGCTGTGGACTTTGTGGGAGGTGGGGGAGGCCCAGATCACAGACTTAGGGCTGGCATGGTGCTGATTGTGGGGCAGATCTCGCCCCTTGCTCTGTGGTAGGGAGGAAGGTCTGTTCCCTGGAGGTGGAATTGGTTTGCTTGTTGCCTTTAGGAGATAAAGAAGAAGAAAGGCATAAAAGAGGAGGTGCAGCTGACCAGCAAGCAGAAGGAGATGCTGCAGGCCCAGCTGGACAAGGAGGCGCAGGTCCGGAGGCGGCTGCAGGAGGTAAGTGGCTGCTGCTACCACAGGCCAGACCTGCTTCTCGCTGTCTGGGGCAGGCCCTCCTGACCAGCCTCCTCGGCCAACTCTGCTTGCAGCTGGACGGTGAGCTGGAGGCGGCACTGGGCCTGCTGGACATCATCCTGGCCAAGAACCCGTCTGGCTTGACCCAGTATATCCCTGTTCTGGTCGACTCTTTCCTGCCCTTGCTGAAATCTCCCCTGGCTGCTCCCAGGATCAAGAACCCTTTCCTGTCCTTGGCTGCCTGCGTCATGCCTCCTAGGCTCAAGGCTTTGGGTTAGTTCTTGTTTGCGGGCAGTGGGTCGGGCCCAGGACAGGTTGGGAGCGGGTGGGGGTGCCCCGAGCACCTACAGGGAGGCACACGCTGGTCTAGGCTGCCAACTTCTGTTTCCCTAGGGAAGCAGCCATGGCACTCCAAGCCGCTTATCCTTGAGAGGGACATGGAGCTCCCTCCTCCCTCCTGTCTGTTGGTGCCTTCATTCTGAGAACAGAGTTTTAAACACTATTCAGTGTGGTCTTTCTGTAACAGTTTTAAAACTAGTAAGTCAGAAATTCAGTGGCAATGGAGTTGGTTTGGTGCCACGTGGCTGGTCAGTGTGGCTCAGAGCAGCCACGTGTCTGTGATAAGAGGTCTCTGTGACCCTTAGCTTTTTGTTAGCTATGGAGATACAAAGACCAGGTAGGGTGGCTGGTGTTACGCTGGCCTCGTGTTTGTGGGTTAATGGCCGTAAGCAGACTTTCTAGCTTAAAGGGTACGTTACTACTGGTGAGGCCAGAATCTGGGAACAGTTCTGTGTGGAAAACTTAGTTGGTGCTTCTGGAGCCTGCCAAAACTGTTGCTGGCTGGGCTTCTTACATGGAAGGTGGGAGCTCCAAATGGGTAGAGCTTTACCCTTTCTGAACAAGCCTGGGTGGCTCATACTTTTAAGTGTTAAAAGGACAGCTCCTGCCTTCCTGTGTGCACCCCCCTCACCCCCACCCCCCATGCTGCCGTGGAGATGAAATGAGAAATTAGGTTTGGCACAGCAGAACTAGGGATTAAGGCTAAGGCGCCTGGGGTCCTTGGTTTGTGCCCAGGCCAGATTCTGTGAGTTTGTGTTGGTCATCCCCTGTGGGTCCCTTCTGTTGGACACAGGCACTTTGGTGAGCCATGTGACTTTACGCCTGCTGAAGCCTGAGTGTGCCCTGGATAAATCATGGTGCCAGGAAGAGCTGTCGGTGGCTGTGAAGAGGGCGGTGACCCTGCTGCATAGCCACACCATCACCAGCAGGGTGGGCAAGGGCGAGCCAGGTGAGGAACAGGGCAGGTAAGGGCAGCAGGCATGAGGCGGTAAATGCCGGTGCAGCGAGTGCGTGAGCCTCAGTGTCCCCCAGGGCTTCCTGTGGCTGTGGCCTTGGGCGAGTCACTTCACTTCCTGGCCTTTGTTTTCTCCTCTGAAAAGTGTGGGGGGGGGTTGGACCAGATGGAGAATTTCTGAGTCCTGGTATTGTGTGAGTTGCTGTGACCCCCGCCTTGGGAGCCTACTTCTTGTCCCTGGAATCTCCTTGTGTGTTTTACTTCTCATCCTGGAACTGGGCAGTGTCTGGTGGGGGCGGGCGGCGGGGAGCAGCATGGGCTGCAGAGTTGGGCTACCACTGTCGTCCCTGTCATTGTGTCCTGAGCTTCTGGGGTCAGCGGGAGTCTCCAGCCTCCTTCCCCCCCTGCCCGCTCACCTGCAGGATGGAAACTGAGGCAGCAGCTCTGCAGATACCTGCAAGCCTATATCTGCTGCTCTCTCCACAGATGCCGCGCCCCTGTCTGCGCCAGCCTTCTCCTTGGTCTTCCCGTTTCTGAAGATGGTGCTGACCGAGATGCCCCACCACAGCGAGGAGGAGGAGGAGCGCACGGCCCAGATTCTTCAGATCCTCACGGTCCACGCCCAGCTCAGGGCCTCCCCTAGCAATCCCCCCGGGCGCGTGGACGAGGTTGGCAGGGGAGCTGGGCTCGACCCTTGGCTTGAGGCGTGTCAGGGAGGCAGGGGCTCTCCACGCTTGCTGGCCTACCGTCGGTCCTGGTGGGCTAGTAGAGTGTGTGCCTACGCCTACTGCAGTAGCCGTTGGCGAGGAAAACCCAGATGTTCTGTTTAATGCAGCACTCATGGCCCCAAAGAAGCTTATGGGTCTCCCGAGAGTTTCTGACTTGGAGAAGTTAAAGGATTTTTTTATCAGTTTATTTCATTAGATTTTTTTTTTTAATTTGTTTATTTTGAGAGAGAAAGTGTGTGAGCAGGCATGGGGCAGAGGTAGAGGAAAAGAGAAAGAATCCCAAGCAGGCTCCATGCCATCAGCACAGAGCCCCAGCACAGGGCTCGAACCCACAAACCCACAAGATCATGACCCGAGCTGAAATCAGGAGTTAGATGCTTAATCAACTGAGCCACCCAGGCAGTCCTGTTTTGTTAGTTTTTTTCTGACTCAGAAGATAATACTGATCACTCTGCCTTTGACTTTGCTTATGATTATGAGATTGGACCTCATTCACTGAAGGGTTTCCCTTTTAACATATTATGTTCTGAAAATGTGCCAAAGTAATGCCTGCATATGTTTAAAAATTCCAAGAACACAGAAGCCAAAAAAAACCAAAAAACAAAAACAACTGCTCCACACAGGCAAAAATTGATCGTCTTGCTTCTTTTCATATGACCATATACTTCAGTCTTCTCTGATGCCAGCAGCTTCATGGGCTGCGTAGGGTTCTGTGCTCTGGGTGTTTCAGTGAACACTTCCTGCTGATAGACACCTCCTGTATTTCGAACAGCACTGTGGTGTGCCCCTTTGTACACATGACTCTTGTGCACCTGCACGAGCATTTCCATAGGACACGTTCTTGGGTGTGGAGTTGCCAAGTTATGTGGAGTGTTCTGAGCTAGACCCTCACCAGGAGTTCCTCTCTATACCTAACGCAGCCTCGGATACTAATTCACTTGCCAACGGGAGTAAAAGAATAGGATTTCATTTCATTCCTTATTTCTTTACTACTTGTAAAGTTAAATATCCCTGTGTTTACGGACCACCTGTACTTCATGTTCTGTGAATTTAAAGTATGTTTCAGAATGTACGTGTTTTGAGTCCCCGAGGATGGTGGCCGACTGGGGTTGGCTCCCATGGAGTAACTGGTAAACCTCACAGGGTTTCTATGGTGGAATAGGCCTTACGACCCACCTGTGGGTGAGAAGGTGCTGCCATCTGTGCTCCTAGGTGTGGTTGCAGACCTTCCCCAGAGCCTCACCCTGACTTCCCTGCGTTTCTCTCTTAGAATGGCCCGGAGCTGCTGCCTCGTGTGGCCATGCTGCGCCTTCTGACTTGGGTGATCGGGACAGGCTCTCCCCGCCTGCAGGTGATCTGGTTTTCATTTGGCTATTGCCTCAACTCATTTTGTGACCCCGAGCTCAGTTCCCTTGCTTGGGGTTGAATACTGCTGCTCTTTCTTATCCCTCACTTCTAGATTCAAGCTAAAAGGCTGCTTTAGAGAGCCAGTCTGAGTATCCTCAACTAGCTATGGCCAGCCTGAATATTCTGCCTGGGCCCTGCCATTAGCCTGGCCTAGGGGCTTTGGGGTGGGTGTCCTCAGTTCAGATCCCGCCATGGGTACCTTAGCCCATCCCCCAGCCTCCTGCCTGACCCCAGAGAAGTAAAGAATTTGCTGGACTAAGCCCAGCGCATCCATGTCCTCCTTAGGTTCTGGCTGCAAACACCCTGACCACCCTGTGTGCCAGCAGCAGTGGTGAGGAGGGCTGTGCCTTCGCGGAGCAGGAGGAAGTGGATGTGCTGCTCTGTGCCTTACAGTCGCCTTGTGCCAGCGTGCGGGATACTGCGCTCCGGGTGCGTGCCCATTCCCTCGCGGGGTCGCTGGGGTATGCCTTGTCTCTCAGTGCAAGCATTTGAACTGCACGTGGGACATTCTTTCAAATGATGGGAAATGCCTCACATCTGCACCAGTATGTCCTGGAGGCAAAGAAAAGAGGTCATGGGGTGGGTCGGTCATTCTGGGAAGGGGAACAACAAAGCAGCTGTCACAGTGTGTCACTGGCCACTTTTTTCTTTACCTTGGAAGGCTTGACCAGATTTTTAAAATGGAATGTGGATCTTGGTACTTTTATAGACAGATAAAACTCAGAGGATTAGGTTTTTTTTCTTTTTTTAAGTTTTTTATTTCTTTTTGAGAGAGAGTGTGCACACACAGGGGAGGCGCAGAGAGAGAGGGAGAGAGAGAATCCCAAGCAGTTCCGCACAGCCAGCCTGGAGCCTGACATGGGGCTGGAACCCATGAACCAAACTGTGAGATCATGACCTGAGCCGAAATCAAGAGTCGGATATCTAACTGACTTGAGCCACCCAGGTGCCCCTGTTTTTTCAACTCCTCACCTTGTACTTGGGCTTTTCTGGGTACTTTTGGAACACAGACTAAAGGATCCCCTTGGAGTATGAGACAGGGCTTCCTGATGCCAGTCTGCAGCCTCTTGCTATTGATCTGTGACAGAGTTTTCACTGGTTCTTGGCAAGATGTGGAAAATAATTGCAGTGTGGAAAATTTTTCTCAGAGACAAAATGAAGGGAATATCTTTTTTCTGAGGTTGGTCTTACACATTGAGTTACACTGGTGTGACTGAGGAACTTAGAGTTAATTTTAATTGATTTAACTTTGAAGACCCATGTGTGGCTGGTGGCTATGTCTCGGATAGCACAGCCTGAGGGGGTGAAGAGGCAGGTCAGAGGCTCTGGCCAAAGGTCGGGCCTCACCCGGTCCCATCCCACCCCCTCTCAGGGGCTGATGGAACTCCACATGGTATTGCCAGCACCTGATACTGACGAGAAGAATGGTCTGAACCTCCTGCGGCGGCTCTGGGTGGTCAAATTTGACAAGGAGGAAGAGATCCGGAAGCTGGCTGAGAGGTGAGAGCCACTGGAAGATTGTTTTGTTTTTTCCTGTTCTGTTCTCTCTTCCTTTAAGAAATAACTGGCCCAGAGAGCTGAGTCTATAGCAAGAGAAGGGCTGGAGCGGGGTGGGTTTGGTGGAGTAGATGCTGCAAATTCTTGTCTGACCAGCGCCCCGGCCTTTGGTCTGCTACAGGCTCTGGTCAACGATGGGCCTAGATCTGCAGCCAGACCTCTGCTCCTTGCTGATCGACGATGTCATCTATCATGAGGCAGCTGTGAGGCAGGCCGGGGCTGAAGCCCTCTCGCAGGCTGTGGCACGGTACCAGCGGCAGGCGGCAGAGGTTATGGGCAGACTCATGGAGATTTACCAGGAGAAGCTCTATGTGAGTGGCCTGTGCACCCTGCTGTGGGCTGGGCCGTGTGAGAGTGGGCTGGACTCTGCTTGGCCTCTGACCCGCTCCAGACAGGAGTCTTGGAGCTCACTGTGACCCAGGGTGGCTGTGACTGATCTCCCACTCATGGCCAGGTGGCTGGCCTGCCCGGCTTGACTGGAGGGAGCACGGCAGTGCCTTTATCATCCTGTCTTTTGCAGCGGCCACCCCCAGTGCTGGATGCTTTGGGACGAGTGATCTCCGAATCTCCTCCAGATCAGTGGGAAGCCAGGTATAGCGGACATTGCAGTCTTGTTCCACTCATGGCTTTTTGAGGTATCTCAGGTTGAGTGGGTTGGGTGCTGAGAGGAGGCAACATAGAGTAATGGGAGAGTGGAAGGAAAGGGCAAGACCTCTGAGTCAGACCTCAGTTCAAGTCCTGGCTCCTCCTGGGCTAGCCGAGTGTCTTTGGCATGTTTCTCCTTTCCTCCAGGCCTCTGTTTCCTCAGAGGTGCCTGGGGACCTTCTCACTGCTCTGTAGCTGAAAAGGATAATATGTTCACTTCCAAGTGCCTTCACCTCTGATTCTTTTACCTCTCCCCACCTGCAGCCTGCCATGGAGGTGGAAGGGTGGGCGTTGTTCTCATAGGTGTGGTAAACAGAGGCAGAGCTTGTCCATGCCCAAGGTTGCCCTGGAGGGAGGTAAACTCTGGGCAGATGGCACGTCTCCCTTTGCCACATGGGTTTGTGAGACGATTGTGTAGACTGGGGGCAAGCACTGGGTAGTGGGCTCCATGCTGTGCTCTGCACCCCAAAGGGAGCTGCTGTAAACCCCCTTTCCTTGTGGCAGACCGGGGAAGATTCCACCGCAGAGGAGGCCCTCGGCTGGCCCTTGCCCCCTGACATGCTTCCCCCTTCCTTCCTAGGTGTGGCCTGGCTTTGGCCCTGAATAAGCTCTCCCAGTGTTTGGACAGCTCTCAGGTGAAGCCCCTCTTTCAGTTTTTTGTCCCCGATGCTCTCAACGACCGAAACCCAGATGTCCGGAAGTGCATGTTGGATGCAGCCCTCGCGACCCTCAACACCCACGGGAAGGTAAAAGATCTCAGCCAGCTGAGGGGATGGGGAGCAGGCAGGGCAGGAGGAAAGGCTAAGCAGTGGTGACACAGGGAGGCTGAGTGTCAGCAGGCCTGGTGGGCCACTGGCCCCATGGAAAATTTCCTTTTTCTTTTTCTGAGCCCAAAAGACCCCCCATTAAATTCTTGTAAGTCTGCTGTATTCCTGCCAGAAAACTAGGGAACCTGCTGGCATTGCTGACTGGCTGTCAGGATGCCAGTCCCCGAGCGAGACTCGGTCTTGGTCCTTGGGGCAGGGACCTTCATCCCCAGATGCAGCCTGTAGGGTTCACTCGAGGTTCTGGTGGGCGTGGCTTTCCAGGAGAATGTCAACTCACTGCTGCCAGTGTTCGAGGAGTTCCTGAAGAACGCACCCAACGATGCCAGCTATGATGCCGTGCGGCAGAGTGTGGTGGTCCTCATGGGCTCTCTGGCCAAGCACCTGGACAAGAGCGACCCCAAAGTGAAGCCTATTGTTGCCAAGCTCATCGCTGCCCTCTCTACCCCCTCCCAGCAGGTACCTGCCTCCTGGCCTGGGGCCCACAAGCCAGTTGGGGAATTAGGATCGATGGCAGATGTGCATCTGGGTGCTAGGGCCGAGTTGGGCATCAGGGTCCAGAAGGGCCAGTTGTCAGTGAGGAGTCCTCCGTTGTCCCGAGACAGCCTGGTTTATGGTCAAGAGCACCCTTGGAGAGGGAGTTACTTTGTTCCAGTAGGCTTCCTAGATGTTTTTGGTTTTTTCTACTCAGTTCCTCATAGTCATTTTTTGCACTTAGTATAAATCTAGCACTGGGGATATCAAGAATTGAGAAAAAAAAGTCTCCCTCTGCTGAGCTTTTCTGGACCTTCTGTATGTTCCTTACACATTTCAGGGGCCTTTTAATATAGTCTGCAAGCCATAGTGTGAGGATTGTTGTTTTGTTTTCTGGAAAACATACATGTATTTATATATATCCCCCCCCATCTCCCCCAAGTGACTTGTATTTTGGATCACTCAGAATGTTTTCGTCATATGCAGCTTTGCAAAATTGTGGTAAAATAAATTCAAAAACTCACACCTGTACATGGTCTGCCTGAGCCTCTGACAGCACAGCACTTTGAGCTGTGGCTAGAAGACAGAATTGATCGTGTTTTTTGGTACCACTCAATCTGGACCTGGCTCTGTGAGGCCCAACTGAATTCCCAGTGCCTTTGAGAAGTGAGAAAACTTGGCCCATTTTTCAAGAACACAGTAACGTACTTCTCCCTGGACCTTTCTCTGCGAACGGGTTTAGTCTCCCTGGAGTTCTCTCTCACCTGCCCAGGCCTAACAGATGTAGTGTGCACCCTGAGGGAGCCCGTGTCATCCATGGGAGTATAACATGGTTCGCTTGTCTGACACCCTGTATTGTCTGACAGTCAGTGGCTGAGGTGGGCCTTGGGGACATCGGGTGGTGAGGTGCCTCGTAGGGCTGTGCAGCTCGCAGGAACTGGCCGTGGTTGAGCTGTGGCGCTGACGAGGTGGGTCCCTCCTGTAGGTGCAGGAATCCGTGGCCAGCTGCTTGCCGCCTCTCGTGCCAGCCATCAAAGAGGACGCAGGAGGGATGATCCAGAGGCTGATGCAGCAGCTGCTGGAGTCAGACAAGTATGCAGAGCGCAAAGGGGCCGCCTATGGGCTGGCAGGCCTGGTGAAGGGCCTGGGCATCCTCTCCCTAAAGCAGCAGGAAATGATGGCTGCGCTGACCGATGCCATCCAGGATAAGAAGAACTTCCGCCGGCGAGAGGGTGAGTGTCTCTGAGCTTGGGGCTGCCCGGTATGGAAAGTCGGTCCCTACAGCTGCCACAGGAAGGAATCTATCTGGCCTTTCCTTCCTCCCTGAATAGCTGGTGTTTGTGTGTGTGCTGTTGAGGGGGTTCCATCTGGTCCTTGCTGATGTGGCCCGGACTTTATTTCTTACTCAGAGACCATCAGCCGAAAGAGAATTGGCCTTACATGCCCTTAGTGCCAAGAAGGGACAGACACTCCCTTGTTCTCTCCCCCTTTCTTCTCATCCATATCCCTGCTCTGAGGGAGGCAGCGGGTGCTGCTCTTTCACAGGGCAGCCACTTCAGTCCTGCAGCTGCCTTGTCTCTGGAGGGTAGGAAGTGGCAGGGAGGCTATCTTGTGGCTGCCTCCAGCACACAGTCTGTTCCCAGCTGTCCCACCTTCTCCCGCAGGAGCCCTCTTTGCCTTCGAGATGCTCTGCACCATGCTGGGGAAGCTCTTCGAGCCGTATGTGGTGCATGTGCTGCCCCATCTGCTGCTGTGCTTTGGGGATGGGAACCAGTACGTGCGTGAGGTAAGTCCTGAGGCTGCACACGAGACCCACCAGCAGCCAGCCTGCCTCTGGCTCTGAGCCAGCTGGGGGTCTGAGGTGGTGGAAGGGCCTGCTGCTGCCAGAGCCTCTCTGCCTGTACCTGGGGCACTGATCTCCGATTCCCAGTAAAGTACTGAAGCTCTGTGAGGTGAGAAACTCACTCTCTCCTCAGCATAGGCCTGGGCACAGGGTCTGACGCAGAAGACCCTCATTTAGTGCTGGTCGCTGGGGGGAACACTCAGTCTGCTGTCAGGCTTTGACTCTTTGCTTGGGCAAGGAGGCCCCTGATTGCCTCTTCTCCTCCCTTGAGGCTGCAGATGACTGTGCCAAGGCTGTGATGAGCAACCTGAGTGCTCACGGGGTGAAGCTGGTGCTCCCCTCCTTACTGGCTGCTCTGGAGGAGGAATCCTGGAGGACCAAAGCCGGTAAGGCTGCTCCCTTCTCTGTCTGTGTCCAACTTCCTTTTCTGAAGACTGCCCTTGCAGGGATCCAGGAAGCTGTCCAGAGGTCTTGTCCTTGCATGTGTGCTACCAGCCCACGAGCAAGGCCAAGACCCTCTGAGCCAGCCCATCATGCACCTCAGTCCTTCAATAATTTGTGCGCTTTCATGCAAAGAACAGGCCTCTGGTGGGACCCATAGCCCTAAGTGAGGAAATCTCAGAGCTTTCAAATTAGTTTGTGGCTACTTCTGTGACTTTAAAGCTTTTCCCCTCCCATTAAACTCCTTTTTAAAAATAGAATCTTACCTGGCATCCAAATATGCAAAGCAGATACAAGCAGAGATGTTCTGGTTTGGGCAGGGTCAAGATCTGGCGCCCTCCTGCATGGCCTCTTCCTTGGCCTTCCCCTCAGTCCTTTAGGCTTTGCCCTACAGTT
Source organism: Suricata suricatta (assembly GCF_006229205.1). Taxonomy (NCBI): domain Eukaryota; kingdom Metazoa; phylum Chordata; class Mammalia; order Carnivora; family Herpestidae; genus Suricata; species Suricata suricatta. Next base: position 74,067,985 of record NC_043713.1, read on the forward strand.
TGAAAAATCACAGATCTAAATGAGTTTCTACACATGTGCATAAAGAAACTAGGCCAGCAAATTCAGTGAATCGGCCTTAGACCACCGCCAGGACTCAGCCAGCTCCTCCCCCATCCTGCCCTCCCCTCTTTCCCTTTCACTGCCTTGCATGACATCCAGAATCCTGGGGCCCAGTAGGCCTCCGGAGCATTGTGCTTGCTCTGCTGGAGTCCACCCCCCCACCCCCCTCCCCCTCCCCCTGGGCTCTGCCTGAGCACAGTCTGCAGGGGGGCAGGCTGGGAGTCCCTTGCTCAGGCCAGCTGACACCAGTGGCCCCCTGGCCTGTGCTCAGTGATTCCATGCCCGGCCTGTGTCTGCCTTCTGCAGGGTCAGTGGAGCTGCTTGGGGCAATGGCGTACTGTGCTCCCAAGCAGCTGTCATCCTGCCTGCCCAACATCGTGCCCAAGCTTACGGAGGTGCTCACGGACTCCCATGTCAAAGTGCAGAAGGCCGGGCAGCAGGCGCTCAGGCAGATCGGCTCCGTCATCAGGAACCCGGAGATACTGGGTATGCTTCTCCCACTGGCCCTGGCTCCTCCTCCCATCCCCGGACACTGCAGGGAACAGGTGTTCAGCAAAGATCTTTGCCCTCTGAGGACAGATATGCTCACACAGAAATAACCTCTAAATTCTGGGAAGCCCTTTTTCTAGAATAATTAGTGGGAAGTAGTTTGGAAGTGGTTAGTTTTGCCTCAGCTCAGGAGCTATCATTGTTGACTGCACAAATAGAGAAACTGAGTCATCGGCTCAGAAGCAGCTTGACTGTAAGAGAGCCCTGTGCACTGCGCTGAGCCCTGACCTGAAGTCAACCACGTTGAATGACATGCTCTGGACCACATCAGCATCATACCTTCTCTGGGAACTTTCTATTCTGTCTCATTCCAGATGATATGTGATAGAGGGGAAGGTTAGGGAAGGGTTATTCCCTTAGTTGTGCTCTGTCCTGTGCTGCTTTTTTAAAAAAAATGTATTCAGAGAGAGAGAGAGAAAGCATGCACTTTCAGGGGGGAGAGGCAGAGGGAGAGAATCACAAGCAGCCTCCACACTCAGCCCAGTGCCATGACCCTGGGATCATGACCTGTGCCGGAATCAAGAGATGCTCAAGTGACTGAGCCGCCCAGGAGCCCCTGTAGTGTGGTCCTTGATCGCATGATGGCAAGAGGTTGATTTCTAGAAACAAAACCCAGCAGCCACTTCGCCCAGCATATCTCTTGTGAATTTTTAAGCTTTAGTGTGAAACGTGGGTAATGTTCAGTGTAGTTCAGCTACCAGACTTTTGTTCATTCCGAAGATGATGTTTTCTGTTTGGTTTTGTTTTTTAAGGGATGAACACGTATACTTGAGTTTTGTTGTTTTTTACAATGCTCCAACAGCCTCGGGGAGTCCTAAGGCTCACGGTAGTCTCGATCTCTGTCAAAGGAGGGGAAATGCTTTCGTTTTGGGAATCCAGCATGAGTCTTTTTTTCTTTCTAATCAAGATAAGATTTGCATAATATTAAGATCACTTTAAAAATTTGTACAGTTTGGTGGGTTTTTTTTTTTTTTGGTATATTCACAAAATTGTGTAAGCACCCCACTGTGTAGTTCCATGGCGTTTTTCTCATCCCAAACAGAAATCCCACACCTGTTAGCATTCACTCCTCATTCTCTTCCCTGCCTCTGGGCCCTGATAGCCACTAATCTGCTTTCTATTTCTTTGCGTTTGCCTACTGTGGACACGTTGTATAGTGGGATCATACACGTTTGTCCCTTTGTGCCTGGCATCTTGTACTTAGCATAAGGTTTTTAACGTTCATGCATATTGTAGCATGGGTCAGTGCTTCGTTTCTTAATGGCCCAGTAATCCATCATGTGGATATACCACATTTTGTGTATCAAGTCATCTTTTGAGGGATATTTGGGTTGTTTCTGCTTATTGGCTGTTTGAAATAATGCTGCTGTGAACATTTGCATGCATGGTGGGGTTTTTTTTTTTTGTAAGAAAAGCTTAAACAATTTTTTTTAATGTTTATTTTTGAGAGAGAGAGAGAGAGAAGGAGAGAGGGAGGAAACAGATGAGCATGGGAGGGGCAGAGAGAGAGGGAGACACAGAATCCAAAGCAGGCTCCAGTCTCTGAGCTGTCAGCACAGAGCCCAACATGGGGCTTGGACCCATGAACTGTGAGATCATGACCTGAGCCGAAGTTGGACGCTTAACCGACTGAGCCACCCAGGTGCCCTTGCATGGTGCTTTTTTTTTTAGACTTGTTCAGGTCTCTTAGATACCTAGGAATGGAAATTGCTAGGTCATGATATGGTAACTGTCTGCCTTCCTCCGGAGCTGCTAGACTGTTTTCCAAAGTGGCTGGATCACTTGACATTCGCAGCAGCAGTGAGCAGTGAGAGTCCCTTTGCCTATGTGATTATTGTCTGTCTTTTTTGGTCATAGCCACCCTAGTGTGTGTGAAGTAGAATCTCATTGTGGTTTTGATTTACATTTCCCTAATGACTGATGATGTTGAACTTCTTTTTCATGGGCTTATTGGCTATTTGCATGTCTCCTTTGGAGAACTCTTAAAATCTTTTGCCTATTTTTAAATTGGGTTGTTAGTGTTTTTTGGTTTTGTTTTGTTTTTAATTGTTGACGGTGGTTGAATTCCCCAGGCTTATGGAAAAGATAAGCCAGGTATTTCTCTTGGCATTTCTTGTACCAGGCTGATGGTGCTGACTTGGAGAGCTAGTTTTATCTGGGCTTAACTCCCCCGAGCATTGTGTCTTTCATTGCCACCACTGGCTTGGGGCTTTTGGTGTCTCAGAACAGTTTCTTCGCCAAACCACTCTGGGCTGCCCCTTCCACGATCAGGCACTGTGGTGCCCGAGCCGCACTCCCATGGGGGCTCAGCCCTGTGGCTGCGGCTCAGCGCCCACTGAAGGCGGCTCCAGGTGTCCCACCAGATCAAGCTGCTCAGTGCACAGAGGTGGTGGCTGCCGCTTTCTTCCTGGTGGAGCAGGGATTGCTCTTTGTAAACAGGCTGGCTTCCACAGCTGGTGACTCGTGGGGCTCCAAGGAGGGGTGGCCCTGGACTCCCTTCTCTGCTGACCCCATGTAGTTCTGGGGACTTGGCAGCTTTGCCACACCTGAGACTCATGCAGACCGGCCTCTCTCTCGTTTGGACATGCAGCCATTGCCCCAGTCCTGCTGGATGCCCTGACAGACCCCTCCAGGAAGACCCAGAAGTGCTTGCAGACCCTGCTGGATACCAAGTTTGTCCACTTCATCGATGCCCCGTCCCTGGCCCTCATCATGCCCATTGTCCAGAGAGCCTTCCAGGACCGTTCCACGGACACGCGGAAGATGGCAGCCCAGATTATTGGCAACATGTACTCCCTGACAGACCAGAAGGTAGTAGCCCAGCTGGGGCTGGTGCAGTACAGACCAGTAGATGCTGGTTTAGGGCACAGAGTTCTTGTCCACACTAGACACAGAAGGGCTGTGGGCTTTACGTCCCTTTTTATGTTTAGGGGGCAAAATGGACCATTTTGGGGTGGAGGGTAGGAATCTAGGCTCTCGGGACATCTTGCAGAGCACAATGGTTTAACCTATTAGCTCAGCCCCGACATGAGGCCACCCCTGGGCCCTTTTATAGGCTGCGGGGGAGAAAGGCCCAGCCTGGCCCTGTGTGAGCAAAGTGGCTCCTGCTCTGACTGCTTGCCATTCTCGTCACAGGCTTTGACTTCTGTAAGCCTACAAATTAGAGGAAATTAGCCTAGTTTGGGAGATTTACTTTGTTTACCTGCTCCCAGGGGCTTGCATGTGTGAGCTCATAGTCTCCCACAGGCGGGTTTGATTGCTGAGGCTATGGGCACAAGAGACAAAGTGGACAAGTTGTGTTGGTCCTAGAGAATTTGGGAAATGGGAAAATTGGTGAAACCAAAAATTGTATCCATAGTCCTCCAACATTGAAACAGTTACTGCTAATGTTTTTTATTACATTAAAGAAAAATTATATTCCTGAACATAAGCTGAATTTTAAGTTACAATGAGTTATTCACAAAACTGGTTTTTAAATAGTTCTGCAATATTCTGACAAGTTTACATACCATAACTTATATAATCCTGTAGTCGGTCCTGTAGTGTCCAAGGTGTTTTGCTATTTTAAATGATGCTACAGTGAACATAAGGCTTTTTCTATATTTAAAACTGTTCCCTAAAGCTGAATGCTATACCAACAGACATAAACCTTTTATGTGAAGAACGGGAAGATGGTAACACTGTTCTGAAGGGAAAGTGCCAGAAACAATTTCCTAGATTCCAGAGGCTGGACAGGCCTTGGTTCTGAGACCAGGGCAGGAGGAGGAAGAGCATTGAACTCTAGTTGAGGGGTTCTCTCGACCCATTGAGGGAGGGCCTCGGATCCCTCACAGGGCTCCTTGGCGGTCGCTGGGGCCTCCGGGGTGCCAATCAGTGGGGTTCCTTGCCAGTTGTCCTTCCCCGCTGGCTGTGGGAGCAGCCCTGCTGCACTCTCCTTGTCAGCGGAACGGTCAGGTCAGCGTCCACATCGGAACGGGTTCCAGAGGAAGCAGGAGCCGGGCCTCCACCCGAGTCACCTCTTGTGTTGCTGCAGGACTTGGCTCCTTACCTTCCAAGTGTGACACCTGGCCTGAAAGCCTCTCTTTTGGACCCTGTACCTGAGGTGAGTCTGGGAGGAGAGGCGGGCAGGAGCTCATTTTAGCCCACTCCTCAGAAAATAGATTTCTGAGAATTTTCTGTAAGCTGCTTTTGCATTTGTTGGCAAAGGGAAGGAGACCCTAGGGGCCCCTCCCTGCTCCAGTGCGGGCACCTGGTTTTGAGCTGCTGTAACTCTACCTACTGGTTCTTGGTTGCCTGACAGGTGCGGACAGTGTCTGCAAAGGCTCTTGGGGCCATGGTGAAGGGCATGGGGGAGTCGTGCTTTGAGGACTTGTTGCCATGGCTGATGGAGACGCTGACCTATGAGCAGAGCTCTGTGGATCGCTCGGGCGCTGCACAAGGTGAGGCCAGGGCAGGCCCAGGAGCCAGACCAGGAATGCTGTCCAGGGTCTCTCCGATCCAGTGAATTTATTCTGTCCTTTTGTTGCAGGGTTGGCTGAGGTCATGGCTGGCTTGGGGGTGGAGAAGTTGGAGAAGCTGATGCCAGAAATCGTGGCTACAGCCAGCAAAGTGGACATTGCACCCCACGTCCGAGATGGCTATATCATGATGTTCAACTACCTGCCAATCACGTTTGGGGACAAGTTCACTCCTTATGTGGGGCCCATCATCCCATGTATCCTCAAAGTAAGCACCAGGGACCATGCTGAGGGTAGCATTACTGAGGGGGGCGGGGTGCATGTGCTCTCCTTGGAATCCAGGATCCCTGCCAGTTGGGACTGGGAGGCAAGAATCCTCATCCTGCTCCTCCGGGAGCCCCATTTCCTTTGGGTCTGGTGCCTCGGGGGAAGCAGCCCTGGCTGACCCACTCTGTGTGCACAGGCTCTTGCTGATGAGAATGAGTTTGTGCGTGACACCGCCCTGCGCGCGGGCCAGCGGGTCATTTCCATGTACGCCGAGACGGCCATCGCCCTGCTGCTGCCCCAGCTGGAGCAAGGCCTCTTTGATGATCTCTGGAGGATAAGGTAAGGACTCGGGTGGAAGACCCGGGGGCCCTGGCTTTGTGTTTTGGGAACTCTGAGGAACGAGGAGCAGAATGTTGCCGAGAACTCTCTTTAGCTTTCTCTGGACCCTGCTCATAACCACGCAGTGTGACTCTCCAGTTCTGTGTGGCAGTGTCTGTTTCTGATTCTCTTTTGAAAAGTTTGCTCTATTCAGTCCTTCAGTTTGTGTGAAATTTTATTTTCTTATTAAAGAGTATTTTTAATGTTTATTTTGAGAGAGAGAGAGAGAGAAAGCCAGTGAACATGAGGAGGGGAGGGGCAGATAGAGAGAGAGAGAGAGAAGGAATGCCAAGCAGGTCTAGTGATGCCTGATGCAGGGATCAAACTCACAAACCGTGAAATCATTCCTGAGCTGAAATCAAGAATTGGACACTTAACCGACTGGACCATCCAGGCGCCCCTTTCTGGTTTTTTTTGAATCTTCATTTCAAAAAGGACTATTTAAAACATGAAAACAATAAACCTAACTTAATTTGAAGAGAAGTAAAGTTTATCCTTCTAGGCCTCATCTTACTGATCATCAGTTTTGATGCTCAGCATTCCTGATTTTCTACTAATCCTTTCTGTACTCTCCCTCTTCACTGTAATTTTTATTACAGAAATGTTCACATGTGCTTTTAAGAAATGTTGATTTTTCTTTGTTAAAGTAATATATCTTCATATATCTTCCCAAGAAAACTTGGGAAGAAAATAACATGAAAAGTGTAAAGAAACAAAAATCTTTCAGGGGCACCTGGGAGGCTCAGTCAGTTGAACGCCCAATTCTTGATTTTGTCTCAGGTCATGATCCCAGGGTCGTGTGATCAAGCCCCGCATCAGGCTTGGTGCTGAGCATGGAGCCTGCTAGAGACATCTCTCTGTCTCTCTCTGTCTCTGCCCATCTCCCCCATGTGCATGCACGCTCTCTGTCTCTCTCAAAATTAAAAAAAAAGAAACAAACAAAAATTGTCTGTAACTTCTCTCATTCCATGATAGCCACTGTGAATGTTTTGGGTGCACTTACTTCCAGTGTCTTTTTTACCCAGTGCTCAGATGTGCCCTGAGATGGCCCCTTGCGGCTGTGTGATTCTGTTCTTGGCATCCTCCTCAGGTTTAGCTCTGTTCAGCTCCTTGGGGATCTCCTGTTCCACATCTCAGGGGTCACCGGGAAGATGACCACAGAAACTGCCTCTGAAGATGATAACTTTGGAACTGCCCAGTCCAACAAGGTGCGCGCCTTAAGTTGGTTTTCTACCCGTGGTGATGGTAGGGATGCGCCCTGGCCCTCACGCTGTGCAGGCTTCACCATCCTGCGTTCTCCCTTCTTTTCCACTGCTGCAGGCTATCATCACTGCCCTGGGGGTGGATCGGCGGAACCGGGTGTTGGCAGGGCTCTACATGGGCCGCTCAGACACCCAGCTGGTTGTGCGGCAGGCGTCCCTTCACGTCTGGAAGATTGTGGTCTCTAATACCCCCCGCACCTTGCGTGAGATCCTGCCTACTCTCTTTGGGCTACTGCTGGGTTTCCTGGCCAGCACCTGTGCAGATAAGAGAACCGTAAGTTTCCTGGACCTTGCTTCTGACCCAGCATCAGAGGCTAGGGTGCCTAGAGCCCCCCATCCAGGAGGAGAGCATTTATTTATTTACTTAGTTGTTTAACGGTTACTCTTAAAGATAAAACAGCTTGTTATTTTGCCTGCAAGATGGGTTTATTCAGGCAATAGCAAGGAATTGCAGCTTGGGAAATGTAAGCCATGGCAAAACTATAGTTAGGTCCACTGAACAAAAGAGTGGAACACTCTTACAGAGGGAAGTGGAGGGAGGGGGGCTTGTCAGGAGGGCTCTTATAAACAAAACGTCTCTTGGAGTAAACTGGGAGTTTGAAGTGCAGTGGCTGTTCATTGGTTGAGTTGTCACTATCTCTCATTGGCTGGGCTGTTGCCAGCAGAGAAGAAAAATCTTCCCTCATCCTGCTGGGCTAGTTGAAGTGTACGCTTTTTCCTGTTCGGGCTGCAAGGTTCATCTTTTCCTTTTGGGTCTGTAGTTGATGAAGAGTGGTAGGGTGTGGGAGCGCCCCTTTCTGGCCTCCTGACCCCATTCTAAAGGAGGTTTCCTTTTATTAATTTTCACACAACATATTTATTAAGCACCAGTATGTGCTAAGCAGGGGCCTAAACCCTGGGGACAGAACAGAAGAGCAGCCTTATCCTTATCCGATAGAGGAGATGGACGTTCATGATCACACAGACAGATGTAAATGCAGCTATAGCAAGTGCTGCATGGTGCTGCAAATGTGTGTAACAGGGGCCTTT
>NC_043713.1:74076086-74098795 GCF_006229205.1 Suricata suricatta
CTGGGCGATCTCGTCCGGAAGTTAGGGGAGAAGATCCTGCCCGAGATCATCCCCATCCTTGAGGAAGGCCTGAGGTCTCAGAAGAGCGACGAGAGGCAGGGTGTGTGCATCGGGCTGAGCGAGATCATGAAGTCCACCAGCCGGGACGCCGTGAGTGTCTCCCTGGGGCCCCACAGGTGACCTGACCCGGAGGGCTGGGGGCAGGTTCCAGGAAAAGCCGTGCCACTAGGGACTCTGGAGTGGCCTATGGAAATGGGTGATGATCTTTTCTCACCACTCCTGAGGCTGCTCCAGATTAATCCCTTTTGTGTCACTGCTGCAGGACAGTGTTTTTTAATGCTTTATGTCCATCTATTTATTAAATGTATTTATCATTTAATTTACATCCCAGTTAGCACATAGTGCAACAGTGATTTCAGGAGTAGATTCCTTAGTGCCCCTCACCCATTCAGCCCTTCCCCTCCTCCCACGACCCCTCAGCAGCCCTCTGTTCTCCATATCTAAGAGCCTCTCATGTTTTGTCCTCCTCCCTGTTTTTATATTATTTTTGCTTCCCTTATGTTCATCTGATTTGTATCTTAAATTCCTCATGCATGAAGTCATGATGGTTGTCTTTCTCTAATTTCATTTAGCATAATGCCTTCTAGTTCCATCCATATTGTTGCAAATGGCAAGATTTCATTCTTTTTGATTGCTGAATAATACTCCGTTGTATGTTGACGGCCATTTGGGCTCTTTCCATACTTTGGCTGAAGTCGATAGCATTGCTATAAACATTGGGGTGCGTGTGCCCCTTTGAAACAGCACCCCTGTGTCTCTGGGATAAATACCTAGTCGTGCCCTTGCTGGATTGTAGGGTGTAGTACAGTTACCATGTGGGTGTCTTTGGTGGGGAAGGGGGGCTGTGTGCAGGTGCTGGGGTGGCACGTGTTCTTACAAGGAGTGGAGCAGATGAACGGAAGTTCCCAGTGGGTGGAAACGTGTCGTTTCTGGCAGTGATACTGTCCTATAGTAGTCACTTTCAGGGGGCTGGCGATTGTTGCACTCACCTTCCTTTTTGAGGGTGATCCTCAAAACACGCCTGGGAAATAGATTGCGCAGGGATAGGGCTCTCAGTTGGCATAAAAGCTATGAAGTAGCTGGCCGGTCAGAAATGCTAAAACTCACGTGGCCGTTGCTTATCCTCTGATCTCCTGTGTGTATCAGTAGAAGTATTATATTCACTGGGGGTTTACATTTGCATTTGGCAAAGAACGTAAATAAATTCTGTAACCAACTAGAGTTGTGATTCATTGAATACTGAGTCCTCTCAAAGGCTGAGACCTGGCCAGCAGTGAGCCCGATACGCAGTCCTCTGATTCGATTCGTAGTGGTGCGCTCTGCTTTGGGGGACCGGTTCCAGAGGGAACAGAGTGATCCTCAGCCCCACAGTAGCCCCAGAGATGCCACAGAGAAGTTTTTGAATTGAGTTGAAGAACTAGGAGTTTCCCGAGAGGATGAGCAAGAGGAAGAAGTCGGGGAGGGGGGCATGCCACGCAGGGCCTCTCCCTGGGAAGGAGCTCTTGTGGGAGATGGAGAGTGTCTGGAGATCGCACCTAAAAAACCCGGCTCCTCAGGTGGAGACTGCGTGTCCTCTCTGCTTTCATGTGCTTGCTCATTTTCATAGAGAACCACTAAGTTAAGGGTCAAGTCAAGGCACCTGAGTGGCTCAGTCGGTTAAGCCTCCGACTTCGGCTCAGGTCATGATCTCGCAGTTTGCAGGTTTGAGCTCCACATCGGGCTCTGTGCTGACAACTTGGAGCCTGGAGCCTGCTTCGGATTCTGTGTCTACTCTCTCTCTGTTCATCCCCTACTTATGCGCTGTTTGTCTGTCTGTTTCTCAAAAATAAATAAAGCTTGAAAAAAAATTAAAAGAGTCAAGCCAAGGGATGCTGATGCCCTGACTAGGCCAGAGGTCCTTGTCAGTCCCCCCTTGCTTGCTTCTACTCCTTCCTCGCCTCTGCCGCATCAGGCACAATGCATGATTCTGGTGCAGGTGCTGTACTTCTCTGAGTCCCTTGTGCCCACGGCAAGGAAGGCTTTGTGTGACCCACTGGAGGAGGTCAGGGAGGCGGCGGCCAAGACCTTCGAGCAGCTGCACTCCACCATCGGCCACCAGGCTCTGGAGGACATTCTCCCATTTTTACTGAAGCAGCTGGTGAGTGGATCTGCCACACACCTACCAGTTTGGCTTTTACTGTCTCTGTAGAAGCAAAACGCCGGGGGGTTCATTCTGCCAAGGCAGCCGCAGCGTGGGCCCCCCAAGGGAGTGGGCGCAGCAGGCTCAGATTTGGTGCTGTGCTTCTCCTTCGACAGTCAGTGAATGTGGGTGCGGTGGGAGGAAGGGAGGAAAGTGGTGAAGGAAGTTGGCGGTGGCTGGTCTAGACGGCAGAGGTGGGGAGAGGAGCCAGCTCCTCAGCCTTGCCCTCTGTGCTCCTCTCTAGGATGATGAGGAAGTGTCAGAATTTGCCTTGGATGGTCTGAAGCAAGTTATGGCCATCAAGAGTCGTGTGGTGCTCCCCTACCTCGTGCCCAAGGTAATCCCACCCTGCAGCAAGCTCCCCCTGGCCCAGAAGCCGCAGCCACATATCATTCCCGGGCCTGCTGTGGAGACCTTTTGAGCTCAGGTGTTGGAGGAGGCCGGTGGTGGGTGCAGGGGGCCCTGGAGCAGACACTGAGCCCTGAAGAGCAGCCACGGGGTCTCCCAGAGCTCAGCACAGGAGCCAGCACGCGGCATTCATTGAGCTGACGTTTCATCGTTCCACAGCTGACGACTCCGCCTGTCAACACCCGGGTGCTGGCTTTCCTTTCGTCTGTGGCCGGCGACGCCTTGACCCGTCACCTTGGAGTGATCCTCCCGGCGGTCATGCTGGCCCTGAAGGAGAAGCTCGGGACTCCGGACGAGCAGCTGGTGAGTGTCATGACCACTCCTGGCAGCTTTCATCAGCTGTCCTGGCCAGCCGCTGAGGAGCTGTGCTCAGTCCGGGTGTCCCCTGTGGTTTCAGGAGATGGCCAACTGTCAGGCTGTGATCCTCTCAGTAGAGGATGACACGGGGCACCGGATCATCATCGAGGACCTGCTGGAAGCCACCCGCAGCCCTGAGGTGGGCATGAGGCAGGCGGCCGCCATCATCCTCAACATCTACTGTTCCCGCTCGAAGGCCGACTACACCAGCCACGTGCGGAGCTTGGTGTCTGGCCTGATCCGCCTCTTCAATGACGCCAGCCCAGTGGTTCTGGAGGAGAGCTGGGATGCCCTGAATGCCATCACCAAGGTGAGGGGACTGCTAGCTGCATAGCCAGCTTTTCATTATTGACCATGCTGGACGCTTGGATGGTTAGACTCTTGAAATAGGCCACGACGTACCTGTCAGCCAGCTTCGGCATTTATCTGTCGGTGGCCAGTTTGATACTCCCACCCACACTCTTCCCCCTGCGGTATTACTTTGAAGCAGTCTTCGGAGGGCGGTACTTAGAACCCTGACATCCTCTCTGCTTTTTCCTGGCTTCCCACAGAAACTCGATGCTGGCAACCAACTGGCACTAATTGAAGAACTGCACAAAGAAATCCGGCTCATAGGGAATGAGAGCAAAGGCGAGCATGTGCCAGGCTTCTGCCTCCCAAAGAAGGTAAGCCAGGGCCCTGTGAGGGTGCTGCAGGCATGTGGCCTTTCTCCACCTCCACCCCCAGTCCCAGGTTTGTGGTAAGGGCTGCTGCCTTAGGGCAGGGTCCTAAGTGCTGTTCTGCACCTTCACAGAAGTGTGTTTCTTCCTCACGGTGGCCGTATGGGGATAGGGTCTGTGCCGCCATCAGTTAAGCTGTGGAGGCCACCGCAGCCAGCGCACGTGAGTCACAGAGGAGACAGCAGGTGTACTGTGTGTGATAGACCTGCCAGAGCCACTGCCCAGTCGGGACTGTCCCTCGGCCAGCACCCGCTCAGGCTGTGACCCTGGCGCCGAAGCAGTCTCTCTCATGGAGTCACAGAGAGGATGCTGACCGGAGTCTCATGCTTGGGCAGGAGACCCCTGGGGCCCGGTGACTTTGGGATTTGACTCTAGTGGTTCTCTTGTCAGGGAGTAACCTCCATCCTTCCAGTGTTGAGGGAGGGCGTCCTGACTGGCAGCCCGGAACAGAAAGAGGAAGCAGCCAAAGCTTTAGGTTTGGTGATCCGCCTGACCTCAGCTGACGCCCTAAGGCCCTCCGTGGTCAGCATCACTGGGCCTCTGATCCGCATCCTCGGGGACCGCTTCAGCTGGAATGTAAAGGCAGCCCTTCTCGAGACACTCAGCCTCTTGCTGGCCAAGGTGAGCCACTGACACGTTCATCTCGTGGTCCATTTGTGTCTTCAGGAGCTGGTCTGTCTGCCAGTCGGTGTCACACGCCAGTATGCTGAGCTGATTATGGAGGGGTCGAGATGTTAGAGGCTAGACTCCCCACTACACAGTGGTCAGTTCCAGATCCACCATTTAGTAGCTGTGTGGCCCAGTGACCTTGGGAGAGTCCGGTAACCTCTGAGCTTGGTCCCTCACCCGTGGTTTGGAAGTGCTGCTGCTGCCTGCCACCTGCCACCTGAAGAACCTCGGGGCCTAGGGAAGGTGGCTCTGGGCCCTCTGCCGGACACGTCCTGAGCGCTCCAGACTAACACTAGTTGCTGTTTTGTGTGTGGTTTTTACATTTTTTTAAGTACTTGTTTATTTTTTTTAATTTAAAAAAATATTTATATTTGAGACAGAGACAGAGCATAATGGACAGAGGGATAGAGAGAGAGACACAGAATCTGAAGCAGGCTCTGGGCTCTGAGCAGTCAGCACAGAGCCCCATGCTGGGCTTGAGCTCATGGACTGCGAGATCATGACCTGAGTCAAAGTCAGATGTTTAACCGACTGAGTCACCCAGGCACCCTATTTATTTATTTATTTTGAGAGAGAGAGAGAGCAGGGGAAAGGTGGAGAGAGAGAGAGAATATCCCAAGCAGGCTCCTTGCTGCCAGCACAGAGCCTGATGCGGGGCTCAAACTTGCAAACCATGAGATTGTGACCTGAGCCGAGATCAAGAGTCAGACATTCAACTGACTGAGCCACCCAGGCGCCCCTGCCCGTTAGTGTTTTTTGAGGAACTGTTGGTTCAAAGGAGAAAATCCAAGACCACATAATTATGGTTGCACATTGTTTAAATATACTTCTGTTTGTTCTTACTGCTTCATGAAGAGGATGCGAAGGGTCTGATGAGGGGATGAATGAAAAGGAAGTCTGAGAGCAGCTGGAGTAACTTCAGTCTTTGCCAAAAGTGTAAGAAGCAAAGAGCCAACATGTTAGCCATTTCTGATGTTTTACGGGGCAATAGTTGAGCCCTTTAGACTAAAAAATAATTATAAGCAGAGCCAAGATTTGTTGTTATAAAAACACATTTATTTTTGAATTCTTGAGGTTTGGAAACAAAAGCAAGCTTAAAAATTGTAGCTTTTTTTGCTCCTTTTGAGGGAAAGGTGTGGGGAGCATCTTCCCAGATAAAATGTGGCATCATGAGCATCAGCCTTATTCTATAGAAGATAGTAGTTTAAAAAAAAATTAAGTATCATTTTCACCTGTGTCTGTGCTGTTCTTTTCTGTGGTGTTTTAGAACTCGGTACAAATGGAGCCCTTCCCTTCCAGAATTTGTCCCATAGGCCCGTGTATCCATGTCATCCCTGGCCAGATGGTTCCTACCTCCCATTTATCAGCTTCACTCCGCGGAGTGCCTCCCAAGAGCCTGCAGCCCCTGACTCCAGTATTTTCACACATCCAAAGAGCTGCTTTGATTTTTCCCATTTAGCAAGAAGTAAACGTTCAGTCTTGGGAGGGGTGACTTTCTGAGGTCATTTGTTTCATAGGACTGTTTGCAGGGCTCAGTGTCCGTGCTCGGCCTGCATGTCGGTAGCTTAGAAGACGGCGCCTGGCCTCACGTGCCTAGTCCGTTGCTGGGGCTCGGCACTGGAGCAGGTCTTCGGTGGGGCTGACGGCGTCGCCTGCCCCGCTCTTTAATGTATTTGGAGATGAGGTTTCAAGGTGCAGTCATGTGGGCCAGTCTCCACTTAAGCCACCCAGTGGCACCCTTGGAGGTAGTTAGTGGTAGTGGGACTGAGCAGGACCTGTCTGCGGACTGTCCTCTCTGGAGGAATATCTGTTCATAGCCCCAGTCATGGTGGTTTCTGATCACTTTCATGTCTGTGGCACACTGTGGCCTCAGACTCCGCCATAACTGTGGTTTCGTGTGTGGGTCTCTCAAACAGGTCGGGATCGCCCTGAAGCCATTCCTGCCCCAGCTGCAGACCACTTTTACCAAGGCCCTACAGGACTCCAACCGGGGGGTGCGCCTGAAGGCTGCTGATGCGCTGGGGAAGCTCATCTCCATCCACATCAAGGTGGACCCCCTCTTCACAGAGCTGTTGAACGGAATCCGTGTCATGGAAGACCCGGGTGTCAGGTGAGGTGCCACTGGGGCAGTGCTGTGGCCGTGAGGAGGCCAGGTGGCCGCTGAAGCCTCCCGGGGCCAGGCCGGGACTGCATGGGCCGGAGTGGTGGGGAAGGGGAGCCAAGGGTTTAAGTTGAATGCATTGGTTTTGTAGGGACACCATGCTGCAGGCCCTGAGGTTTGTGATTCAGGGAGCAGGGGCCAAAGTGGATGTGGTCATCCGGAAAAACATCGTCTCGCTCCTGCTGAGCATGCTGGGACACGACGAGGTAAGGGCTGCAGGTGGATAGCAGGGCTGGTGGACTCAATTAGTTCCCCTTCTCTTTGCTCTGGCTGGCACCTGTCCGTGGTAATGATCTTTCCTGATGCTCCTGTCACTCTTCATGGTAACAAGTGTTTGGCTGTGAGGGAGACAGGGGGGTAGTGCTGGCATTGGTTGTTCTGTTTCACAGGAAGGTAAGGTTTTCACAGTAATGACAGGAAGGAGCTCTTGTGAACTTGCCGTCTAATCTTAAGCTATTTTCCCTCTCTGCCTCTCCTTTCCGTGTTTGACAAATGATGAGGTTCATTTATTGGTTCAGGAAACATTTGCTGAGACAAAGGGCTTAGTGCAGAGGTGAAGCAAGCATGGTTACAGCCCTTAAGAAATTTTGCATCTTGGGGAGCGCCTGGGTAGCTCAGTCAGTTAAATATCTGACTCGTGATTTTGGCTCAGGTCATGATCCTCACGGTTTGAGGTTGAGCCCCACATTGGGCTCTGCTCTGGCAGCCTGGAGGCTGCTTGGAATTATCTCTCCGCCCCCCCCCCCCCCCCCCGCCTCTCCTCTGCCTTTTTACTTGCCCACACGCTCTCTCTCTCAAAATAAATAAACTTTTAAAAAAAGTAAAAAAGAAACTTGGCATCTGGTGTCTGGGACACCAGGTCGGAGGTCTTAGCAGTGTCGGAGAGGGTGAGACTTGCCTGGGGCCATGCCCTAGCGAGGTGGGGTCCGAGCCACAGTGTGAACCCCGTGCCCCTGGTGCCGTCTCCATTCCATCAGCACAGCCCTTCCTTCCCCAGCCTGGAAGCGTGTGTTTAGTTCTCGTTGGCTGCTCAGTGTTGAGTCTATAGATGAGAGGTTTCTCTTTCTCCTCTGACAGCCCTGTATCGTGGAGTTACTCTCTGGACTGAGCCTGTGGGTTCACATGGCTTACGTTCCTGGTGCACCCACGTGGGGCTGGCCCTTGTTGCTGCTGGGCTTGCCATGCTCTGGAAGTCTGGCCTCATCCCCACAGCTGCTCTCTGACTGGAGTCCCCCGCTTCTCTGCAGGTGCAGATGGGAGACTCTACCTTCCTTGGCCACAGTCTGTCAGGGTTTTTACAGGGCCGTGCCCAGTGCAAGCAAAAGTTAGTATTTAGGCCAATTTGCATTTCACCACACTGGATCTTAAAATAGATCCTGTTGGAGAGAGTGGGCGTCAGAGAGAGCCAGCTTTAGCCTTGCTTGGCACCTGGGCTTCTGCTTGGAGCTCAGAGGTGCAAACTGTGGTCAGATCATCCTCCCCCCAACTCCAAGCTTCCCCTGGAAGAATGGTGGCCACCCAGGATGCCAGCCTGGCACTAGCCACTCAGGTCCTTAGTCCTTGGTTGGTTGGTTGGTTTTGGGGGGAAGGGCACATTAGATTTGCACTTATTAGTAACATAGTACATACCTTAAATATCTGCTCCCTCGCCATCCCGTAATTAGCTGGCTAGGGAGCAGGTTGTGTATATGGCTTTGATTTTGACAGAAAATGCTCAATTTTTACTTGTCCTCCTTGGGTTAATAAGTGGCTTCATTGTGACTTCCTAGGACAAACCTGAAAAATGGAGGTGGTGCCAGGGCACCGACACAGTAGAGAGATTTCAGGGCGTCACTCGACACAAGATGACACGCAAGGTTGTGGGGGGGAAGGCGGCTGGGGGAAAGGAGCTCAGAGCGGTTCTTCAGCTGATGCCTAGTGATGTGGGCAGGGGCTGCCCCTTGCTGCCTCCCAGCGCTGTTGACAGTAATTGAGATAATACACGGAAAACATTCCGACTTTCTAAGAAGAAAGGTGTTACGTAAATACGGTTATTATTGCCATTATGATGATGATTGCCATATGCACACACTGGAGTTTTCTATAATTGACCAAAATGTGGGGCGTATGGTTGTTCGCTGTGAATGGCAGTCCTGCTCTGGCAGCAGGCGTGCACGTGCCTGGAATGGAGACAGGATTTTGAGCGCAGGAGTCGCCTCGTTCCGCCTTCTCCCCTGCCCTCCATCCTGGGCAGTTGCTGGTCCCGCTGACCTTGGAGCTGGTGGTGTGGCTCACGCCGCCTTTTGCTCCCTTCTGTGCTCTGTCAGGACAACACTCGCGTCTCCTCGGCCGGCTGCCTGGGCGAGCTGTGTGCCTTTCTGACTGACGAGGAGCTCAGCGCTGTTCTACAGCAGTGCTTGCTGGGTAGGTCTCCTGTGCACTGGGGACCCCCTGCAGGGCCTGTCTCCCCTTCCTCTCAGGGGGTCTTCTGGCGGCTAGTCTCCCCTGGGGAATCCAGCTCTTAAAATGGAATTTCCAGTGGTCCTATAGTCCCTTATGTCTCTGCTCAGAGAACGTGGCTGTGAGTCTGAAGCAGCTTGAGAGAGACCGCTCCCGGACGTGTCACACTGGGCGGGGGCGGGGGAGGGGAGGGGTCTGTGTGCAGTGGACTGGGATTTGGGGTAGGCCTGGGGGCTTCATGGCTGGGAGGGGCATACTGTGAAGTGCAGGTTGACCCAGTTGTGTCCTTCCACTAAGCGGATGTGTCCGGCATTGACTGGATGGTTCGGCATGGGCGGAGCCTGGCCCTGTCTGTGGCGGTGAACGTGGCTCCCAGCAGACTCTGTTCGGGCAAGTACAGCAGTGAAGTTCAGGACATGATCCTCAGCAACGCCGTGGCAGACAGGGTAAGGCTTTGGGGCAGCCACACCCGCCTCCCCTTCCCTAGCCCGAATTCCGCAGCTGTATCCTTGCTGGGATGGCACAGGGGGCGGGGGAGGGGCTCAAATGCCGATTGGACAGTGAGGCTGGGTTCAGATTTTGCCTTTGCCAGTAATTTTCTGTGCCCTTGGACCACTATTTGGTCTCCCTGGGCTGGAGTTCTGTCATCAAAGAAACAATGAAGAGTTTAGGTAGGAGCATCTAGAGGTCCCTTCCAAGTCAGAAGCTCTCTGAAACCCTTTCATGGGAAGCAGTGCACACAGACTTTGCCTCACAGCCAGGGCAGCCTGTCTGCAAGAAAGCTGTCAAAGAGTCTTGGATGTGTGGGGGTGGGGGGTGGGTGTTTGGGTGAGGGGCCAGGGTCCTGAAGGTTCCTGGGGATGAGACAGGGCCTGGCCGTGCTGCACTGCCAGCTCTTTGCTGTCCCCACAGATCCCCATCGCAGTGAGCGGGATCCGGGGCATGGGCTTCCTGATGAAGCATCACATCGAGACAGGCGGAGGACAGTTGCCAGCCAAACTCTCCAGCCTGTTCATTAAGGTGAGTGGGGGCAGCGTGGCTTGTGAGAAGGACCCATGACCAAAGAACATGGGTCTTTGGGAAGTGTGCCTTCTGACTGGCTGTGTTCTGGGCGATCTCTGAGCCCTTGGGAGTGGAACACAAAGTGGTTCAGTGTGTTCTTTTCCTCTGGGAGAGTGCCCAACTTGTCGGATTCGCAGTTAGACCTGTAACCCCAAGTCAAGTAAGAATCACTATTTTAATTTGTTCTTTTTTAAACGCTGATTTTGTTTTAATTTTATCCTCCTCAAATGTATAATATAGTATCATATCATGGTTTAATTTGTGTTTATGTCTAATGATGTAGAACAATTTTTTTTAGTGGGGGAGGGGCAGAGTGGGGGTGGGAGAGGAGAGAAAATCTTGAACAACTGTGATATCATGACCTGAGCTAAAATAGACTCAGACACTCAACCCACTGAGCCACCCAGGCGCCCTGATGCAGAACAGTTTTTATATGCCTGTTAGCCATCCCCACATTCGCTTGGTAGAGTGTTTATTGATGTCTTTTGCTGTTATTAAAATTGTGATTTTTTTCTTTTCTAATCCTGAACTTTTGAGAGCTGTTTATATATTCTGCACCTAAGACCATTAAGAACCACTATTTTAGGTATTCTTTCCAGGCATCTGGATTTAGTAAAATTTGGGACCGACCTGGGTTCAAATCTTTTTTTTTTTTTTTTTTTTAATGTTTATCTATTTTTGAGAGAGAGGAGAGACAGAGTATGGGCCAGGGAGGGGCAGAGTGAGAGGGAGACACAGGATATGAAGCAGGTTCTAGGCTCTGAGCTGTCAGCACAGAGCCTGACGTGAAGCCGGAATTCGTGCTGTGTTCAAATCTTAATAGGGCTTTCCTTCCCTGCCTCCTTGTAGCTGCTGGCATCGCACTTGTCGTTATGGTTATTGTGATGGCTGCAAGGCGCCAATTAGGAACGCCTGGGAGCTGGGCAGTGGGGCCCCTGCTGCCTGTGTAGTAAAGCAAGCTTTTCAAAAATTACCAGGCACACCAATCAGAACCAGAATCTGCATTTTAAGAGGTGGGGCTAAGTGTGAGACTCTGCCTTGTAACTAGCTCCTGGGTGATGTCAGTGCTGCTGGTGTGTAGGCCTCGATTTCCATAGTGAGGTTCCTGAGGGGGATTGCCCCACCCTGCAGACCCCCGCAGCCCTGCTGAGTTTTCTCAGGGCCCGCGTTAGATTGAGCCCATGTAACAGCCTCACCTTGCACATAGCTGTTCATCAGTGTTTGTTTACTGAAGATCCTCTGTGTACCTCGCTGGGCTAGACCCTCAAGGCATAGAGGTACATGGAACAGTCAAGATCTGTTGGAGCTACACAGAAAGCTTGTGGGGATTAGAAGGGCCCTAATTTAGAGAGAGTTGTCGGGGGAGACCTCTATGGGCTGGCACTTGAGCTGAGGCCTGCAGGAGGAGGAGCCAACCATGTGAAGACCCTGGGACAGGCACGTCCCAGGCCATGGGATCGGCCAGTGCAGAGGCCCGAGGGTGGGAAGGATCATGGTGTGCCCAAGGAAGTAAAAGTCCTGCATGTGCCAAGAGTGCATGGCACGAGGTGAGGTGGGAGGAGGAGATGGGCTGAGTCAGAGCCTGTTACCGACCCCTGAGGGGGAAGGAGGCCATTGGAAGGGAGCAGTGGGGTCAATTTCCAGATGAAGAGGGAATGTCAGGGCAGAAATTTGGGCTTTCTTGAGAAACAGACTGGATGTGCCTAAGTTTACGGTCCTCTTCATAGTGTCTGCAGAACCCATCCAGTGACATCAGGCTGGTGGCCGAGAAGATGATCTGGTGGGCCAACAAGGACCCGCTGCCACCCCTGGACCCTCAGGCCATCAAACCCATCCTAAAGGCTCTTCTTGACAACACCAAGGACAAAAACACCGTCGTAAGGGCCTACAGCGACCAGGCGATCGTCAACCTCCTCAAGATGCGGCAGGGCGAAGAGGTGTTTCAGGTGGGAGCCTGGGACTGGGGTGCCTCCCCAGGGCCTGCTGGGGGTGCTCAGTGCACAGTTCTCCTTCTACGCAGCAGTCTTTAAGCATCATACTCTGCCACCTTGTCTGCTGAGTATTGAGGGGCAGATTGTGGTCAGGTGACTGGTCTAGTGCCTGAAAACATTCCTCTGTGTCTGTGGCGGTCAGGTTTCTTTCAGCAACAGAGCCCTTTCTCCAAATAAAGACCCAGGTGGCACCTGAACCTGTGAAACAGATCCCAGGAGGGTTGCCCGGCGAGGCCCAGAGCCCTGTTCGTGTACTTCTCTCCCCCCTAGGCACCTTAGTTAGAGCACTGAGAGCCCGTCCACCCCCTGCTTCAGCAACCGAAAGCATGAGGTGTGGTTTTCCCGGCTTCCCAGGGATCCATCGGACTCCCTTATTTTGCCGGAATCCACAGCAGTGCTCGTTCTGAGGTTAACGCTCATTTTTGCCTTGGTTTGGGGAAACCTGAAGCCATGTTTTCTGATTGCATCTCCTCATCTCCATCTTCCCCACAGGCCCTCTCCAAGATCCTGGATGTGGCCAGTTTGGAGGTGCTGAATGAGTGCAACCGAAGGTCCCTGAAGAAGCTGGCCAGCCAGGCCGACTCCACAGAGCAGGTGGACGACACCATCCTGACCTGATAGGCCTGGGCCCTGCTCCCGGGCTCCACCTCTCTGTTCAGTGTTTTCATTTTTGAAAATACGTTTGTTCCGATGGGGAGCTTAGGAGATGGCATTCCCAGAAAGTATTTTAATATTTCAACAGACCACAGCCAAAGCCTTAAATCAAACCCACACACAACTGAAAATTGCCTCCTCCATCTCTCACCCTTTTCTTTGGAGAAGAGACGAAAAAGCACATGTGTGAGCCTCACCAAATGGGAGCCAAGAGCTGATCATCCAGCTGAGCGTGGTGAGGCCTGGAACAGGTGGGGTCAGACTTCCGGGTCCTCTTCTCCTGTGCTTGAGCTCTGCCTCAGGAGCCAGCGCTACCAGCCTTTGCCTGGATCCGGAGTGGGGCACCGAACCGTGGAGGTCGGCCTGGCGTGCTGTGTCTTGGCGTGGCTGTGCGATGTTGTGTGGCCTGGTTGGATCTGACCCCTGTTGGGTGAACATGGCATACTGGCAATGCCCTGGCAATTCGCAAGTTGGGGAGGGGTATTGGTTTAAATGCAGGTTGTTTGAAGGAGGAATGTTTAATAAAGGCTTTGATTTAATCTTGATATAAGCAGATTTTTAAAAATCTCCAAGCATCCATTAAACGTGAAGCTTCGTGCATCAGGAATAAGGCGACACTTGCAACGGTTCTTGTGAGCGTTGGCAGCACTCTGCCTTCTGGGCACCTCTCCTGCTCTTGCAAGTCTGGTAGAGAGTTACACGCTTCTCTGTCCTAAGGTCAGGTCCTGGGATGTATGCACCAGGCCCGCGATCTCGGAGCATGGAGAATGCAGGGGTTGAATTAGCCACTCACCTGTTCCGTCCTGACTCAGAGGTGGGGGAGCTTCTGGCAGTCAAGTTTTAAAGAGAAGTCCCTCCCCTCTGTGGAGTAGGAAAGCACCACATCGCTGTAGTTAGAGGACTTGCCGAAGGAAAGCAAAGTTGCAGTTCAAAATCTGCCTCCTTTATGAATGACTTCCTTCCTCCTGGTTCTTAGAAGGCTCGTGATCCACACGTCCTGTCTGACGGAGCACGCCCCTCTGGGCTCAGTGACGCAAGTTTTTCTGGGCTGTGTCCCTGGTCACAATACGGAATAAACCTCTATTGAAATTACTGGTCAGAGCTGTAAGAGGAAGGAAGATTAAATGTGGCAGTGAGCTCATTTTATAAAAGGTCTAAAGTGTTCTCCAGAAAAAGCAAAGCTTGGCTTATTAATGCAGCAGAGGTAGAAGGTAGCCCTGTGACTCAGCGCTTCGGATAAATAAGACAAGGTGACCTCTGAGATAAATCTGATGAAATCTTTGCTTTCTATGCCTGAGCCTTATGTGTCACAGAACTTCCTATTTTATTGCAGCAGGCATGGTCTCAGCTGGCTCAATGTAATTGTAGACTCCCAGGGCGGTAGGGGACCTTGAGAGGTCGGCTGAGTCAGTCCCCATAGCCAAAGCAGCCAGTGGGTGCAGCTTTTGGTAGCCATGGCAACTGTTTGCTGCTTCTGGGATTCAGATGGTCAGCAGTGTCCTCTCAGCTGCCTGGGGCGTGTGTCCAGCAAGCTGTCTGCACATGTGGTCACCTCTGCAAGTTAGCTCTGGTGAGGCAGATAACGTTTCCGTGTGACGGGGGTGTGGCTGGGGAAGCTCTGGTAAGCCCTTGAGGGATAGTCAGTCTTCAGCATTTCCTCCAGGATCTTAGAACAGATGCTCATGTCCATCTCAGGCGACTGGGAGGGAAACCTGATGTACTTAGAGGTGGAAGACACTCAGCAAAATCCAAAGGAAAAACACCAGGTTCTGGCTCCAGAAACTGGAGGAGGAGAAGGAGATCTC
Organism: Suricata suricatta; assembly: GCF_006229205.1. Taxonomy (NCBI): domain Eukaryota; kingdom Metazoa; phylum Chordata; class Mammalia; order Carnivora; family Herpestidae; genus Suricata; species Suricata suricatta. The sequence continues at coordinate 74,090,591 of NC_043713.1, forward strand.
TCTGCTCAGATGGATGGACGGAGGTTGATTCACAGACAGAGATGACTCAAAGGCTCCCAGAGCATGTTGAATTGCATTCCTTGAGTCTGCGGGGAGGGCGTGGGTTCCCGGGAAGTGAGCCTCGAAGGGCTGTCACAGGACAGTGGAGCAGGCACAGAGGACCCTGTCGACCCAGAGGGAGGCCTAGCCATCTTAGAAACAGCAGCTCTGTCGGAACATCCTGAAGGAAGTGGAGCTCGGCAGCCGAGAAGCAAAGCCCTTTGCCCTGGTGGCGTGGTCAGTAGAGCTGTTTCACCTCTGGCAAGCCATCGGACCTCTCTGGGCCAGTTTTCTCATCTGTAAAATGAGGAATTTGGGATGGAAGTTCTAAGAATCTCTTGTTCTCAAAGTTGTAATAGTGATTATAACTGATGGCATTTGGCATTTTTTCATTTAATCCCCTCAACCCGTGAAGTAGGTTCTCTTGTGGTTACTCTTTCCAGAGGAAGGAATGTAGGGGGAGAGAGGTCATTCCCCCGCCCCGCCCCCCCACCGCTGGTGGCCTGTGGCTGATAAATGGCAGTCTGCCCCTGGAGGGGACATCCTTGGCTTCTCTCTTCTGTGATGGTTAATAAGGCACAAGCATTCTCTCTTCTTTTAGGAGGGCCTTCAGCCCCTTCACGTTGTGGGCCACACAGCGGCTTTGGGTGACGACCTGGATGCCCTGCTGGCTGGTCAACACCTACCCCATCCACAGAACACTTGCTTTAGGAAAGACAGCTGTTCTCTAAGACTTTCAGTGATCCTGGGGAGAGGAGACTCGGATCTTTCTCTGTGTGTCTGGAAGACATGCCCTGAGCTAACTTGGGAAACTAACCCGAGCCTATCACCCTTTTACCTGATTGCGGGTGCCTCTGGAGTCATGGGCATCGAGATTAGTGTAAAATGAGGGGAGGGAATGACATCTTTACAGACCTTCTAGGAACCCAGCGTACCGGTGAGTTCCCTCCGGCTCACCGCCGCGATGCCAGCTCGGGAGGGGAGCGGGGCACCTGTAGGATCGACTCCTGTCTGCGGGGATTTGGAGACTCTGTCTTGCCGAGCACAGGTTCTGAAACAAGATTGGTGGTGAGGAAGGTTTCTCAACGTATGGTTGTGTGTGGACATGTGGTAAATTGCTTCAAGCCTTTCTAAATGAGAACAATAGGGAGAAACAGGAAAGGCCTCAAAGATCGAGGTTCTCAGATGTTTTTAAGGAAACGCAGGCAGCGCTTTCGTGCTGTATGGGGTACTCCTCACCAAGGCAGGTTTGACCCTTCACCACTTAACATTAAGTGGGTGGCCCAGAGCTCGTTGCTTTACCTGAGCCCACATGTCCTCATCTGTACAGTGATAAGGACAGTCACAGGCTTGTCTGCAGTGAGTGAGGGCATGCACCCCAGTGCACCCCACGAGGCCAGGCACATGGGAGGGAGGTGCTTGCGTCGTGGGTGAGAGAGACACGGGGGATGTCAGTGGACAAGGACTGAGCCGCAGGCACTGTCACCCCAGTGGCGTGTCACAAGTCCTGAGCTCTTGTTCAGGAGTCCCTGCTGGGGCCAGAATTGGCAGATGCCGTGTTACCTTTTTGAGCCCGAAGTTTTAGAAAGCTTATGAATTTAAAATCGGATTCTTTTTGAGAAGGGATGACTGCTGTGTTTGGATGTGTGAGATGCCAAGTGAGGATCGTGTCCGCACCAGGGCGGGGTCTCCAGGGTGCCTGGGCAGGAGAGCCCTCTACTGTCATCACCGGAGCATGCGTGGGAGGCCGGCAGGGACTGGTCCTTGTGTTACGGGGAGGAAAGTGGAGGTACATGTGGCCAGGTGGCTGCAGAACTGGGGAAAAACCCATGTTTCTTGATAGGTCACCATGGCCTCATGGCCATCAGCAAGAGAAACCAGTCCAGTTGTTGGCACGTAGTTCTGTGGAGTGACTGGGTTTTGCTCTTCGTAAGAGATGGAGCCCGGTTACCTCACTGGGGGTTTCCCAGCTGCCCCTCAGTTGTATTAGGAGGGTTCCCTGCAGCCTGGCTGGTGGAAGGAGAGTGTTGATGTTAACAAAGCTCAGGAAGCTGGAAAAACTGGTCCAAGGATTCCTTCCTTTGTGGGATTTCTCTGACACTCCTGTGTGCATCCGCGTGGCACCCACCAGTCACCTTCTGATGCTTTTCTGAGACTGGTTTTCTCTGGTTGAGATTTCTCTACCATACGCTGGTCATACGCTGCATCCGAGCCTTCTTACCATTTGGACTCCCGTTAAAAGGGGGGAGTGGGAAGCCGGGGTGCGGCTGGATCCAATCCAGCACTTCTCTGTCATCTTGGCCTCAGGACCCCTTTACACTTTGAAAAGTTATGGAGGACCTTAAAGACATTGCATAAGTATCTTTTCCTTGTTGATATTTACCACCATGCACATTCCAAACTAGTCAACTTTGTAAATTGTACTCATTTAAAAATAATAAACCCATTACGTGTTACCATAAGTAACCATAACAAATAAGTTTTCCAAAACAAAAGGCATTTTAGGGAGGAGGGCAGCATTGTTTTACATTCTTTACGTCTCTTTAATGTCTGAATTTTCATGTCTACTCCTGTATTCAAGCTTTTGCGGTGTCACATGTCACGTAGGCTCTCTGTAACCTCCAGTGGATAAGAACGAGAGTGGAGAAGGCAATAATATCTCAGTATTGTGAGAACATGTTTTCACCGCAGATGCTTTGAAAGGGTCTTTGGGAGCCCTGGGAGTCCCCATGCTTTGAAAATCACTGATCTAGGGGGCACCAGGGTGGCTCAGTCAGTTAAGTGACCAACTCTTGGTTTTGGCTTAGGTCATGATCTCACAGTCGTGGGTTCGAGCCCTGCATCAGGGCTCTCTCTCTGCCCCTTTCCTGCTCATGTTCTCTCTCTCTCTCTCTCTCTCTCTCTCTCAAAAATAAATGTTAAAAAAATAAAATAAGAAAAGACCACTGATTTCATCTAAAAGATGAGGGGAGAGAAATCCTACTGAAGTTTTTGGTTGGGCAGGTCGGGGATTGATCCTGTACTTCTAGTGACAGATCCCAAAATTGGTCCCCACCCCACAGAAAGCAGAGAGAGAGTTCAGCTACATTGTTTCTGATGTTCCTTCTGACTTTGCTAGTTCTCTGTGTGACTTCACTGTGATGCCACGGACCCCAGTGCCTGCCATGTGCTAGGGCGGGGAGAACACTGGGATGGCCCCTGCAACCAAGGAACTTCATGGTCACTGAGCAGTCTCTCAGTATGGTATTGGGCAGGCGTGCAAGAGATTGCAGCTGATTGCCAGTTCCATCAAGAGTCCCTTTATTCCTTCCTTCTGGGGCCAGCGTGCTGCAAGTGTCCCATCTTGGCTCCTTTAAAGCCCCTGGCGTTCAGTTCACCTGCCTGCTCTAAACTCTCACTTGCCACCCGCTTCTGCCTGCTTACACCATGGCCGCATGTCTGCCTCCCTCCGTCCCTGTGTCAGCAGCTTCAGATCCCACTGCTGACCAGCGGGGTCCCTCCAGGCCGCCGCTGCCCCACAGAATCTCTCTCCTGCTGCTCCCGGTGGGGGGCGGGGGGGGGGGCACTGCTGGCACAAGGCCTCAGGCTCCAGGTCCCCGCCCCAGGTTCCCCATTGGTGACACCGCACTTCCCGACTCTGCTTCAGTGAGTGCCCTTAGCCCACGTCCACCCCTTCCCACTCAGTCCTCACGCCCCACTGGCTGCCCATCCTCCACTTCTGTGACCTGAAAGACCTCACTCAACGCTGCTGTTCCCACCACCACCACCTGTCTTTTTCAATCACTGCCCAACCTCTTGACCGAGCAGCACACCTGCCCGCTCCATGGTGTCACTCTGTTCTGGGAGCCTCTGTCTGCTGCTGTCCCCTTCCTTTGTCTCCAGACGTATTTGTATTCTCTACCAGAACATCAGCTCTGTGCAAGCAGGGGCTTTAAGGTTTTATTTACTGCTAAAGCTTCCTCTACGTCAGTGCCTGGCACGGGGAACCTCTCAGACATGTGCCAAAGGAAGGAATGACTTGCCTTGCCCTGTTGTACTGTAAGCTCCATGGGAATGGGCCTTGTTTGGCTCATGTTGTGTCCTCAGTGCCAGCACAGTGTCTGGCACCTAGTAGGTGCACAAGTTATTTTCTGAATTAGCATATGAATCCAGTTGCCAGGTAAGTTCTATGATTTTTTTTTTTTTTGGCAACGCTGCTTTGTCTGGCTGGTGTTGTTTGCATATTGTCCTTTGCATCTGTCCCTTCCTGCTGTTCCCTCACACCTGCGCTTCAGCAGTAACCTCCTTGAAAGCTCAGCAGCAGAAACCCAGTGGGCATGCTTGCACCAGACTACTTTCCGAAAATAATATGATGTTGCTCCTCTGCTCAGAAACTTTCATTGCCTCCCCGTTACGGCTTCTAACTGTGCGGAACGGGTGGCGTCGCAAAAGCTCATCTGTAAACGGGCTGCTCAGAGCTGTGGAACCAAGTTTCCCATCAGTGGCGCACACTGATACTTGCCTCAGGTCCCTGCAGTTTCTATCGATGTACATACATAGTTTGTTTCTCTCTCTCCCTTTCTACCGAATTCTCCCTACCTGTCTACCCACCTACTAGAACCTACCAGAACCTACTTGAATTGTATTGTAGTTTAACATTTGTGGTTTTGTTTCTTTTTATTTATTTTTTTTTTTGAGGGAGAGAGACAGCAGCAGGGCGGGCAGACAGGAGAGGGAGAGAGAGAATCCCAAGCAGGCTCCGCACTGACAGCACGGAGCCCGACATGGGGCTCCACCTCATGACCTGAGCCAAAACCAAGAGTCCAAGCCTAACCGACTGAGCCACCCAGTGCCCCTGCTGAACAGTAGCTTAAGAAATGTAAAATGTAATAACATTTTACATATTCTACAAATATGTAGAGGAAATATCGCTGTTTCATATTGGGGACACCAGGCACATATCCTGGCCTATTGGGAATTCTCTCTCAAAGCCAAAATTGATGCTTCTCACAGGCTGTGACAGCCGCTGTCTAAATACACCTGCCATCCAAGGCTCGTAAGTTCCAATTCCATCATGAGATCTTTATAATGAGCTCTCTTCTCCATCATTCTAGCTAAAAGTGATAGCTCTATTCCTCGGAAGTCTAGACTGTTTATTTGACAGCTGCTTTATCTATTGCATTGTCTTGTATTTTTAATTCCTTATGAATATGTCTTACCTCTGATAAGACAGCTCCTGGAGGAAAAAGGCTCTATTCTATAACCTGTGGCACAGTAGGTAGCAAGCACTCATTAGTTACTGATTAAATGAATTAATGCCTATTACTTTCCAGAAGACACGTGCAGGCAAGTCAGGAACCTGGTCTTCACAATGGCCAATTTTGCTCTACTTTTGGGTAAAAGTATCCTATAGCCTGCTATCAGGAGGCTGGCTTAGAAATGTGTGCAACAGGTGTGTACAATAGGAAACAGCTGAAAGTATGAATGAGCCAGTGCGAAATGACCGTAGCCTACAGCAGGAGTTGCTGTTTATTGCCTGCCTGCATGTGCCAGGTAACCCACAAACCTCTCTAACCCTCGGAACTATTCTGTGAGGAAACGGGCTCTGATATGTGATGTGACATCCCAAAATCTCAAAGTTTTTAGGGGAGAGAGCCAGGATTTCAAAGTTAGCATTTGGGGGCACCTGGCTGGCTCAGCTGGCAGAACATGTGACTCTTGATCTCTGGGTTGTGAGTTCAAGCCCCACTTTGGGTGTGGCACTTGAACCAAAGTCTCTCTGACTCCAGAGCAGGTTGAGAAGCTGAGCTGGAGGGCCTCCTGCCTCACTGGCTGGTCAGGGTCGAGTGTGCTTGTCTGGCGGCTACACACAGACTTTCTTCTTCCCTTCTATTTTCTAGAACTGAATCAAAGGGGATCCCATTAACATCTCCTAGACCAAGAAGGACCACTTTTAAAAAATAATTTTAAAGTTTATTTTGAGAGGGAGAGAGAATCTCAAGTAGGGTTCATGCTGACAGCAGGGCTTGAGTCCACGAACCAAGATCATGACCTGAGCTGAAATCAAGAGACTGAGGCTAAACTGACTGAGTCATCCAGGTGCCCTCAAGGACCCTTTTTATTTATTAAAAATTTTTTTAACATTTATTTCCAGAAAGAGGGAGGGAGAGCGAGCGAGCAAGCAAGCAAACAAGCAAGCAGGGGAGGGGCGGAGAGAGAGGGAGACAGAGAATCCAAAGCAGGCTCCAGGCTCTGAGCTGTCAGCACAGGGCCTCATGTGGGGCTCAAACCCACAATCTATGAGATCATGACCTGAGCTGAAGTCAAATGCTTAACTGACTGAGCCATCCAGGTACCCCTTGGGGACACTAATTTTATTTTTAATGTTTTTATTATTGAGACAGAAACAGCATGAGCGGGGGAGGGGCAGAGAGAGAGAGAGGGAGACACAGAGTCTGAAGCAGGTTCCGGGCTCTGAGCTGTCAGCACAGAGCCTGATGCAGGGCTTGAGCTCACAAACAGATCATGACCTGAGCCGAAGTTGGACGCCCGCTGACTGAGCCACCCGGGCGCCCCGGGGACCCTTTTTAAATGGTCATATGAGTAGTTCCTCTCAGTACTTTCAGATTCCAAGATTCCACGCCCAGGCTCTTTTGACATCACCGCACTTGATTCTTAGCTCCTGGAGAAAAACCCTCAAAACTGGAGTAGGACACTCCATGAGCTGTTCAAGGTTCTTCCCTGCAAAGTTGTTTACAATAAAACAAGAATGCCTATCAATAGCAGAGTGGTTATATTATACCACAACTCTATGACAGTGTACCATACCATGCAGCTGTTAAACTGACAGGATGTCCACGCATATTGTTAGAGAAAAGGCAATGTACATACGTATACGAGTTTGCACAGGCATAGAAAATTAACTGAAGAACATTTATTAATTCAACAAATATTATAAAGTGTCCAAGGAACTTATTAACAAGAGTTACCTGGGAAGAATGGGTCTGAAGGAAAAACAGTAACTTGTACGTTTTGGGTAAGCTTCTGTACATTTTGATTTTTAGCCATGAGCATTATTTTTTATAAAGTCAACATAAAAGTGATAAAACGAGTAGAAATATTCAACAGGTACTTGACGGGAAAGGGACAGAGCTATAAGGAACTTAGAAATCTCTGCAATTCTCTAATCAGAACGGCAATAGGAGCATCACCCTTTTAGGGCAGGTGGGAACTTACTCTAAAACCGGAAAAAACTAGAGCTGATGATAAACCCAATCCCGCTCAATTCCTTGCAGCCCAGGTCTTCCTAACCACGTGATTTTGAGATATGACTCTGTAGGCGGTGTGAAATCGAAGCCGATGTTGCTGCTGCTTCGGACTCCGGTGCAGCTCACACCGGCTCGGCGTCAATTTGGACGGGGCTCTGATTCTGAACTGCCCTCCCCATTTTACCAAGGAGACAACTCAGGCTCCAAGGGGCACCGTACTAGGATGGGACTCAAAGGCCACACTCCTCTCACGCTCCGCTCCGCGGGCGACTCGTGTCCTGCAAAACTGGGCAGCCACTGGGCGCCTGGGCGTTCAGTCTGCAGGCGAGAGACCAGCACCCCGACGGCAGCGTCCGTGCGGAAGGGGGCGGAGTGTCCGGGTCCTGGGTCCCGAGAAACCGGGAGCTCGGCGTAAGCCCCGCCCCCAAGGTCACTGCGTGCCGGTCTTTCCGTCTCCGCAGCCCCTGCGGCTCTTGAAGATGAAGGAGCCAGTCCGTCCCGGGCCACGGCCGGGCTTCTCCGGCGCTCTCGGCGTCCTTCACGGCTCCACGGCACCTCCGCTCTCCAAGCACCCGGGGCCGCGGGCGGCTTCGGCGACGTTAGTCGACAAGACACAAGGAAGACAAGCCCGCGCCCGCGGGGCCTCGCCAAGGCGCCTGCGCGGTGCAGGAGCGCGGAGAGGGCGCGGCTGGCCGCGGCTGCGGCTGCGCAGAGGCGGTGCCAGGAGCTGCGCCTGCGTACTGGCGGGGCGGAGCGGGAAGGAGGGAGGCGGTGGCAGCGGCGGCGGCTGCTGAAGAGGAGGAGGAGGAGGAGGGGGAGCGGAGGGAGGTGTTTCTGTCAGTTCCGGCTGTTTGTTCGGGAAGTGGATCCGCCGCTGCCGAAGCAGCCCGGAGGGAGCTGCGGATCGCGAGGCCAGCAC
>NC_043713.1:74098895-74117096 GCF_006229205.1 Suricata suricatta
CGCTGGCCTCGGGGGCGCGCCGAGGGGCTGCGGGTGGCCTGGAGGTGAGGTTGGGGCACTGGGCTTCGGAGCGGAGGGGCAGGGCGCGCTGGGGTCGGGTTTGGGGCGTTGGGTCCTCTTGCCGCGCCTGCCCCTGTCTCACGTGTGACCTTGGTCAAGTCGCGCGATGTCTGGACTTGCAGAGACCCGGTTCGAGTTCTGGGACTCCCAGCTTCCTCACTCTGTGACCTTGGGCAAGTTGTTACGCCTTTCAGAGCCTCAGTTCCCTCATCCGTGAAGTGGGGACTTGCCTTGCTGGGGTGGTGTGAGTATTTGATGAGATAAAGCTGGCAGAGTGCTTAGCGCCCAACCTGATGTAAAGGCAGCTCTAGGTAGATGCTAGCTATTGATGTGATTTAGTGCCCTTTGTAAGCCTCAGTGTCTTCCTCTGTAAAATGGGGATAATCCCAGGACCTGCCTTGTAGGGTTACCTCGCACAGGGCTTGGCACATTTCTGCTGAATTATTTTGTCTGTATGGTTCTGTTTCCTCATCTGTAAAATGGAATAATTAGTAGGGTCTGCCTCACAGGGCTGACTGAATATTTAGTGACATAATGCACAGACAGTGCTGGGAACAGTGTCTGGTACATGGTGAGTGCTCAGTACCTGTTTGCTTTTATGTACTGTCTTCTAGATGGGTATTGGAGGTGGGTCAGCCAATATTACAAAAGGGCTTTGACCATATACACGGTCGTGGAGAGCTCCTAGCTCAGTGCACTGCACCTTCTCCAGGGCCCCGTGCAGTGCCTTGCACCCAGTAGGCACCTAATACACATTTGTTGAATGAATGAATGAATGTTAAGTATCCTTGGAAAAGATAGGTTGGCTTCTGGGAAAGGGTGGGGAGTTTTAGAGGTGTTTGGAGTGTGGCAGGTAAGCAGGTTTATGGGGTGACCAAGAGGTCAGAGAGGCAGGCTCTGGGAGGTTTATGGGCGCATAGCTGAGCTGCTGCAATTATATGATGGAGAAGGAGGCTTGGGAGCATGCCTTGTTTATAGACCAGACCTGAGTTGAGTGTGGGCAAGGAGTGACAGGCAGACGCCAGGTTGGTGGTGGAGCCCATGGATTGTTAAGGGAAGAGCCAATCAGAGGGGTTGTAAGACCCGGGAGGAGTGTTGGGTGACACTGGGCCATGGAAGTGAGTGTGTTTTGGTCTCATTGTGAAGCTGGATTGGGTTGTGGTTGGTGGTTTGGATCCGGGCGGCGAAGGATGGCTGAGGTTTCTGCGGCAGCTGGTGGAAGGGAGAGGGAAGGGGAGCAGTGAGGGGCCGCCGAGGGAGACGCAGAGTAGCTGTGGTCAAGGAAGGCGTTAGAGGGGTGGCGGATGGGTTCGTTTGGTTTGAATGAAGGAAAAGCAGACAAGCTGTGTAGACTCACCCTTGGAGATGGCCTCCGGCATTCCTAAGGGTCCCGAGGCTGTAGCCTTAACAGGATTTGACTGCAGCCCCGGCCTTGCTTCCCAGGGGCTGCCACCAGCGCTTTTTCCCCCCCGCTCCCCATGGTCAGGGGTCCTTATCCCCCTGCCAGACATGTAGGGCTTGTGTGTTGATATCCAAAAATGAAAAGCATAAACTCAGCAAGAAGATGCGGTGCGTTGGCCTTTCTCCCCCAGGGGATGGTGGTGGCCCCTGTTCTCGCAGTCCGTTCTGCCTGGGGTATTGATTTTCCACTCAGAAGTCAGGTGTGGGAGGAGACTCCCTCAGTTACGTGCTGGCTCCTGGTTCAGTCTGAGCTTGTAGAACTACGTCGTGTACAGGCGTCAAAGCCGGATGCCTGGGACATGGTGGCCGAGCCTGGCACCTGAGCGAGGAGTCGGACGTCGGGCTCCGTACGTGGAGGCTCCCTCCAGGGTTATCCGGTGATGTCACAGACGCTCTCGTCTGGTTCTTGCACCCTGCCTGGGTGGTCTGTCCCGGAAGGGAACGAAGCTCAGAGGAGCTGCCGTGCCCGGAGTCACACAGCCAGTCCCAGGCGGAGCCGGGGCTTGATGCACGTTGGTGCTGTGGAGCAGCCGGAGTCAGGCCTGGCAAAGGGCCCTCGATGAACGCTCGTTTCTCTCTTTATAAATGTAGAGTTCTTCCCAGCCTGCCACATCGTCCGCGCTTCTGGAACACATTCCCTCAGCTTTTGCAGCTCTTTATGGCTGAGGGTCTACGCTTCTGCTCTTCTGACATCACCTCTGATGATCGGTGGGGGCAGCCATCCTCATGCTTAGACCCTGGACGCTTGAGTGGCTGTCAGAGAACTAGTTAAAGCCTTTTACTTTGCAGAGAGGCTCCCTGAGCTGAGGCTCAGAGAGAGGAAGTGACTTGTCTGAGGTTGTTCAGTGAGCCGGTAGCTGAGCCAGGATTAAAGTTGTGAATGCTTTACTCGAAGGTGTGAGGGTTTTCAGCAGTCCAGAGCTGAAGAGGAGACAGATTAGGGCTGAAGGCGGGGACTTTTGTGGGGGCTTTTTGAGGACCAGACATCTGCGGAGGCAGAGAGCAGGGGAGAGCAGTGATAACTGAGAGGGGCCTCTCTGGTGTTTGCCAGATCAACCTGTCTCCTGGCTTCCAGGAGGCATTGAGTGCCGGGGCCTGTGCTCTTTGCACCGTAGAAGGTGATGGGCTGTGTGGGTTGGGTTTCATGCTCAGTGTGGCCCTTGGGAAGCCCTTGACTTCAGCTGTGAAGGTATAGCTGTCACTACCTCTCTCGGGCCAGTGCTGTGGGATGAATGGAAGTAGTGCGTTTTCCCAATGAGGCTTCTTCCGGGGATATTTAGGAGATGTCATTTCTCAGGGTGGGTTTCTCCTCCTTTCAAAGGGAAGAGCAATGCCGGACGTTGGTGTCAGGCCCAACGCAGCAGTTGCTGTGGTGACTGTAGTGGTCTTTCTGCAGCCTGGTGGTTTTCAGCAGCTCTGCAGAGCATGGGGGGGGGGAGTGAAGGGGACTCCGAGAGGCCAAGCAGGAGGGCACGTTGCTTCTTTCAGAGAGCACCCCCTCCTTCCCTGTTGCAGATATATGGAAGTCACATGAAATTGAAGTTTGAAAAAGGATTCTGCTGACCCCCCCCCCCACAAATTTGAAAACCATTGCTTTGGCATCTGTGAATGCTGCAGTCATAGCATTAGATGGCATAGCTGTTGTGCAGCTGGCATTTGTTTAGTCTTGAACTCGTTAAACAGTGCTCTGTTGGTGTCTACTAAGTGCTGGGCCCAGCTTCCAGCTCTGTAAATGTTCAGGGCAAGCGAGACAAGATCTCCTTCCTAGAGGAACTCACGGCTAGTGGCCTAGACACAGCTTTTAGCTGAGTCAGCGGACCCACAAGGCTCCAGGAGGAAGCCAAGGAGCCGGTAGGGCTGCTGGGGAGTTGGCGCTGGGCAGTGCGCCGTGAGGGACCCGCCCAGGACTTGGGCTCTCCTTGGGCTCAGCAGGAAGCCTCGCGGAGGCAGCAATGAGGAAGTGGCTCTGAGCGAGAGCCAGAGCGCTGCAGGCACGGGGCAGCAGGTACGGTGGGTGCAGCACCCACCTGCTCAGAGCCGCACCCCCAGCCTGTCTTTGGGAAGGTAAGGCCCAGGTTTGCTCCATGAAGCAAGTTCTTTTAGGTATCCCTGGACAACTGGCTCGTTGAAGAAGTCCCCAGAAGAGATGTCAGAGAGGATGTCTGGGGTGGGTTAGGTTTAGAGAAACAGCAGGGGACGGGGGTGGAGGCAGTGCCCTCTCAGTACCTAATGAACGCTTGTGGGCTTCTCGCCACAAGTTTGCACTTAGTTTGGGGGCTCCTGAGACCCGTCTGGCATTGGGAGCGCTGCTGCTACGAATCTGAGAGTGAGATGCACAAGCCCCTTTGGGGTCTTTTTATTTCCACTTCCTGAAAGAGACTCAGGAAGACCCCCCTTGCAGGATGTATTGGAAGGAGCTGTGGAGCCCTGGAGGAGAACCCCCTGGATTCAAAGCTCAGCCCCCCACTTCCTGCAGAGGCCCCGAAGGCCAGCTGCTTAGCTCCCCGGAGCCTCGGGTGCCTCACCTGAAGAGACATAGTGCTAGTTACAGGAGCATCAGAGTGTCCGCCGCACACGAAGCTCTGTGTGCACGGATTCCGTCCTTCTGTGATCGGTTCACCCAGTTGGCCTTAGGGGTGGCCGGGGTAGGGTATGGGACAGGGGGAGACAAGGCAGGCGCCCGGGCTAACGCTGCTGTGTGCTGAAGGAAAGGGAAGCCAGGCTTACGGCATTCTGAGAACAAGGATGCCAGGGGATGCCACGGTAAGTGACATGGTGTGAGCACATGTGGGCTTCTGGGCTGACAGGCATAAGCAGACACCCCTTCCCCATCCTTCCAGCTAACAGTGGCCTCAGGGCAGATGGCTGGCAGTTGGTTTGTGTTATCTGGGCCTCAGTTTTCTCACCTGCAAAATGGCCCTCATGATCTCAGTCTCCTAGCCCCACAATTCCTCATCTCATGCTGTCCACAAACTGAAGCTCCACACACAGTGTACGCTTTTCTAGGGACCGTGTTTGAGACAGACTTTGGGGTCAGTATCATTTTGCTGACTGTCCTGCTTTATGTATGTTCTCTGGTGTCTTCCTCTGAGTTTCATCAGCACAGGGCTGAGCACGAGCCCCTCTCCCCTCTCTCTCCCCAGGGGATCTGGGACAGCTTATCTCACCAGCACAGAGGAAAAGGTCAGAGCTTCGGTGGGAGAGATGGTCTTGGTGTGTGGCCAGTTTGGGAGATAAAAGCAGCGTTGAGGCAGGAGATGCGTCTGTTGAGCTTTTTGTTGTTGTTGTTAAGTTTATTTATTTGTGAGAGAGAGCCCACACAGGCACAAACAGAGGAGGGGCACAGAGGGAGGGAGAGAGAATCCCAAGCAGGCTCTATGCCCTCAGCGCAGAGCCCAATGTGGGGCTCAGTCCCACGAACCGTGAGATCATGACCTGAGCCGAGATCAAGAGTCGACACTTAATTGACGGAGCCACCCAGGCAGGCGCCCTGAGCTCCTTTAGAGTTATCACTTGGGTGCCATCTCCTGGAAGGACTGACGGGCTTAGAGGGAGGGACTCAGGCCGCCTCTCATCTGCTTTCTCTTTTGCAGGTGTGGGCAAGAGCAGTTTACTGTTACGTTTTGCAGACAATACTTTCTCAGGTGAGTGTGCCCCTGGGGTGCTGCTGGGTCCATCGGGTGTGAGATCCCTTTACCTGGTGCATTTGCCTAATGTCGGTTTTGTTTGAAAATCCTTTTGCAGGCCCATCCCTTTTCTACCCAGAGACTCTACATTTAAGAAAGAAAAAAAGTTAAATATGAGTTAGCACGTGCCTGTGTGAAATTTCAAACAGGTGGACTCAGGGGAAGAGTGAAAGCTCTCCCTTCCCAGGCCCCTGCTCTGGTGCTCTGCTAGTCTCTGTTCAGCCTGGCGTGTGCCTTGCTGACTTTTTTTTTAACTCCACATGTGGTGGGTCTGCAACTGGCCTTCCGTTCAGCATATCCAGGACCATCCGTCCCCATCTCTAGCAGACCTCTGGTTCATCTTTCATTAGGAGTGCTCTTGAGATGTGTGTGCTTTCTGGCTGCTTCTGTTTTAAGTGGTGCATCTGCTGAGATGCGCTGCGTGTTTATCCTTGTATAGAAGTGGAGTTACTAGGTCAGGGGGTATATGCACTGAAAACTGCCAACACGGCTTCCAAACAAGCTGTGCGAAGTGACGGTCCCACTGAAGGGGTTAAAAGTGTCCCTTGTCAATTCTTTTTGCTGAGAGGAAAAAAGCGCTATCATCTGAAGTTATATTTTCCTGATCACTGGTGGAGGTGGACATGTTTTTGTTTGTTGAATACGTCAGGTTCATTGCAGAGGCTTCGGCTTGGCCTCTGTGATCAAGGACTGAACGTGACTTGTTGTCGGGAATTCTGTACGCTGTGGTTGGGTGGCAGGCTGCAATTAGGAAGTAATTTCATGGCTGACACTTCCCCCCTGGGGGAGAAGTGGGTTTCTCCCGACGGCAGCCCTGCAGCACCACTGGTGCTGTGACGATGGCAAGGGCCGTCTTCCTGTGTGACTGTGAGTGTGACTGAGTCTCCACTGGTCTGTAAAATGGGACCGCTCCCTGTTCCTCCCGCAGAGGTTACTACGAGGGTTACCTGAGACCGCACGAGTCCTGGTGCCTGGACTGAGGAACACTCAGGAAGTAGCAGCAGTTGGTGGTTGTATTTCCTGTCCCTGAGTGGCCACTGCTGGGCCCTCCTCATGCCCGGGAGCACCTCTCTTGTTCCTGTGTCCCTCGTGTTCCTCCCCCCAGGCGCTTTCAGCTCTGGTCTCCTTTGCGGTCTCTCTCCTTTCCGTTTCCCCCACCAGCGTCCTAGCTGAGACCGTTGTGGTTCTGGCCTAAAGCGTTACAGCAGCTTCTGTCCATCCCTTGCCCGACGGCGGGGTCCATCGTGTCTCTGGCAGGGTCTTTCCTGTGTTTGAAAACCTTAGCAGCCTTCTCACGTGGGCAGTTTCTACCAGGGTTTCCCCCATTGGCACCATTGACCCTTGGGGCCCTGCGGTTCCTTGTGGTAGGGCTGCTCTGTGCGTAAGGATGTCAAGCAGCATCCTTGGGCTCTGCCTCTAGGTGCTGGTAGATTACCGCCCCCGCCCCCCCCAGCTTCTCAGCCTTGGAAATTGTACCTGTTCATTCAAGCCAGGCCCAAGTGTGACTTCCTCCCCAAAGCCTTCCTTGATCTCCACCCCCCCACCCTTTGACCCACTTGTCACACCCCATATTTTCAGGTGTGTGTGGATCTTGTCTGCATCACTGCGTTACACAGTAAGCCCCAAGCGGAGTGTGAATGTGTGCTCTTTGTCATAGTCCCATCCAGGAGGACGTTGGCTAGATTTTTTTCTTCAACTCCATCTTCCACACAGATGCCCAAAGAGAACTATTTACAGTGCGGCTCATGCTCTGATTCAGACCCTTCAGTGCCTCCCTGCCACACACCAGAGAAAGCCCAAGCTTGCGAAAATGGCACAAAGGCCCTAAGATCTGGCCTGTCGTCCCCCTACCTGCTTCCCACCACGTGCGTGACCTCTTGTGACACCCTCTCCCCCCTTGCTGTTGCTATTTTTGTGATTATCTCCTTTGCCTAGAGCAGTGTTTTCCAAATACAGGTGAGGACTTGTGTGTTAGGAAGTTAATGCTGTGGGTCATTTACAGCATTTGGAGCGCACAGAAAAAACCCCGGAGTGTGTCTGCGGTGCCTCCCCACTCAGGCCACTGCTGACACGTCTGCGCCAGCCCCTCCGAGGAGAGGAGCCTGTCTCCTCCTGGTTTTATTTCCTTTGTGGTGCTCATCACTCCCGAAATGGTCTTCCTTACCACTGTGTTTCATTGTGTCCTGTCTCTTGCCCTTACCTCCACTGAAGGCTCCATCTGGTTGTGGACCGTGGTGGTTTTTTTTTTAAGTTTATTAATTTATTTTGAGAGAGAGAGAGCAAGCAGGGGAGGGGCAGAGAGGGAGAGAGGGAATCCCAAGCAGGCTCTGCACCATTAGCACAAACCCGATGCAGGGCTCCATCTCACCAACCGGAAGATCATGACCTGAGCTGAATTCTAGAGTCGGATGCTTAATCGACTGAACCACCCAGGTGCCCCCAGACCTTGAATTTCTTGTTCCGGGCTGTGTCCCTGGGATCTCAAAAGTGCTGGGCACGGAGAGTGAGTGGGGAGGGATTGTGGAGGCCAGAGTCACCTGTGCAGGTGAGGGGAGGTCTGAGGGGCACCGTGTGGGCCTTGCTAACGTGCGTGTGTGTGCAGGCAGCTACATCACCACGATCGGAGTGGACTTCAAGATTCGGACTGTGGAGATCAATGGGGAGAAAGTGAAGCTGCAGATCTGGGACACGGCCGGGCAGGAGCGCTTCCGCACCATCACCTCCACGTGAGTCTGGCCGGCCCGTTCCCATTCTGACTGGCCACCTACATTCGGATGCAGTGTCAGGTGTCCAAAGTCATAGAAATGTCCCTGAGATGGGCCCCTGAGCTGTCCGAGGGGAACTCCGGCTGGCCACCGTTGCTGGGGTTGAGCTAGGGGGAGGTCATGAGGTACGGCTGCTGCCCACGGGTGGCCAGTGGCTTTGGGCCCCAGCTCTGGGGCTGGCAGGAGAGGGCAGCTAGCTGGACAGCTTACCCTCTGGCCTTTGGTTCCTTTGTCTGGAAAATGGCATAACAGCGATGCTGGCTTCCTAGGTGGTCAGATGCTTAGTGAGTTACTCATGTTAGGTGCCAGCTATGACAGGCTGGGTCGCTGTGTAGGCTCCTGACTTCTTAGAGGTTTCTCTCCATTGAGAGGTCTGGAAGAGCACTGGTACAGAGGAGGCCACCGTGAGGCCTCTCCTCTCCTCCCCAAGCCACTTACTGGGAGCCTGGCTCTCCCGGTGGATTGCCTGCCTGTGCAGCCTCAGCACGTCTGTGGCCCTTCGCCGTGCACAGGAGGCGAGCCTGGCTGGAGTGCAGACAGCAGGGGTCCTGTAGAGGGGCTCTTGGTTCTTGGGCCCTTAGTAGAAAAAGTTCCAGGAAGGAGCAGGCTTTGAAGACCGTTCAGAATTTATATTTGTCTTCTTCTGTGTGACCTTGGGCAAGTTGCCTAAACTCTCTGTCCTTCAGTTTCCCAGAGAGTTTCATCTTAGAATTTGCTTTTTTTTTCCTAAAATTTTTTTAAACGTTTTTTTTTTAAATTTTGAGAGACCGAGGCAGAGAACGAGCAGGGGAGGGGCAGAGAGAGGGAGACATAGAATCTGAAGCCGGCTCCGGGCTCTGAGCTGTCAGCACAGAGCCTGATGCGGGGCTTGAACTTCTGGACTGTGAGATCATGACCTGAGCCTAAGTCGGCCGTTTAACCCACTGAGCCACCCAGGCGCCCCTTAGAATTTGCTTTAATGCTGAGTCGTGTGTGCCATGTCCTCTGTGCTCAGGCTTCACGTGGATAATCCCGTTGAGCTTTCTGTAGTTGGTGCCATGATCTCCCCCATTTTACAGAGGAGGGAGCTTCTCAGGGTCCTGCCCCCAGCGAGCACAGAGCCTGAGCTCCACGCCTTGGTTTGTGCAGAGAAGGAGCAGGTGTCTGGCCCGTGGTATTGCTCTCTGGAGGGCCTCTCCTTTGCCTCGCACCAAAGGTTCCAGTGTGGCGGGGGGCTCTTGAGAAAGTGGGTGAGGAGTCTTTTTTGGCCAGAGACCCATGGCAGGGAGCCCTATTGTCACCCTGCTTCTTCTGTCTCGGCAGCATGGGTCTGCCGACCTGAGAGGCGCGGCTGGGGCACAGGCTGGGGAGGAGTGGGTGATGAGGTGTCGGAGGGTGAGTGACCATCCTTTTGGCATGGACGTGGGACAGACCCTAGGCTGGCTGCCCAGCGTGAGGCTCTTCAGGATCTTCTGAGGGGTGAAAACCTCCATGGTGGTGGGCAGGAGTGTTGGCGGATTCTCAGGGGTGCTGGCCAGGCGGGGAGAGCGGCTATGCCAGTGGGTAGGTGGCCCTGGCTCAGGGCTGGAGCCCGAGCAGACCCTGAGCAGGAGGGGCCTCTGTCCTAGGGCCAGCCGTGGCGGGTGCCAGTGTGCCGTGGCTGTGGTTCCCCAGACCCCGCGGGTCCCCCCAGTGCAGCTCTCTGTGACTACTTGCTGGTGAGCTGAGTCCCCATGTGTCATAGGAATTGGCAGCAGTACCTTAAGGAGGGCATCGGGGGTCAAGGCTCTGTAGGGTAGAATGGACTCATGGGCAGCCCAAGCATCCGTCCAGACCTGCGCAAGACTTCTTGTGTGGGGTCAGGAGGCCCGGGCATCGGCCCCACATGTCTTTACTCTGAGCTGGGATTTTATCTAGTCCATTTCATTTAATCCCGAATAGAGTCGTGCGGTTAGCTCCATTTTATGGACGAGAGAGCTGAGACCCAGAGAGGATAAAGTGACTTAGTTTGGTTGGTTAGTCAGAAGTTGAATTGAGGTCCGTTTGATGCCAGAGCTCTCACCTTCTGGTTCAGTCCACGGCCCTGTTCTCTGCCGGCTCCTATCCTGAGGGACCGGGGCTGAGGGAGATGTCCTGGTGTCTCTACTCAGGGAACTCAGGGTGGCCGAGAATCCTGGGCCCGTGGCCACGAGAAGGGCTCTGGGCAGGGCGGCGGGCTGGGTGCAGAGGAGCCCCGGACCTCCTTGAGGTCAGCTCTCTCCAGGGCACGGTGGGAACAGGGCAAGCCACCTCCTTTAGCCTGCTGGGGACGCTGGAGCGGCTCAGCTGCCTGAGGGCAGTGTGCGTGTGTTTTGGGGTGCTCGGGGCGGTGGTGGTGCTGCATGGTGGTGGCCGGTGGGCATCAGCTCAGCCCCTGCTGGCCGCCTTGCCTGTCTGGGGAAATGCCACTGTGTGGTCCCCTGTTCTGTGCTGCAGGCCACACCGAGGGGCCGTGGAAAGACTTGATACCTTGTGACGTGGGTGGCAGTTGAAGGGAGGGGTCTTGGAAGAGTTCAGGGGTTGTTCTCAGGAACTGGGGCCGTGGCCTTTCCTGAGTCAGGGCATGAAAAGAGAAACTAAAACTGCATCCTGTTAGCCTGGCCAGGAGCCCTGCTGTCACCCTGCTTCTTCTGTCCCGGCAGCGAGGGTCTGCCGACCTGAGAGGCGCAGCTGGGGCGCGGGCTGGGGAGGAGTGGGTAATGAGGTGTCGGAGGGTGAGTGACCAGGAAGGGAATCCCCTCTGGTACCGGGCCCTGGACCGGGAGTCAGACCCAGACACTGTGACTTCAGCAGGTCACTCAGCTTGGCCGCGTGTCTTCGTTGGTAAGATGGCGACCCTCCTGTCTTTCCTACCAGGTTGCTGTGAAGATTAGTAGGGTGCTGGGTGCAGAATGCTGGGTGCTGCGCCGGTGGCGGTGATGAATGGAGGCCCAGATGCACTGGTGCCCGCCTCGTCAGAGCTCATCCGCAGACTAGTGCTCACGCTCGGATAAAGCCGCTGTCCGCATTTTTTGGCATCTTCAATAGTCCAGCACAGAGAGCTGGGAAGCGTGTTCCCTGCTTAGCCTACCTTTGCTGTTAGGGAACAGTCATCTGTCGCCCAGGTCCTGGCGTGCACTCCCGCCCAGTTGCGTGATGCTCCCCGTGGTGGCCGCCGCGGCAGGGGTGAGCGCTGGTCGAGGGCCTGGCCCCAGCACGGCTTGCCTGCTGCCAGGCGGGGCCCCCAGGCGGGGGCTGCATCCCGGGGAGTCCTCGGCTGGTTTCTGAGGGGTGGAGACGGGGACACAAGCGGGGCTGGACCCCAGAGCAGGACATGGCCTGTTTCTGCTCGGAAAAATAGCCTTCTCTGGTGCCTTGGGTGCTGCCCCGTGGTTTTCTTCCACCTGTTTGAGGGGGCCAGCTTGTCACGGAGGGAACAGTGCTGATGGTAAAGAGACGCCGCGCCTCGGCCCTTGTGAGAACACAAGCCGTCTCCTCTGCTCCTCACAGCCATCCCAGGGGGGAGTGCCGATAACGTCTGTCTTATAGTTGAGGAAACGGGATGGCGAGGTGCATGCAGTAACCTTCCCGGGGTCCCACGGCTTTTCAGAGACGGAGCCAGGGCAGCCTCCGTCCTGTGACTGGGCCTAGGAAGTGGAGAGGTGGCCCGAGTGCCGGTGAGCAGGTTGTGGGGGCGTGGCCGCACCCGCTCCGTGACCGGCTCGAAGGCTGTGGCGCGGGAGGAGCTGCCCTCCCACAGCTGGGAGGCCGAGGGCTCAGGCCCCATCGGGCCCGGAGTCGCGTGGGCTCACCGACCTCCATCCTGCCACCGGACCCGTGTAAACGAGCGGGGTCGTGGTGTCCGGGGGCGACGTTCACAGCTGCCTGCCTTCCACACCTTCTGCTGACCTCAGGCTATAGGATCTGCACGTTTGGATGGTGGCCCGTCTGGGACACCCTCTTCTCAGCTGTGCCCAGATGCCCTGTTTCCGTGCGCCGCTCTCTGCCGCCGGCAGGGATGAGCCTGGCGTGGCAGAAGGGAGGGGTCCACCTGCCCCTAGCCGAGCGAATGAGGTGTTGGCCTCACAAATGGTGTGTCGTCGAGTATGGCATCTTAGTAAGGTTTGAGCAGAGAAAAACCTCTGAATGTGAAAACAAGGACGGTGATGATACGTCAAACACAAAAATGACTTGCATTTTAAACATAAAACTTCAGGGACGCCTGGGTGGCTCAGGTTAGTGTCCGGCTTCAGCTTCGGTTCGTGGGTTCGAGCCCCGTGCTGACCACTCAGAGCCTGGAGCCTCTCTTCGGATTCTGTGTCTCCCTCTCTTTCTGACCCTCCCCTGCTCACCCTGTTTCTCTGTCTCTCTCAAAAATAAATAAACATTAAAAAAAAACCCAACCATAAGATTTCAGAGAAGTTTCAAGCTAGTGGCAGATTCAGACAGCTTGCTTGGCCACCTCAGGGCCACTCCCTACTCACTGGCGCCTTGGGGACCAGCGAGAGGAGGAACAGTGCTGCTGAGCGTCCCGGCTGGGGCACGGTCCCAGGACGTCCAGCCGAGGTCACAGGGAGAGCAGGGGCCGGGGGTCTTGCGGGAGACGTGCTTGTCCGTCACCGTCTCCCTGGCTGCTCTCCGGGTGTGGCGGGTAGGTCTTAGCGAAGAGGCTGAAGTGACGTGTCTAGGCTGAACCTCTGACCGATCCTGACCCTACAGGTATTATCGGGGGACCCACGGGGTCATCGTGGTTTACGATGTCACCAGTGCTGAGTCCTTTGTCAATGTCAAGCGGTGGCTTCATGAAATCAATCAAAACTGTGACGACGTGTGCCGAATATTAGGTGAGGCTGGACCCCCGGGGTGGGCCGGCGGCACGGAGGGCGGCGGGGCAGCCACCGCAGGGCCGCGCTGACTCTGCTTTGCCTCCAAGTGGGGAATAAGAACGACGACCCTGAGCGGAAGGTGGTGGAAACGGAAGATGCCTACAAATTCGCAGGGCAGATGGGGATCCAGTTGTTCGAGACCAGCGCTAAGGAGAATGTCAACGTGGAAGAGGTGAGTCCTGAGCCGGGGGAGGGAGTGGGGCCCCGCTCTGTCCCGCCAGAGTCCTCTTGCTGCTTCGAGCCGCCCAGGGAACCATCGTAACAACTGCCATGTGTTGGGGCCTCCTGTGTGCCTGCTGCACGCGTCACACTAGGCCCTTTACAAGTGCTGTTAGCTCATATCTCAACAGGCCTTGACCGAAGTTACTTCCACATTTTATATAGGAAACTGGGGTTCCAAACTGAGGACAGTCCCCCAACTTGTAAGAGGTCGAGTCCTACTCAGACTGGTCCCACGCCCCAGCCACACGTGGTTCCCGCTCAGTCTTCTGCCTCGCTGCCCTCCCCAGCCCCACCACTGGTACCTCTTCCTGCTCTCGAGGCTTTCCTGGGGCCTCCAGAGTTGAGGTCGGCGCCTGCTGCGATCCCCCAGAAGCTCCGGGGATGCACATCCCCATCAGAGCAGCTGAGCCTCTGGCCAGAGGCAGCTTCGCTTCTGCTAGGCCTGTTGGAGTGCGGTTGGGAGTCCGTGTTACAGAAGTGGGACCTTTTGCTACAAGCACAGGCAGGCCGTGCTCGTAGCTTCGGGTGAGTCCCACTCCAGTGTGTGGGGTCTGGAGACCCAGGGATGCCACCATCCCCACTCTATCCTGGACACCAACTGCACAGTGGCAGGGAGCCTGGGCACTTTGGAGTCGGGTTTGGGATCATAGTACTGGGCCCTCTCTGTGTGACCTTGGGCAGTGACATAACCTCTCCCGGTTCTACCTGTCCCCTCCTGTAGGTCAGGGTGGGATGAGGACCCCTTCCCCCGCCCCCCTGGGTTGTGAGGAGTAACTGAAGCAGATGATAAGTGCTTGGTGCCTCTAAAGGCAGCGGGCAGGTGGGGTTCCACTGGGTCCTGGCACCACAAGGATATCTTGGGGTGGTCCAGGGAAGGTTCTAGGTGGGTGACACGACATGCAGTGGGCAGGCTCTGGGTCACCAGAGCAGGGGTCTTGTCCGAAGATTCTAGCTGGAGAAGTTCTTTCTCTTTTTTTAAAAGAAAGACTGGAAAATCCCCGAGACTGGCTTTCCAAGACACAGCTCATGGGGCTTTGGTGATGTTTTTTTGACCTTTAGCATTCACCACCTCCTCCCAGGCAGGGTCTGAGGACATACATACACAGCAACCTCATGAGTAGAAATAGGAAGCTGGGCCCGGGAGGCGGCTGTGCTGGCCGGCAGAGGTGGCACTGGGACGGGGTCTCCTCACCGGCTGTGAGGTCCATCCTGCCTCTCTCGTCCTCACAGATGTTCAACTGCATCACAGAGCTGGTCCTCCGAGCAAAGAAAGACAACTTAGCGAAACAGCAGCAGCAACAACAGAACGACGTGGTGAAGCTCACGAAGAACAGTAAACGAAAGAAACGCTGCTGCTAACGGCCCACCCAGCCCACTGCAGAGACTGCGCTGTGGCCGCTCCCCGGCCCAAGGCCCTCGGGGCTCCTTGGGAACAGTCTCCGTTTCGTGCCGTTATTTAAAGAATTCTCTCCACGTTTTTGTATCAGGAGGCGCCATCGGCACTTCCTCCCCTCCCCCCTTGAGTGCCAAGAAGGTGTTGGACACCCTGCCCTTCCCTTCTGGTGCCCCTGCCCCCTCCCCGGCCAAGGCACCTGGGCCCGGCGAGGACGCTGCCAGCCGAGCGGACTGATTAACCAGAGTTTGTACATAATGTATATTGCTTTAACCAGCCGCATCACCCTCGTCCTGCTCTGGCTTTTGCCTCCTTAATGCCAGCCTGCTACAATAGACCCTCCGCTCCCCCCCGCCTCATACCATCTACTGCCAGCTGCTTCCTGAGGAGACAGGGTCGAGTTCTGGCCACACCTTTTGCCAACCTGGGCTGGTGGAGAGGGCCTTCTTCCATATTGCTTGTTCTCTCCGACGGGCCGTTGGCTTCTGTCTCCGGCACATAGGATCTCGCCTCCCTCTGGGGCCCGTGCCGAGTCTGTTCCCAGGTCGGCTCCCTTCCCTCCCCACCCCCTGTAACCATCCTGGCAGGCAGCTGGGGTGAAGCCCAGCCTCGAGGTAGGCCTGGGGGTTCCCATTAGAGGCCTGGCCTTTTGGTTTGCAGAAACAGTTGCTCCTGCCTCTTGGTCACCAGGTTTCTTGTCCTTTCTAGATGCCTCTGAATCGCAAACCCAGGAGAGCCATGGCTTTTAATTTTTACCAGCCTGTTTCAGTTCCAACAGAAAGGTAGGGGTGTGTCTGTGCAGGGCTGGGGCTTGCAGAGGCGCTGAGGAGCATTATTTTAACAGATAAAATGAAGCCAAATCAAATGAATTAAATTCCTTACACTTTCTCTTCCTGAGGTTTGGTTGGCACAGCAGCAAAAGTTGTGGCCTCCCCACTTCGGGTCTAGTGTTTTTGGAAGAGTTGGATGGCTTCCTGTCGCCGGGGCTGGGCTCTCGGCAAGCAGCTTTGCCTCCCCGGCTGTTTCTTGGTGTGAAGGAAGACCGTGCCTCCCACCCCGTCCGTGTCGGCCTAGGGCTTCCCACCGACTTCCTGGGTCCCCGTGTTGCAGCATCAGGCGCCTTCAGATCTGAGGAGTGGGTGCTGGGGGCTGCTGGACTGTGGGGACGCCGCCTCGGAGGTGGACGGCAGGCAGCCTTGGAGCAGAGACAGAACTGTTGTAATACAAAGGCGGCATGAGGATTTCTTAGCGGGTGGGAAGGAATGGCAGCCGGGGCTGGGAGCCAGCAGCTTTGATCCTGGTCCCCTGGAGGAAAAAGCCAGGGTCATCTGCACTTGATTACTGTCCCCCGCGGGACACTTCATCATTCACCTTTCCCCTAAAAGGATCACGTAACCTGGGAATAATTTATTTCAACACCATGATGTGTTTTGTTAGATTTCCTTTCCTAGGCAATTTTCCAGGCGAAGCCCTGACTGGACAATCACGTCACAGATCACACTGCAGATTTTCCATGTTAACACTGTTGGTGGGTTTTTAATCAATAAAAACTGGGGGTTTCTTCTGACCTGTCCCTCCACTTCCCCAGATTGCCAAAAGCCTGTGGTTGTGTGGCCAGGCCTTCGCTGGGGCCACCTGCAGGGGGGGAGCTCTGGGCCTGGGGGAGCGGTGCTGTGCAGTGTGGCCACCGAGTGACCGCAGGTCCTGTGGGGGTGGGCGGCACTCACCTGACGTCAGTGTGGCGGTGCTTGCAAATTCAAGCAATAAGGGCGAGGGGTCCTGGACGTTTCCGGCCCAGGCTAGAAGACACTATGGCTCTCTGGCAACCGGCTGTCCAGACCCAGGTGGTGGGGTGATTGTGGTGACGACGGTGTGCCTGTCCCACTGAGTGTTACACGCATGAATGGGGGTGGGGGTGGGGGACTCACAGGGCTGGACCGACGTCCTGGTGGACCTGATGTGAAATTCCTGTCGAACAACAAAACTTTTAAATGGTTTGCTAGGATTATTTCTGTATTGAAAGTTTCTAATTAATGCTTTTTAAAAAAATACTAAAAATAAAGGTTCAAGCTGCCAAGTTTTCTTCCAGGATCTATTTCCTCTCCTCCAGCTGTGCTCTGGGTGGGCCTGGCTTCTTCCTGCCCACTGGATCCAGCTCGTTTGTTCTGGTCGGAGTCCAGCACAGGTGCCTTTTGAGGCCCAGGGATGCCTTCAGAAGCCAGGTTTGCTTTCTCCACAAAAGATTGGTCCAGGTCGAGCCTCCCCTCTGGTGTGATGCACAGGTCAGGAGCGCACGTGGGATGGTGTCCTGGGAAGTGCCGTGTTTATTCTCCGGTGCCCGGAAGAATGCAGCCGCGATTTCTGTCCGGCTGCAGGGCCCGCTCCAGGCTTGGGGAGCTGCGCTGGCGGGGCCCGCCCGGAGCTGGGCAGCTGTAGCGCTGGTGGGGTGCCCGGGCCCCCGGCGGGTGTGCAGGCGGTCCACACAGAGCTATCACGGACAGGATGCCCCCTCCCAGCCGGATCCGCTCCCTGGGCACGCCAAGATGGGAGGTGAGCTCCCATGTGGGTGAGGGACTCACTAGTGCCTCTGCCACCACAGCCAGCTGGTGGTGGTGCTTCTGACATGTGAGCTGTGTCCTGACCTGTCTAGACAAGCCCTCCAGGTACCCAATGACTGAGGCGGGAGGCTCTGTAGAAATTCATTTTATTCTTAGACTATTTTCAAAAGAAGCAGTGGTGCGCTGTTTTTCTAAAAATATGCCTTTATAGATTTATATAGAATATGTATATTATAAAATCCATACATGTATTTACATGATTGCTACATACAAAATTACAGCACTGTGGTATGTACATATCTATAGGTACATTCTTTCCGCTCGTCCCTGCTGTGCTTTTCCCGTGTGAGGGAGGGAGATGATCCTTTGTAAAGCAGCTTGCGGGCGGACTCGGCCCGGGGGGTCTCTGAGTTAGGGCCTCAGCAGAGAAGGTGGAGTGGCTGCTGAGGAAGGAGCAGAAGCAGCAGGTTGCAGGATTCACCCTTCTGCAGGCCTGGCAGGCAGTATCTGGAGGCAGACGCCCTGTGGTGCCAGCGCTGCCCTTGAGGTGGAGGTGGCTGACTGCAGACCCCTCTGGGGCCATCGTGTGGCCTGGAGTTGCTTGGCTGAGCCAAGACCTTGTATGTGTGAGGGGAACAGGGGGCCGTGGAAGAGGATGAGACCCCCTTCTTGCTCTGGCCCCAAGAAGGGGGAAGGGCTGGATGGCTAAAGCCTGCAGAGGGCCCACAAGAACGCTGGCTGGCCTGGAGGCCAGGGAGGGAGAACAGTGGCGGCCAGCGGGGCAGGGCCCTTCCTCCTGAGCTTGGGGTGGCATCAGCCAAGCCCCGGTGGAGCCCATTGAGACTTGAGTGCTTGAGAGAAGAGCCCCGTGCCCTCGGGCTCCGCAGGCTGGGCCTCCTGCCGCAGAGGAGCCCCGGGCAGAGGTGCATGCACGTGGGTGAGGAGCCGCCTCCCCCTTTATGCCCTGGGCCAGAGACTGGGGGGAGAGATAGAGGCTCAGCCGTGGGCCTGGTGTCCTGTAGGGACCAGGCCCCCACAGCCCCACGGCGCAGGCCAGCTGGGGGCTGCAGCAGCCTCCTGAGGCATGCAGAGAACGGTCTCCATTCCTTCTGTTCCCCATATTCCAAAATGGCGGGGGGGGGGGCACAGTGCCTGGGGTTGGATGTGGGAGCC
>NC_043713.1:74117196-74143779 GCF_006229205.1 Suricata suricatta
TGCCCTGGCAGTGGGGACAGGGCTTGCTGAGCTGGCCCAGGCAGCCCTCACGTACAAGCACCCCATTTCAGTCACCTCTAGTCCAAGTAACCCGTCCTCGCTGGCCTGACTCCTCCCAACCTAAATCTTCCTGAAGAATGAGAAGAGCCGCTTGCCTTCGGCGGTGCTGGGCTCGTCCCCGCGCCCTGCGCCCCGGGCCCCGGAGAGGGCGGCGGCAGGCCGGCTCCGTTCCTTCAGGTGCGTGTCCATCAGCTGCCGGTCAATGACCCTGTGCATGTCATCCTGCAGAGGGCAGAGCGAAGGGGCTGAGCAGGGCTCCCACCTGGTGCCGGGGCAGTGGGGCGGGGGGGAGGGGGGGCGGGCAAACGTCAGAAGGATGAGGGATGAGGATGAGGAGGAGGATGGGATGAGATGACTGGACGGCTGCAGCCAGGTCACCTTGACCAGGAAAGCAGCAGATGTACACATGATGCCCAGGCACACGGGAGCCACCAACACCGCAGCCTCCTCAGGGCCTGGGGCTTTTCGCTGCTGGCCTTGGCTGCTTGGCTGAGCCCACCACGGGTCTGGCCTACGACAAGCCCAGAGAAGGGCAGGCCCAGAGCCCCAGCTGCCATGTCCCTGTCTGCACCCAGGCCTTGCCTGGGACTGGCCTTCTCTGCCCTGCCTCCGCGCCCCTGGGGCTGGGTGTGCT
Organism: Suricata suricatta; assembly: GCF_006229205.1. Lineage (NCBI taxonomy): Eukaryota > Metazoa > Chordata > Mammalia > Carnivora > Herpestidae > Suricata > Suricata suricatta. The sequence continues at coordinate 74,117,891 of NC_043713.1, forward strand.
CTCCCTGGCGCCGGCCCGGCGGCCCTAGCATCATCTCCGCCTGCCAGCTCTCCAGTCCAAAGGGTCAGACTCAGGGGGCTTTTCCTGCCCCTTCGCCCCCTTCAAGTTATACCAGCCCACACCACTGGTGCCCAGGTGCCCCCCCACCGCGGCAGGGATACAGGTTCCCGGTGCTGCCCTCCCCACTAGGGACCCTGTGCGACAGCCCTCCGCTGGCAGGGCTCCCACGGGCATCACTATCTTCACTGTCCACCCTGCTCCAGCTTAAGGCCGGATCTTTGGCTTCCTCACTGCGGCAGAACCCTTCCCCAGTTTGGTAAAGTTGCCTTGAAAATGCCCCCCTGACCTTGACCACCTTATAGCACAGCATCTTTAATCCTGCCCCTCCCCTCACGGGCTTCTGGGCAGAGCAGTTCTGCCCTCTCTCCATTCTAGTTGTTAGATTCCGATTCTGCACAAGATTCCACTTGACCAAGGCGTTCTGCCACCGAAAAAGTATGAAAACTACTGGTTTAGAAACAGAAACAGCCCTCTCCAGTGAGCATCAGCTGGAACATTACAAGCATCTGCCTGATTCCTTCACCCTTAAGCCCTGTGGACTCCGGGGTGCCCGGGGGGAGTCAGCGGGCTCGTGCCCTGCCGGAGCGTGGGACAGTGAGGGCCCGGGCAGGAAGTGGGGCTGGCACGTCCCCCAGTTTGTCCATCGCCTCCTGCACTCACACCCACGCTGTCACCACGTGGTGTCACACTAACCTCTGCAGGTTTCAGTGTGAAACAAAGGGACTTTCCAGCCCCCAGCCCCAGGTGGCCGCAAGGGTGGACGTCCTGCTCCCTACCCTGTCCGTGTCCTGCTCTCCTGCCTCCTCTCCTCTTCACACTCCGCTTCTTCCGGAACCCTCCTCGTCACAGAAATCGGGGTCATGCTCCCTGCCTCTGAAGCCCCCGTGCCAAATCCTGGGCCCAGTGCCCAGCACTTAGGACGTGCTCAGTAAAATCGGTTACATACATTAGGAATGTTACAGGATCCTTTGGAAAGAAACCCTTTTAAGTGCCAACGCTTTTTCTTGCAATTGCAAACCGCAATTTCTATACTTTAAAATCCATCAGGGTAATCCCAGGAAATGCATCACTTTAGAACTTCATACACACACAGGCATGAACCACTTATGATTCCACCCCTGCCAGTACTTGTGTCGGCAAAACAGCCCATTTATGAGGAGGGAGCACCAAGAAACCACGGCAGAGCCGGTCAGAAAGGGGCCGGCCCAGTGGCCCTGGCCTACGAGCTGCACGCTCACGGACGCGGTGGCGGTAGGAGAACTGCAGGTGACAGCATGGCACACAGCACACGGCACGAGATGACGCCAGACGCCAGCACACACAACACGGCGGGCCACACACAGGAAGGCGGCGGGGCTGTGATGGCAGCGTGGCTGGGGTGGGGGCTTGATCTCACCTCAAAGGCAGGAGGGGTGTACAACTAAAGCTGTTGATACGGGAACTGAGAAAGGCCACTAGATCAGAAACCAAAGGAGCCAGATAGTAAAAAGCCCTGAGGAAGCAAACTGTAGCCGGGAGAGAAGAGAGAAGAACGGGGCGGTAAGCCAGGGAACGGCCAGCTGCTCGTGGGCGAAAGGCTGAGGGGCCGGGGACCACCTCTCTGGGGAAAGGGGGGCCGTGCCCCCACAGTCAGCCCGGCAGGGCCCTCGGAGGAATGGTCACCGCTGGTCCATCCTCCAGCGGGGTCTCTTCATCGGTCTGGTTAGGGTTTCTTGGGGGAGAGACACGAACGGCTACACCCACATCCTGAAATCCACCACCCGAACCTCACTTACAAACAGCAAGTGCAGCCCCGGCCCGGAGGGGAGCCTTGCTGGGGAGGGGGCGGAGCAGTCCTGGAGAGGACACAAGGTCTCATTTTCCCAGGACAGTGCTCTCTGGCAAAAGGAAGCTGGCCTTTGAGAAGGGGAAGGGCAGCAGCTGCCCAACGACATCCAGCTGTGATATAGGGCTTGCTGGGCCCTCTGTGTTAACAGCTGTTTCTTTCCAGCTAATTTAAACAAAAGTGGGAGGACCAGCTGAAGGAAGCCCCTGCCCCACGCTCTGGAAGCATCCGCAGGCATTCCTCCCTGGGGACTCACCCACGCGCACAGGACCCTCTAGCAACAAACTCTACTCACTCGCTGCTTGGATTCAAAGATTCCCCCAGCCCCAGCGCCCCATCTTCCCTCACCCCGGGTCTCCAGGCTCTTTACCTGCCACGCCTCAAGCTGCTGTGAGAGGTTCAGTTTCTGCTGAATGGCATCCAGCAACTGGCTGTTCAGAGACATCATGTCCATCTTGCACTTGGCGAGTTCCAGCTCCACAGCATTCTTCCTGGAGACAGACAAGCCAGGGTGAGCGCGGGCCCTGGGGTCCATGGCACCGGGAGACAGGCTCCGACCCGAACCTCGCACCAAACAGGAGCCGTGACAGCAACTAGGATGTGACTCGCAGAGAGCTGGGAAGTTCACAGCATGGGTTCACATCTCTTTTCTCAACTGTTTTGACAACCTGTGGGTGAGGGGAGGGGCCGGGGGCCATCTCTGTCCCAGCACCTCACCGATGAAGAGCGGCTTCGAGAGGATGCAGAGGACTGGAACCCGGAGGTCAGAGGCCCCACACAGCACTAAGGACTTGCTAATCCTTCCCCTCAAAGGCCAGCTGCCGTGAGAGGTAAGGACCTTGTCCTCTTGCCCCTCCTTTTCACTAGCAATGCCCCTCCCTCACCCCAAGGGATCTGTCCTAAAGATGCCACACAGTGCTGGTGACCACAGCCAAGCTGATCACAGTCGTGAAAATTCGTGGACTGGTGGTAAATTATATGATGGAACACAGTTGCCGGAAACAACCGTGATGGTGAATATCCAAACTGGGGAAAAAACAACATACCGCTGAGTGGAGAAAAGCACAAGGCAAGGTCTGGCAGGATCCTGGCTTTGTAAGAGAAAAACTGCCTGTGTGTATTTCAAGGTCACACACAGAAATGTCTACTTGGCCATCTCTGGATGATGATCGTTGATGGGATCCCACATACTTTTTACCTTTTGTATTTTCATATTTTAGTATGTTTCACAAATTACTGTGTTTGCCTTTTCCAACATTCCTCAATCATAGTTGTTCAATGCAAAACAAAACAATTTTTTTCAGGGGTGGGGGAATGGGACTAAAGTACGAGAGGCTAACTGGGCAGTTTCTGCCAAGGAGGCACTGGCCGCCCACCTGCCAAAGTGTACATTACTTAGCCTCCATCATCAACTGCTACCTTGTGCATTCCAAATGGCATTGCAAAAATGCCAGCGCCAGCCACCGAGGTGCACGTCCCAAGGACGCCTAGGGGACCCGCCTAGAGCGGCCTCTTTGCTCGGGTTCTCAGAACAGGGGCTGTACCAAGCAAAGTGCGGCTGGGAGGCGGGGCAGGTAGGGTAAAGCGCTCCGGCCGCCATCATTGTCGGCAATTCCCCTCCGGCCACAAGTCTACCGATAGAGTCACCTCCCCTGACATCTCATGTCTGCAGAATGGGCGCCCAGTCCGTCTTTCCCAGGGAAGCCGGTCCAGACGGCTCGTACCACCCGGGTCCGCCCGCCGCACTGCGGCTGAGAGGCCAGGGCGGAGACTGTCCAATGAGCGCCAGCGTCTCAGACGCCTCAGGCCACCCTGTCACGCCTGCTGCCATTGGCTGACAGCGAACAGCGGAAATCCTCCTCGCGTGGCACCGGTTGCCATGGACGCCTGGCCAACCACCCCCACTGTCTGGGATGTCAGAGCACCCCCACCCGCCCCCCCAACCCCGGCGCCGGAGACAGCTGCAGCCTCAGTGTTAGGGCGTCTGCCGGCAGGTGGCGCCCGAGAAGCCTGGAGACCCCAAAATGTGCGGACCAAGGTCTCCGGGTGGAGGGGCTTGCAGGGGGACCCTTCCTTCCAAAAAGACCCCGGAAACAAGGGCAGTCTTGCCGACCCCTGTATTCCAGCCTCGGACTGCACTCTAGAGGACGTTTGCTCGCTAGAGAATCTTGGTGCTTATCCTTCACGAGAAACTCCAGACCAGGGAGCTAAGCCGCAGAGGCCGCTGATCAACTGTTCATCAGAATTTTAAAAAGGAAGGTCTCAAACCGCTAGAAAAATTCCTTCTTTAAACGAAACCACTAGTAACTGACTCCTTTTTGTTTTTGTGAGACAGGCTGCTAGCCCCAGATTTTTGTTAGCGAGGGCCTTTTACCTGCAAAGAGATAAAATTGTTACTTAACTTTTCTGAAAGTCATCCACTGTGTGGGATAAAGAACACCTTAAGGGGTTTGCAGCCCAGTGAAGGGAAGCAAGTTATTTTTCTTGGGGGTTCTCAATCCTGACTACACACTAGAATCACGGGGGGGGGTGTTGGGGTACACTTTTTACAAGTAGCCCCAAACTAGGAGATTCACACTGAAATATTCTGGAGAGGGTCCTGGCATGCATGGTGTTCCCCAAATGATTCTAAAGTGATCAGGATGGAGAATCAGAGATGATGTACATGAAAACATCTTGTAAAACTCTTAAGGTTCTATACAAAGTGTACTCCCTCCCACATTTGAATGATTTCTTTAGGTCTGATGTCACAGTTCTTTATGTTAAGAGTTTAATTTCCAAGCGATAGAAAAAGAGCTCTCCTACAGGAGTGGACTGACGCCTTCCCTAAGGGCCAGCCTATGTTTAGGGTCCATGAAGGACAGGGCCTCACTGCAGAGTGTTCCCCACTCAGTGAGGATAATCTGCAAACCAGCTCGTCAGATGCCAGGAGGTTCACCGGGCCTCCTCTGACAGAAGGTGAAGGCATTTCAAGGTTTTGTGGAGACTCGCTGGCCTCCTCAGTCACCCCCATGTCAGAGCTGGCTTCCACTTACCAAGGGAAGGGCCTGGACAACCCCAGTTCCGTCTTCTCTCCGGAGCCCTGGGACTTTGTCGGGCTGTGTCTCCCACCTCGCATGCTCACGGCAGAATATGGTCAGAGCCTGATGCTCGGCCCTCTTCTGCTTGTCCAGCTGAGAGAAGGCGACCAGCCATTCTCGATTTCTAACCTCATTCTGCCTTTTATTCCCAACAGAGGCTTCCACAATTAGCACCTTAATTTTACCATTTATTCCCTAATTGTATGACACAATTTCACTCTTTGTTATTCATAAAAGGATGCTCCCACTCCTAATTATTACACTGCTATTCAAGTGTTCGCTAATGAATCAAGTGTTCACCAGGAAAACAGTGGCAAAGACGCACAGGTTTGCCGGGGAGCCCTGTATACTTCCTAAGTGGACTGCAAGCTGTCGAGCAGCCTGACGTAAGGTCCTGGCCAGATAGAAAAGGGGACTCGAGGTAAAACTAAGTAATGGTGCTGAAGAAATGATTAAAGAGAACAGAAGGGAGGAGACAAATGTGTGTGGAAGGGGCAAGGTGTGAGGAAATGACAATTTTAAAGTAAGAAATTACCTTCTACTTTTTAAAAAGGCATCTGGTATCTACTTACAATTTGTTTCAAATGAACTCCCTTCAGTTCCCTGACAAAGGCTGGGTGGGGAAAGACTGTGGGGACAGGAGTCGGAGGCCAGGGATCACCGCTGGCTGTGGTCTTGGGGACAGTGTCTCAGTTTCCTCATCTGTAAAAACTGGGATTAAAAATGTCTACTTCTTGCTGTGGCTGGAGGGGGGTTAAAGGATGAAGGTGTTTTGTAAACAGAAAGTGACACAGGGCAAAATGTGTGGCGAAGGGCCCCGTAGGCAGATTCAGTTTTAGTACCTTTTACCTCTGCACACTCAGTGACTAGGGTAGACTGAATGCATGACGATAAATAATTTAAAGGGGGGTGGGGAATATGCAAGGGTGTTCTCTTGCCTCTGCACTTCCAAATCTTTTGAATGTAAGAGAATGCATTTCTTCCCGGCTAAAGAAAACCCAAAGCATGATTAAAATATGACCAGTGTACAGGATGCCGTCTGAGGATGCATCAAACTCGGAATGTAGAAAATCTCTAGGAGACAAATGATACTTTTTTTAAGTGTGACAACTGTACTGTGGTTGTGTGTTTTACAAAAAGTCTTTTTCTTCTCTTTTTGAGAGAGAGAGTGACTGAGAGAGTGACTGAGAGAGAGAGAGAGCGCGAGCGAGCGAGCGAGAGCGAGCACACAGAGGCAGGGAAAGGGCAGAGGGAGAAGGGGGAATCCCAAGCAGGCCCCATGTCCAGTGTGGAGACTGATGCAGGGCTCAACCTCACAACTGTGAGATCGTGACCTGAACCTCAATCCAGAGTGGGACGCTCAGCCGACTGATCCATCCAGGTGCCCCAGAAAGTCTTTTTCTGGTGGAGATCTACACTGAAGTCTCTGTGGATGAGATGTTAAGGTATCAAGCGCCTTCGTCCAGGCCAGCGGGGGGGAGGACAAAGTGAGTGGGGTACAGATGCAACAGTACCGGCCGTCTGCTGATTAGGGTTGAAACCAAAAGACAGGAAATTAGGGGTTCGTCTTACTTGTTTCTACTTTTGTGTGTGCTTCAAGATGTCCATAATAAAAAGTAACAATAACACCCCTCAAAATAAAGTTGAGGTAGATATATATAATGAAATTGGAAAACTATGATCTAAGAGGAAAAAAAAAACCAAGCCATGGAGAGCATCAGCCCTTGGATACTTAAAAAAGTCCAAGTCACTATATCGCTATATACCTGCACACGTACAGGAAAGAGATGTACAAAAAAACACATACCCAGCTTCAGACAGTAGTGTCTGTCTGGACGGGGAGGGGGAGGGTGGGGACCAGAGAAACACTTCCACTTTTGTATTCTTCCGTATGCTTTACCTTTGAAATTGCAGCATATACTCATGTTGCTTGTCATTCAAGTAAAATTAAACACACCACGTCCACTCACTTTGCAATAGCCTCATCCCGGTCCCTGATGGCCTTCTGAAGCTGCTCCTTTGGTTCCTTGTCCTCAGATGTCACTCTGAGTCGGTCTCTCTCCTCCTTCAGCGCAGTCATCTCCACACTCAGCAGTGTCACCTACCAGGAGATCAAAGGGATGGACGTAGTGATGTCACTGCTGCTGGCCTGGGCTGCTTCCCGCAAAGAGACAGAAAAGAACAAGAAGCCCCCAGCAGATGCAGAGTCTGTGTGTGGTGCGGGCTCGGAGCTTCCACGGCCCCTGGCTCTGAGGGAGACACATCTCTTCTGGAGAAAGGATGCCACATGCTAGGCTGGAGCCCACTGGCCAGGGGCCGGAGGGTTGGGGTGGGGGATGATATTCAGCCCCAGACAGCAGCCAGGGAGCCAGATGCCCTTTGTACGCAGCACAGCACACAGCCACTTCCATTGCAAGGCACTCCCAGGGAACTACTGAAGACCACACATGCATTGGGGCTTGGAAACATGTTTTTGGGGGTAGGGGTCAAGTTTTATTCCCAGGCATCTTGCACTCACCACGGAACTCTGTTATCCACAGGGTCCTGGCTGGACCCAAAGCCTGGGGCCTGGCTCCCATTTCTGTGACAGCACTTGCTGCATGCAGCCTGGTCATTCAACTTACCGGGTCAAAGCCACATGGAATTTAGACACCTATGTGATGTCCTCATCTTTCACTTTAAACCTGCTACCTTTCCTGTGGTCTATGCCTCAGTGAATGGTCCCACAGCCTGTTTAGTGGGTGTCATCCTTTGGTGGCACCGTGCCCTTCCCAGCGGCTCACGCAGTGACTGCAGCGTGTGCACCAGAGCTCTGCAGTAGCAGGAGGCACAGCCTACTCACCTGTGCATCTCAGAGCCCTTGTTCTATGTTCGAGCCCAAACTGCTTGTGCAGTGGACAGGTGTCATGTTTTTGGCTAATCATTCCAAATCTTTTCCTAATGGGGGACATTCCTGGTTGCAGGAGCCTTGATGGGAGACAGGGGATGCTCCCCAATAAGGAAGCCAAAAGAGAAGAGACCCATCCTTCCCCTGGCACACAGGCATGGATATATGTGTGACCTAGACTTGCCAGTCACACTCCCCACCTGGACTGCAGTCCTTGAGGGATCAGCAAAGCCACGGGCCTGGGGGAAATGATTACGTGGACAGCAGATTGCTGCCACAGCAGTCTCTGTCTGTCTGTCTCTCTCTGCGTAAGTTAAGCAGAACGAGTTTTTGTTGTTTGCAACCAGACACCCTGTTTGGACTTTCAGTAAATATTTGTTGAGTGAATGGAAGGGTGAGCCGCTTCTTCCCAGTCAATAAGCTCAGACTGGAGTCAGGATGCCTGGCTCCGCCCTCTTGTTAAATAGTACACGTACTTAGACATTTTTTGAAGGGAGGATCCATCCATACACGTCTAGCCCTCCCATAAGGGGACAGACGCCACCTTTCAGTGCCATCCCCTACTCGAGTCCCAGGCCGAATCATCTTCTGACAGACTGAAATTGAGCAAAGGGCCCAGGAGCAAGGCTGAAGAGCAAGCTTCCCTGGAGATGCTGTGGACTCCCAGACTGAGAGAGCAGATGTGCCAGCGACCGGGGAAGAGGACGACCAGCTCCTCAGCAGGAAATCAGAGGATAATCAACAGTGAAGAGGCATGCAGGACAATCTGCTGTTACTATGGGCAGTGAACGTTGTACTCTAGGTGCCTGATGAGGAACATCAGGACCAGGTGCTCCGTGCTTCCGTGGTGGGGACACTTGTGGTGAGCAGGGCTAGAAGCCCCAGGGAAGAACAGGCGGGGGCACTGGCAGAGGCCATAGGGTGCAGCTAGTCCACAGGCAGCTGGGAAGAAACCCAGCCTCACCCCACACGCTAGCAGGTTCTATAGCCTGGTAGGCCAGAAACTCAAGACTCGGGAAGTACCTGGCAGAGAGAGCGAGCCAGGCCTCCTCGGATCAAATAAGCCCCAACGTGGCCTTGGACTGGCTGTGAGCCAGACAAGGTTCTGCCAGTTGAGTAAGCTGCAGATAAAACTACATGCTAGGCAGGAAATGCCAACATTTAATATGCTCCAGATAGAACTCCGTAAGAGTCATTTGCTTTGGTCAGGAAGACTTGGTCAAGGTAGAGAACATCAGCCATCTGTCTCAGAAACCTCAAGGGGCTTACCTTCTTTTGAGTTTCCCACACTGTTCATAAAAAGCAGGAATAAAACTAACTAGTTCCATCATCAAGTTATCCTGAGGATCAAATGGGATCAGTGACATGGGGGACCAAGCTCGGAGCCCGGCGGCAAACTCTACTCCTTCCTCTTCTCTGCACCTGTGCAGACCATCTCACCGATGGTCGTCATGAGGACTGACCTGCCTTGTTTATACACTGACTTAGGTTACAGCCGCCCCTAAATCTACTTTTCCCACATAAGGTAGGTGTCCTCGTGATTGAATAGGATCAAGAAAAAAAAACCTCTTGAAGTCATACATCTAGGGCTTTATTTGCCCTTTCGTTCAATAATTATTTGCTTTAGGAGAAGACAGAGTGAAGTGGGACCTCAAGTGTGTCCTCGTCTAAGGTTTGACGGGGAAGATGAGCTGTGGGTGAGGGAGCCATGAGGACACAGGGCCAGGCGCCCCGGGAGGGAGGGAACCAAAACAGTCTGAAGGAGGAGGTGAGGCCTGAAGGTTGAGTAGGGGTGACGTGTGCGGGGGTCAGGGAGAATCTTCTGGGTAGAGGCCAAGGGCCGGGGAAAAGGCCCAGATGTGGCGAAAACACAGGGAGTATGTGCCATGCCCCGTCATAGGCCATGTTCAGTTCTGCTAAAACAAAGGAGGGGAGATGGAAACCACAGGGAGAAAGGCTGCACAGCCAGAATGCAGCCAGACCATGGGGGCCGTGAGGGTCAGAGGCTTCCCACTACTTAATGATAGAAAGTCAATCCAAAGCTTGTAAGGGCATTTCATTTCAAGCTGTGCTTCAGGAAGATCAATCCAAATCCTGTGGAGGGTAAGTGGGCTGCGGGGGGGTGGGGGGGGGCGGGGAGTATGACCAAAGCCGGGGTGTGAAACAGTAACACGGCAGTGGCTAGGAAGCGGGAGGAGAGAGAACACAGGGAGAGCTCACAGAGGAGGGGTCACCAAACTTGCATTAGCGAAGGCCTGTGTTCCCACTACTTGCTCGGCTGTGTTTTCACGCCCCTTCTGGAGTAACTGGCCAGTGCTCTGCTCAAGCCCTATGAAGGAGCCAAACACAGGACTGGGACTGTTTCTTACTGCCCCTCCCGCAGCCTGGCTTGCTGGCCTGAGAACCAGCAGAAGGGCTCCACAGATGACTGGTTTTTATATTGCTCTGAAGGTCCTCCCTGCCTCCCAGCAGCCGCTCCAGATCCTAGTCAGCCCTGGGAAGACAGGAGCCGGCAAAGCGGTGGGGGTGGGAAAGGGGCTCTCTGTGGCTCAAGGGAGTGGGGCAGTCCTCAGGTCTGGTTATAGATTCTGGTCTCAAACACAGTTATGAATTGCATTAAACCTGGACTCCCTTTTATTTAAAAACTGGATAGGCTTCTGAGGGACAGGTCACTTGGTCTTCTAGGTCCCACACTTTGTACCTCTGGCCCAGTCTCAGGAGGACAAAGCGCACTCTCTGGTAGGAACGCAGTGGGCTGGGAGGCTGGATCAGCCCCTGGCTGAGGTCTCACCCTAGTGAGGAAGGCTGTGCCTGCTGTGCCCGCTTCCATTTCCACTGGCATGCTGGAGTCCAGCCTGCACCCCACCCATGCCTCAGGAGATCAGTGTTACTCCCATGGCACGGCTTTGGATGGGTGTAGTTTGGCTAAGCGATCTGCTGCTTTGACTAAGCTCCTGGGGAGAGATGGGCCACTCGAGAGGCCCAATTCTATTCCCCATGGGACTTAGTGTTAACTACCTGCTTGATGAGCCATCTGGCCTAACACCTCTCACCAGCTCAACTTCTAATAACGGAAGATTCCCCGGTGGAAGAGATAGGTTCTGAAATAGTTGCATCCAGACCCTCGGTAACCTGCACCTTGCTTATGTTTCTGAATAATGCCCTCTGCTGTTTCTAGTTTTATAATTCTGAGAAGCAACAAAGCAAAGAAACCCCCAGCCAATCAATATCAAAGAGCTCATAAACAGAACATCCCCCACCGAAATTTAAATAGGCTTTAAAGTAAACAAAACTTTTATTAACTGGAAGAATTTTCAGATCCACTTTGGCCTGTTTGTCTTCTGACGGTGTGAAGACCCGCGCTAAGTCTGAACTACTCCCTGGCCAAACGACTGCCTGAGGGGCTTCCGTCTTAGGCGGGAGAATGTCCTTGGCTGCCCAATCCCATTCCTCAGGGCTGGGCTAGAAATAAGCTATAGCTTTCAATAGCCTCTTTCTGTCCTCGCTCTCTGATCACTCCTAGAAACGAGTACAGCAATAGTGGTTTGTGGGTCTCCCAATATCTTCGAAGAGAATTATATTAGGAAGTCTAATGGGCATGACCCCCCAAAAGAGTTTCTTTCTATAGGGTCCTTTAAATTTAAGAACTACCGACTGAAGCAAATGCCGGATTTACCTTCCATCTCTCAGCAACCTGGTGAGGTTGCTGAGAAGGGACGGCCAACTTTGGACACGGGAGGAAGGCATGCTGGGTGGGGCCAGGGTTTTGGTGCCCCCACCAGTGGGACAGCCCACTACATGCAACCCTGTCAAAAGGAAGAGCCTTATTTATCTCCTAGGATAGAATTTAGAAGCTCCTTTTGGGGTGGGGCTGCTCCTAAGCCCTTTAACTTTCCAGATGGGAATACAGATACCCTTTTCCAGGATTCTCAAGAGATCAAGTCATGATCAAACAGGAAAGGAACAGCAAGAGCAGCAGTCAGTGCGTCTAAAGCTGGAAAACAGGCTGGCAGAGGTGGCATTACAAAGAGAGAACAGGCCTACAAAGATCAATTGCTCCTTGGTTTGCAAATTTCCCTGCTCAGAAGCTGCTGGAAAAACATCGGTGAATGTCCTGAGAGCTGTGGCACTTTAAACCGTCGGAGTCCGGCAGGGAATCCGGGCTCGGTGGAAGGCAGCACGGCGCCAGAGGCTACGGAGGGTCAGCCGCTCCCGTCCCTAACAATTTGACTGTGGGCTAAACCAGAGGGCTGGTTTCTCCCCTTGAGCTCACCTCAACTTCAGGTCACTGTCCTCCGGGGATTGTCAGAGCAGAGCCACTTCTCAGAGATGGGAGAGGGCAACTCAAGAGGGTCCCAAGAGAGTCTGGGGTGGGCACTGGCACATTCCCTGAGCCAGACCGAGGATGGGGGTGCTCACCTGACTGTGGAGTTGCTGCAGCTCCTCTAGGCTTTGCCTCAGTTTACCCCTCTCTCCCTCCATGAGTTCCCTTAGGGCTCTCGAGTCCTCACTGGTCTGCCTTATCTGTTCTTCTAAGGAGTCATCATCAATTCTCCGGGAGCTCTGACAGCAAGAGAGAGAGAGCCACCAACCACAGAGATGGTGAAGGCAGGGGCGGGTGTGGAGAGATGGTTAGTGGGAGAGAGGGTGAATGGAGAAGGTAGGGATGGATCAGTTTGGGGGAGAGCAAGATAGAGGAGATGGGGCAGAGAGGCAGAGGAAGAGGCAGGCAGAGAAAGAGGAGACAAATGAGGGAAGAAAGACAGGGTTAGAGGAGAGAGATTCTCTTGCCCAATCTGCAAACATCGCTTAGACATTTAGTTTTGTTTCAGGCTTCAGGGAAGGGAAGTCGCAAGGCATGCACAGCACACCTCACTCTGACCTCTCCCTTCCCCATGGTGACCCAGCCTCCACGTGCAGCACCTGACCAGAGCACGACATGGTCAGGTAAGGACAACCACCCTCTCATGTGACTTCACGCAACATGGGTGGAAAGGCAGTAACTAATCTGTGGGAGGACGGAACCCGAAGGGAGACAGCTGCCTGAGCGCCGGGGGTGAGAATGGAAATCTGTCACGAAGCGGGAAGCAACGCCAGAGTGTGCAGGAAGCCTGCGGGAAGGCCCCTCTTCTCCACCAGAGGAGCCACATCTGGAATTCTGAAAGGCCCCTGCTCATCTCCTCAATGTTCCGTGCCCCCTGCACCTGTTCAGCAGGGGCTTCCGGACTGGATAGTTCGCCTATTCTCAGCTAATCCCATCGTGAGGACCGATGAACTACAAAAAAGGAACTCGCAGGATTCACCGGGATCCAAACTACCTTCAGAACTTCTAAGGAAAGCTCTTGAACTCGAGGCCACCACGGCCTGGATTTAACCATATGGAAAAAGGACTCCACTTGGATGCCAGTGTCTGCAGGAGGAGGGCTCTGGAGCTTCCACTCCCGGACACTGCCCTCTGCCCGATCACCAGCACACAGGGCTCTTCAACAGTAAGGGCTCAAAGTTCCTACAGACTTTGTGAGGTTCCACTTCTGGGGTTCACCTCATCCCCTGCGCAGGCTTTCCGCCCTTTACTAGCCGGGTGCTGGGAGGCAGGGGGCGTCAGCCTAGCCACTTACCGTGGGCTCCATGCCATCCACAATACTCTGTATCAGTCTCTTGAGCTCGCTGAGGGCTGTGCGCAGGCTGCCGGCTGGCACGTCCTTGGCAGACGAGGTTTCTGAAGACTCGTCCATCGAGGAGTCCGTGGAGACGGCTGAGTCAGCGCTGTCACTCCCCCGGAGGTGGGAGCAGAGATAGCGGACCTGGCAGTAGGCTTCCCAGAGCTGAAGTCTCAGCTGCCCCAAGAGAATTGTTCCTGATTACGGGCTCTCGAGAGGACCGCCACCCGCTCACCTCTTCCCAGTGTAGGAACCCAACATGCTGCCACTTAAGAGCCTAGTTCTGGCAGAAAGAATTTTTCTTTTTTAAATCACCTTTCCAAGAAATACAGATACTTATCCTGGGCCCAGGACATCTATACAGACTCCCAGTTCTTACCTCTCCAGCCCTCTACCCACCTCCCATTTGTCATATATGCACTTCTCTATAAAGATGGACACTGCGGCGGGAATCGTGATTAGGGGAGTGAGTGGTTGTGAGGAGGGTGGAAAAAAGCCAACTGGATGGATCATGAATGTTCCAGAGCCCAGTCAGTGCGAGAGGGACGAGGCTGAGGATTAGCCGGCCAGCATTTCCTCCGAGGCACTGGGGCAACAGTGAGCCAGGGACATGCTCTGGTCAGGGCCTGCTTTGTGACAGCTCCCGCCAGCGGGCCTGGGCTCGCACAGGTGCGGGGCCACAGGCCCTTGCCGGCCTGGAGCGTGGCGCGGCAGGAACCGGGCAGCCGTGCGTGCGGGCCTGCCGGGGCGTCGGCACCTGCTCCCGCTCTTGCTCCAGCTCCTCGGCCTCCATGCTCTGCTCGATCTCGGACAGGAGGGACGCGCTGGTGGCGGCGGCGCTCTGCAGACTCCTCTCCTCGGTGAGCTCCTCCACCTTCACCTGCAGCTGCCGGTAGGAGAGCCGCACCTCCTGGAGCTCCAGCTGGCTTTGGTGCAGCTTTCAAAGAGACAGAAAATGGCAGTGAGGCTCCCCCAGACCACAAACAAGGAAGAGAAACTGCCCCTAAACCTGAGCATGCTTCTAAGTCCAACCACCAATTTACAGAAAAATACATGAGAGAAGAACATGCTAATCTAGATTACATCCCGGGTGTGCAGGCAGTAAACTCTGGATTTGGGAAATTCCACAGGACAAACAGCTCAGCTTCTTTAAGATGGAAGAGACTTACGAGACATACCAACCAACCGCAGCGTGTAGGCCTACTCTAACTTGCATCTTGATTCAAGTAAAAAGATGTGAGAAGCAATTAGGACATTTATGAGGCACTTGCCAGTTGAACACTAGCTATTTGATATTAAGAAAACACTGCTTTATTTTCCCCTAGGTATACTAGTCCTGTGGCTATGTTTTTTTAAGTTCTTATCACTTACAGGTAGTCTCTGTTTATGGATGAAACAAAACTTTGGGGATTTACCGCAAAGTAATATGAGAGGGAAGTAAGTAGACGTACTGAACGTGGGGGCAGGACTGGCTGGGGCCCAGTGGTTCGTGTAGCTGGCAATGCGGTACATAGGGCATCACCACACTGTCCTACTTCTGAACGTCCAAAATCATCCAGTACTAAATGTCCAGTATTAAAAAAACCAAACACACACACACACACACACACACACACACACACACACACAGGCCTACAAAGTAAGGTACCATTAAACTCTCACCAGAATGACTATAATAAAAACCCACAAATGGGGCACCTGCGTGGCTCCGTCGGTTAAGCGTCCGACTTCGGCTCAGGTCATGACCTCACGGTTTGTGGGTTCGAGCCCTGCGTCAGGCTCTGTGCTGACTGCTAGCTCAGAGCCTGGAGTCTGTCTTCAGATCCTGTGACTCCTTCTCTCTCTGCCCCGCCCCTGCTCATGCTCTCTCTCTCTCTCTCTCAAAAATAAATAAAAACATTAAAAAAAATACCCCCCCCCAAATAGTAATGATACCAAGTACTGACAAGCATGAGGAACAACTAGGACCCTCCCTGGGGCCGGGAGCAAGGCTGTACGGCCACTCTGGGAAACTGTCTGCCAAGTTCCACTGAGTGAAACACACCTGGCCGCTCCACCTCTCGGTGCAGACCCAACACAAACTGCTGTGCACGCCCGGAGGACAAACAGGCTGTCTACAGCTGCGTTTTCCCTTAACAGCCACAGATGGGGGTGGGTGCCTGGGTGGCTGTCAGTGAGGCTTGGGATTCTGCGTCCTTCTCTCTCTGCCCTTCCTCTGTTTGCTCTCTACCTCTTTGTCTCTAAAAATAAACAAACATTTGAAAAAATGAAATCATCTTTAAAGAGCCACAAATGGGGAATAATCCAAATGCCAACAGAGAACGGAGAGACAGTCACATGCTGGAATACTACACTGCCGTGAGGAAAGAGCACACTGCTACTACAGGCCATGACACGCATGAATTCACGGACAGGATATAACGTCAAGAAGAAGCCTGACATTAAATAATATGTAGTGTGTAATTCATGTATAAAAGTTCTAAAGCTTCATTGAAATACAAGAGATGAAGGTGGAAGAGAGGCCTGCTTGTGAGGAAGCGTCAGGGCGCTGACTGAGAGGGGCCGGAGGGGGGTCTAGAGGGTGCAGATAATGGGCTTTATCTTCCTCTGGGAGCTGCTACATGGGGGTGTGGGTATATATATATATTTTTTTTTTCATGTTTTATTTATTTTTGACAGAGGGTGCAAGCAGGGGAAGGGCAGAGAGACAGGGTGACAGAGGATCAGAAGTGGGCTCTATGCTGACAGCAGTTGGGTCTGATGTGGGGCTCGAACTCATAAACAATGAGATCATGACCTGAACCAGAGTTGGATGCTCAACCAACTGAGCCATGTAGGTGCTCCACGGGGGTGTACATTTGTAAAAATTCTCTCAAGATTTGTATGCTCTGCTGTATGTATGCCGTATTTTAATGGGAAAAAAATGAGGGGGAAAGGGTTTGTAAAGACACTGGGGGCATTATTTGGGATAACATGTGAGTAGAAATGTCAAGAATTCCCAAACCCAGGAGAAAAGCGGTCTCTGCTATTTTCTAAGTCATACCTCACAGTTTGCAGGTAAAGCCCCAAGCCTGAGCAGGGCCTTACACAGCACGTAAGGCTCAGAGAAAGAGACGGATGCCAGTGGTGGAGGGGACAGCAATGCAGTTTTCATGGCTTACACACCAGGGCTCCTTCCTTCTCTCTTGCTGCCACTATTCACCTCTCGGCGTTCTCTGGCCCCTTTCTTGTGGGGTCCAAACAGGGCACTGCGACCTGGTCAGGTCACTACTGTTGAAGGTAAGACATGACTCCACCAAGGCTGCTAAATGCCAATCTCTACTTGTGCCTCCACAGCTACGCCTGCTTTTAACACACAGACCGCACCTGCAGAATCCTCACCTGCTCGCTCACCGCCTCGCGCTTGTCCGCATATCACACCTGCACAGGAGCAATGCCTCCTGCTCTGGTGTTTGTGGATTGCACACCCCTCCCTTTTAAAAGATTTTTGGAAGTTGAGGATGGGGAAAGAATGCCCTGGGGTTTAAATTTAATGAATTTATCCTTTTGGAAAATAGGGAACAGGGGTGACCCCCAAAATTCTAAAATAGAGCAGACACTGTCCTATGTGTTGCAGACTGCGGGCCAGGTAGGCTTGCGGCGCCTGCAGAGGTGCAGATGCTGAGCAGCAGGAGTGGCAACTCGGGGCTCTGTAGGTCTTGGCTGCCTTGCGAGCGTCCACGCCAGTCCCGACGCTAGTCGGGAGCAGACAGCAGTTGGCTAACGGCACCGGGGATCTGGATGCGCCTTCACTCAGAAGAGCCTGGTGCCCGGCTGCTCAGAGAGGGAACAAGGCACTAGCGAGCCTGCTCTGCATGGTTCCCAGGCATCAGCAGTACCTGCTGGTCCAGTGGGAACTCCTCCAGCCCCAGTTTTGAGAAAACTCAGAAAGAAGAAATTAGGGTTAAAAAAAAAAAAAAAGAAAAGAAAAAGAAAAAGGACATTCCTAAGAAGCATTTGGCATGATTACAAAGGGCATACTAAGTTGGCATAATGTTTTACAATTATTTTCTAGGTGATTCCACATACATCTCAGCAGGAGAAGTTCAGCACAGACAAGTACAAGTTCTCATGCACTGGACAAAATTAGTTCAATTACTCACGCGCACTCGAGGGTGCTTAATTAATTGTAACAGCAAGAGAATCAAAGACCAGGACAGGTCTGCCCTGTCTGGTCAATAACTGGTCCAGAAAAAACAGATCAGAGGAGGCTTAGAAGAAACCTCTAAAAGAAGGGATATCATCCTTTATATGAGAAAGATGTCACTACATCTATTTATATATATATCAACAAGGAAGACACCAAATGCCTTGTTATGCAACACACTGAGCTTAGGACACTCATGCCACCAGAGGTGGCAGAAGTGGGAGCACGCTCCCGTTTCCCACTGAGGGAACTAAGACAGTATGATGTTAAGTGTCAGAGTAAGGTCTACACTGCAGGCCACCTGCTCCTGGGTCACCCCACAGGGAGTGGAGCCAAGCTTCCCGGTGATGAAATCCACCTGCTCCCCGGGACAAGGCCCCTGCACACACCTGTAAGATGCTCATGTTGGTATAAATCAGAGAGGGACAGAATCCTTTACTGGGTATTAAGAGCTTAGCAAAATGCCCGATTTTTCGACCTCTTGGGTATTCAACAAATAATTTTTATCCCTATTCTCGGCCTGAAAAAAAATGAGAGTTGGATTTTATCAGTGGTTTAAAAATCGTTGTTAGACAGTAGAACGCCAACTACATAGTGAACCAGGTTAAAGAGGGGCCGCCCTGGCTGGGCGGCCTGTTGCCCTGCCCACTCAACCTTCCTCTTATCCTTTATCTGAAACAAAGGACTAAAATCGTGGAATTATATACATTCCAAGACCATCAAGTCTACATTTTGTAAGTCTGATTTAGGACCTCTCAACTACTATCTGAGTAAGCTGGAATTCTTCTTTCTGTTATCAGAACAGGACATTTTAGCAATGGAAAGGGCTTTCCGGAAGACCCTGGTAATTAGCAGCTTAAGGAGAATCTCCTATGAGCTGAAGGAAAAGAATCACAAAAATGTGGGAAAGATAAGAATTCAGCCCATAACAGCAGATTTTCCAAATCAAAGTGTGAACTGCCGAACTTGACGTAGGCCGCGGAGTGAGTGGCCCGATCGGAAGACAGTGGACGTGCGGGCGGTGAAGATGTGAGTGTGTGCGACGTGGGGCTCCTGCTGGAGAGCACACAGCCCCCTGTGCGAGCCCGGCACCGCATGGCGCGTGCAGGTCCCACTCTTCCCCGTCCTGTGGTCCCCAGTTCTTGATTCAAAGTAACCGACTTCTCATCTGTGAATTCCAGCTAGACTGAATGAAAGTGTCTTTCAGGCAGGGGTCACTTCCCCATTCTTCAGTGTTTCTTTGTCTTCTCCACACTCTGCCCAGCGACCCTCCTCAGCAGAGGGCTTGACAGGGTCAGAAATTCTGGTGAGACACTGACCTGCAGAGGCAAGGAATATGCTAGATGCTGTCGATGAGAACCACATGAAGTGGGGGGAGGGCGGGGGGCTCTGTTTTTAATTCTACTAAGGACCTACTACACTACTTTGGTAAATGATTCACTTTTTCCTAAGCCTCCATTTAAGAATGTATGCAAAAGCACTCGGTTCCCTATAAAGTATACAAATGTTCACCACTATTACCATCGTTAACCTTAGAAGACAAGCAAACTCCTTTCCATCTTGAAAATGGTTGTGAGGCTTTTGCCAGCACCATTTCCTAGTCAACATTTACGGAGGCCCTACTATATGCAAAGTTCCAAGCTGAAGGTGCAAAAACCATGGACAGTCAAAAACTGCTCATTTGCCCTTGAAGACATTAATCACCCAGACGGCAGCTTAGCTGATGGTGTCAGTAACAAGTGATATCAGCCTAAGATGTTTCCTTAGCCCATGTCCTGGAGCATTCCTCCCCCGCCGAACACGGAGCCCAGCGGGGTCTGCCTCAGCCTGGTCTTTGGGGAAGGACCCGCCTGGTGCTCCAGCACAGCCGGCCGCCCGCCTCCACACCAACGACACTGTGGCCATCTCCCCCACTCCCTGGCGTTCAGAGGATGTCCGAGGGGGAGAAGCATGCTCTCAGTACTGTCCCCAGGTGCTCCTAGGCCGGTGTGGCAAAGCTTTTTTTACAGCAGGTGTTACACTCTATTTCTGTGGAGACCAGGAGTGAGTGTCTTTTTATTTAGTGGGTTGTCAAGTGTGAACCTGGGGATTCAGCTTAGGACTGGTGGCAGGTCTCAAATAAGGACAAGTAAGACATGAAGCAATTTCCTTTAGGAAGAAAAAAGAGGCCAATTAGGCTCACAAAGAGTTTGGCCTATGCCTTTTCTAGCAACTGTTAGAAGCAAGATGTAAGTCTTGCTGTGTTGAGTGGGCAGCTTCTTTATTTCTGCTCAGTGCAAGCCAACTGAATGCATCAGCCTGGGAAAGCAGCAGCAGAGAGCACTGAGAGCCAAGGACAGAAAGTCACAGGCTCCCTCTGAAATCTCTAGCAGATTTCACAAACCCTAGGAGGCAGAATGACACTCCCCATGTTCCAGTCATGTTAATAGCCCAGAAAGAACTCTCTGAAACTGCTCCAAGGGCCAGTGGCTCAGAGCAAATTGGAAGGATAACCTGTGGGTAGCGATGCATTTGTTTTCAGCAGAGCCAGACTGGCCAAGTTGGTAAGCACCCAAGGAGAACTCCAACAGGCCCGACAGAGAGAGCTCAGCTTTCCCCTCTCCTGACCCCGACAGTGGCCTGGCCTCCCAGCTCTCCTTCTGGCTGGACAGCCAAGTGCCCCCTTCACCTGGCCCTAGTGCTACAGGACAGCTTCTCTGCCTCAGTACCTGGAGGTCTTTGTCATGGCCTTGCCTCTCTAGGATCAGCACGCGGTCCTGTAGCTCCTCCACAGTCCCCTGCAGCAGGTCGTTCTCCTCTAAGGTGGCACTGAGACGGTGCTCTAGCTCCCGTTTCCGATCCGACAGCATTTTGATCTGAAAGGGTGGAGAGTCAGTTACACCCAGGCTGATGAGTAAGTGGGAAGGGAGGAACTAGGCCCAAACGTGGAGGCCTGTGTCTCCCCACATGCTTGGCCCAGGGGGCCAGTACCCCCATCTTTGACAGAACAGCTGTGAACTCCCAAGATGAAGAGAAAACCCCTCCCTTCTAGAAACCCGTCTGGGAAGGGGCGGGAGATAAACTTTGGGGAAGCTGGAATGTGCGATGCCAGGCAGAGGAAGGGAAGGGTCAGTGTTCTGGAAATTCCACAGATAAGACAGAGAAGGGCTCCACCTTGCCTGCCCATGACTTTACCTCAACCCCACAATTTCTGGGGGAGTGGAGCCTAACCCACGGTACCATTCTTCCTTCTCAAGTCATGAGCACAAGGAAATGCCCGAGATAGCCTCGTGGGCTGCTGTGTTCTCCTACTTCAGGGCCCTCTTCTGTACTTTCCCCCCTCTGCTAACAGGTCTGGCTCTAGAAGTCACAGCTCAGACCTGGTGCCCCAAACGAATGGGGGAGTTGGCGGGGTACAGAAGGCAAAACAGTGCCTGCATCCGCCCGTGTCCTGGAAAGGAACAGGACATGACACAAGCGAGTAACTGATTTTACTCAAAGTGTTGTTTTGCCTGAGCATGTAAATTGTGAACAGAAGCAATTTCACTCCTTTTATTAAACGGACTGGAATGTTTGTACGCTGCGTATCTAGCCAGCCTTAAGAGATAGAAATCTTCTTTTAGGGAGGTCTGTCCTCTTCAAGGTCAGTAAGAAAACAAAGGATAAGAGGAAAGTGACGCCGGGTCTTCTGGCCTCCAGGTGTGTAGGCTCAGGAAGCCAGTGCCCCGTAAGGCCGGATGCTTCACCCTAAGAGCATTCCTGCTAAGGGGCTGCAGAAGCCTTCCAAGTCGTGCAGGGCCCCCTGGCTCCTCCTATTTTTCAGTTCCCTGCTGGACTGATCTCTCAACCAGCTTCTTGCTCCCAACATGGTGAAGATGTTCTCCGTGCTCCCCCGTTTGGCCTGGAGAAGAATCCATTAAGAGGACCAACCTCCTACCCTTTCCTGGGGAGATTTTGAAATGAATGTCTAATGCATCTGAGGCCCTCTGAAATCCACTTTTCCTTCTGTTCCTTCTGCTTTTTGTCTATTCTCTTGCCATACTAGACTTCTGTTCAGAGGGCACAGATCTTCCCTGGCCACCAATCAATCAGATAGGATGCTGTCCTGGGGAAATGAAGTATGCGGCCTTTGTCCAGAGAGATCAGGTATCTGGCCAAACAAAGAAATACTGTCTCTCAAGTGCGCACCTGGGTAAGGGACCAAAATGAACAGGTCCTTTTTGTGAATGGGGCCGCTATTCCCCACATTGAAGCACGTTACCCATTTGAAGGGAATTCTTACTTTGGTTGATTTTCATTTACAAACCCTCCAACCTTTACATTTTCCTTCCATGGATAATCTTTGTTTCTCAAGTTCCAGTCAGTGAAATAATGAGGTAATACAGTTCTGATATATAATCCTGGCCCTTTAAAAAAAAAAAAACTTTAGAAGTTCTGAGCTACATGAAGTAACGTACTTGAACACTTTCGTAGGTTGGCTTTTGAAAGCAGCAGTGTTACTGGAATAAGCCAACAACATTAGGTGGCAACTCCCTCACCCTGTGCACCCTGAACCCTGTGACCAAATCTGCCAGTTAACATTCCTGGTAATGACCCTGAGTCACAAGGGTCTTGAAACAGTGAGCAGAGGGGAGAGGAAAATAGGCAACTCGAAGGAGTCAGAGCTTGGCAAGGGCAGTGGAACAGTAAGTCATGCACACAAGTGGTGACACACAGGCATGCCAAACCCCACCAGAATGAACTACTTACTTCGAGAACCTGCTGCTCAATACCAGTAGTATTTCCAGGGGGAGGGAGAGAGGAAGGGAATGACAGGCAGGAGAAAAGAGAAGACATTGACACACTTTAGGAAAAACATCTTCAGGTCATTTCCGAAGTGGGGGAGCAGCCGCCTGGGCTTCTCTGGGCCTGACCATGTCGATGGATGCCTTAACCACACTGGGGGTGCACATTCATGTGCCCCTGGATCCCCAGACTATCCCCTCAGGTGTAACTTAGCCAAAGGGTTGCTGTCCAGACAACTGGCTGAGGGGGCCTCAAGATCAGACTAGGTGGACGCCTCTCTGGAAAAGAGCCCGTTTGGGCTGCTGACAGGACTCCCCTCTTCTGCCCTCCCACAACCGGGTTCTCACAGAGTTGTCCCCTAACTGCTACGTTTTCTTTCCCTCTGGCTCCCTCAGGGCCATGGACCCTGCCTGCCACGCTCTGGCCTCTCATACACTTTCAACAGCAGGACTCTAAGTACCACACCAGGGGCTTTCCGTGTACTAACATCAGACACAACAGCCCTCTGAAGTAGCTACTTCTGTGACTCGCATGTTCTAGGTGAGAATCACATTAAGTCCCATTAAGGTGCACTGAACCGGACCTACACGGAACGGACAAAGGGAAGATCCTCCTCCCCATCTTCTATTGAGGACTGGCAAGGATGTTTTCGGGCGGATCAACACATTCAGTAAAAGCGGGTCATTTGTGATTTCAACACACTCAGCGGTAACTTTGAGCAACCTTTTTCTTCCAGATGACAGGCAACATGAATTGAGTGTTCCCCATTTAGTTTCTTACAGATACATCTCTAGAGATTTTTTAAAAGGTTTTTTGAGACTGCAGATAGAGCAGGGCTTTGTTTCCCGTTTCAGGGGGCTCCTTATCCACAAGACCCAGGGCAGCGCCTCTAACGAGAAAAGTCCTTCCACCTTCAGGCACTGCCACACGGGCGGACTCACCTCAGCCTGCAGGCTTTCGAGCCTGATGATGTGCTGGTTGGTCGATGAGTTTTTCTCCCGAAAGTCTTCTCTGAGGGCATGGACTTGCATGGAGAGTTGTCTCTCAACCTCTGAGGCCTGCAAGCAGAAGAGACCTTCAGGGCGGATTCGGAGGCTGTGCAAAGGAAGTCTGGTAAGATTTCAGCCTTTCCTTCCCCAAGCATCCCGTTACAACTTCCTACTCTAGAAGGCGTATAGGATGAACTGCTGGTCCATGTGGTCCCTACTGCCCAAACAAGACCAACACCCATCCCTACCTCCAGCACGGAGGGGCTTATCTCGGTGAAGACGACTCTGCTGGTCAGGGGAAATAGGCATAAGAAATCGTAAGCTCTCAAATGTTAGGTATTTTCATTATTACTCTGTACCCAACAGAAGCTCAGCAAACACCTACTAAATTGAGAAAAAGTCTCTATTTTATGTGACAGAGTAAGGCAGAGATACCTACTGCCTTAGAAACTCCTTTATTTCTCTCACCCGTTTCCTGAGCAGGGCCCAAGTGAATCATCTCAGTCTACATTTCCCATTTCCATTCAACAAAGGCACTATTTGAAGTTCCCCATCACATCTGTTCAGATTTCTTTTTTAAAGATTTTGTTTTTAAGTAATCTCTACACCCAATGTGGTGCTTGAACTCACAACCTTGACATCAAGAGTTGCATTCTTAAAAAAAAAAAAAAAAAAAAAAAAAGAGTTGTATTCTCCACTGAGCCAGCCAAGGACCCTAATATCTGTTAAGCTTTTTGACATTCCTTCAAGGACATCTTTGGCAACTTTAAAAGTTTGTTTATTTTGAGATAGAGAAAGTGCACGAGTGGGGGAGGGGCAGAGAGAGGAGGAGAGAGTCCCAAGCAGGCTGCACTGCAAGCGCGGAGCTCCACAAGGGGCCTGAACTCACAAACCATAAGATCACGACATAAGCCAAAATCAGATGCTTAACCAACGGAGTCACCCAGGCGCAGGCTTCCCCTGATGCACCAGGCATCCCCATCTTTTGCAACTGTTAATTCTCTGGGGGAATGTTGGTTGAGGCACTTATTTTCCACCCTAATCCACTTATTTTCTAATGCTCAAACACAGCAGAACATCAAGACATTTAGTGCGTCAGCACCTTCTCCTGAACATGCAGGAGAGCATTCTTTCAGAATGCTCCCTGGAAAAGACTTGAACTCTGGTCTTTCTCCTGGGAGTCCAGGTTAGCTCCCTATGAAGGGAGCCCTGAACACTGCCTGATAGAGAAAAGAGCCATAGGACAGGATAAATAACTGTCTCAGGGCTTTTCTGAGGCCCAATGGGGTCAGTAGGCTTTATGAGTTCTTGGGAGAGATCCCCGTGTGCTGACATGGTTAGGCTTCTGGAGGAGGTGGGATGGTAATGATGTTGACATGGTAGGCTAGGTGTTCAGTGAGGCTCTCGCATTAACAGTACATGTTCAATAGCTGTTTTTATCTTCAAGGGCTGTATAAGCAATTGTCCATCTTTGTTTTGGTCCCATAGAGTCAACTATTGCTTCCTTGGATTTGAGAGCTAGAAAAGGATCTCAGCCTACAGTTCTAATTTTTTAAATGATTTTTAAATCTTTATTTATTTTTGAGAGAGAGAGAGAGAGAGAAAGGGAGGGAGGGAGAGAACAAATGAATGAACAGGGGAGAAACAGAGAAGGAGACACAGAATCTGAAGGAGGCTCCAAGCCCTGAGCTGTCTGCATAGAGCCCAATGCGGGGCTCGAACTCATGAGCCATGAGATCATGACCTGAGACAAAGTTGGACACTTACTGACTGAGCCACCCAGATGCCCCTAAGTTTTAAACAATTATAAAACACACAACAAACTAAAATCAAACCATCTCGTTTTCCTTATTCTAAATTTAATTTCAGATACCACCAGCTTGTTTTAGTTTCTCAATCACTTAGAAACACAATGTTAGATATCCTCACTTAAAAATAATACCAGTAATATGTACTAATTACAATGTGCCAAGAACTGTGCTAAATGCTTTAAGTGCATTATCTCAATTGTCATAGCCAAAGTAGTGCCTGTCAGACTGGATTTACTAATGAGGGAAGAGACTCAGGGAAATGAAGGAACTTGCCAACCTCTCAGTAAGTGACAACACCAGAATGGTGAATCTGGGGCTGTCTCGTCTCCAAATGAGGACTCCGATGCAAGCACACCCTGTCTTGCCACACTTCACCTCACTTCACTTCACCGCAGACACTATGCTCTTCATAAAGTGAAGGTTTGCATCAACCTGCATCGAGCAAGGCTACCAGTGCCATTCTGCCAACAGCATTTGCTCACTTCCTGTCTCGTGTGTTACATTTTGGTCATTCTTGATGTATTTCAAACTTTTTCAATATTATTATGTTTGCTGTGACAACCTGTGATCAGTGGTCCTGGATGGAACTACGGCAAACTGTTTTGAAGCGCCACGAAACATGTGCAT